>NC_091963.1:14905108-15214275 GCF_031021105.1 Erythrolamprus reginae
CTTTTTTTTTAGTCCAGTTCATATATGACCTGAGGATCACAAGTGTAACTTTTTTTATCCAGTAAAAACTAAACACACACCCTTCCCAAAAAACCCACCACCCTTATAAGGAACCTCTCAAATGATGTCATGTAATTTCAAATTTCAGATATTTTTTACAGGGTCTCAAATTTCGTTTTGGGTCAGGATTGACCGGAGGAGAACAGCAGGGTTAAACTAGATTTAGCGAATTCTTGCAATCATTCTTCAGATGGTTTAGCCTCCAGTCTCTAATCATCTTTGTTTCTATTCTCTGCATTCTTTCTGGAGTTTCTGTTTGCCAAAAATTCTTAGATGGGGAAGCAACAGAATATCTCAGGGCTAAAAAACATTCTGGAATCAAGAATGTCATGTTTATATGTCATTGCCTTTAATGTGTCTACAAAACCCCAAGGAATCAAGAATGACTTGAACAAGATGCCCTTATCTACAGCAAACCTTACAATTTAAAAAAAATAATAATACTTGGAACTGAATCCTTCTGAAATCAATGGGACTCACATACTATCAGATTTCCTTAGTCTCAAGGCAGACCTTGAGAGTGATCTGCCAAGCATTGACTATTTCTCCTGGGTAATAGAATCAAAATGACCTTTGTAACTTGGTGTGTTTTCCACCTGCTATGAATTATGAACTACTCTTCACTGGGAAAATGTTTCGTACATATATTACTAGCTCTTCTCAGGCCACAAAAAAAAAAAAAGGTTCCAGAAAAAAAAGATTATTCCCAATAGTCTACTGAGGATTCCCCATGTCAGGCCAATTATATTATCGTCTTTAGTGTGCTGCAAGGAATTACTTTTAGGATGTTCCAGGTCATTACATCCAGCCATCAGCAGCTATTTTCCAACTGAAGTAATCTTTGTAATAAAGGTGTTGTATGTCTTGTTTCTATCGATTCCACATTTGCAGTTGCACACCACTCATGTAAACATGTGTAAAGCCAGATAGAAAACTTTTAAAACAGCAACCAGTTTAGCCACTGGAAGAACGTAGATAAAACCTTAATTCAAAAAGGGCAAATACGAATGAACTTAATTCAACGTACATGTAAGTTGATCATTTGTTTCTGCTGTTGAAGCTCTGAGATATCCATCTGAAAGTTACAAATGGTCTGGTCAGCCAAACTAATTGTCGCGAAAGCAGCTATTGTATTAAAAAGATAATTTACTTGAATTGTTCTGAATTAGTCCTGAAGATATGTAAACAGAATAGACCCAAAATTAGCTAACATATTTGTGCAGCATTGCAATCGCTGGCCTATATTTGTTGACACTTTGAAAGAATAGACAGAACAATTTTAAATCTAGATCAGTATACCCTGATTTTGGGATGTACTAGATCAGTGATGGCGAACCTTTTTTTTTGGCTCGGGTGTCATAAGGATGCGTGTGCAAGCGATAGCATGAGTGTGCATGCCCAAACCCACAATGCAATGCCCTCTCCTCACTCATGCGCACAACTCCTGCACTGTTCCCCTGAACATGCAATCGGCACCCACTGAAACCGCCAGACGTCTGGTAGGTCCTTTGGGCTGTTTTGCTGTCATCAGGGTTCTAGAAAGCCTCCTAAAATCTGAGGAGAGTGAAAAACAGCCCAACTGGAAGTTCAGAAATGAAGTTTCGGTTGGCCTGTTGGGCCACTTTTTGCCATCCCTAGCCTTCAAAAGGCTTTCTTGAAGCCTGGGAAGAGTGAAAACAGCCCAAAATCAGCTGACCAGCACATGTATGCATGCTTGAGCTGACATATGGTAACACCTCGTGTGCCCTCAGATATGGCTCCATGTGCCACCTGTGGCATGCATGCCATAGATTCACCCTCACTGTACTAGACCAGTGATGGCAAACTTTTATTTGTTCAGTACCAAAAGAGTGCATCTGTGGGGCAATATGCTGGCTCTGTTAAAAAGTGCTATTGCTAACATGTTGTAAACCACCCTGAGTCTAAGGAGAAGGGCGGCATAAAAATTGAATGAATAAATAAATAGATAAATCACCATTATGGTAGTGGAAATGGCAATGCTTGCGCACTGTGCGTCCCCATGCACCCTGCATGAGATTTTACTTCCGCGCATGCATGGAAGCAAAAAACCCAGCGAAAATCACCGAAATCTTGCGTGAGGACACTTGAACTTTCTTTGGTTCCGCGCATGCGCAGAAGCAAAGGAATCAGCGAAAATCGCCAAAATCTCATATGTATGAGCATCCTTGTATAAGATTTTGGCGATTTTCGGAAAGTTTGTTGCTTCCATGCATGCATGGAAGCCAAATCTCATGTGGGGGTGCATGAGTCTTCAGAGAGGGGCAGCATACAAATCTAATAAATAATAATAAATAATAATAATAATGTGCCTGCTGCCACACATGCATGCACCGGCCTCTGGGACCAATCCAGTAGGAAAAAATAAGTGCGGCCCTTCACTGATCTCATATATTATGGAATGAAAAGAACAATGCCTAGTTTTCATCAACTCACTCAGAGGTGGGTTCCTTCCAGTTCTGAACGGTTCTTAAAACTGGTAGCGGGAATCTTCCTCCACTGGCTGGCAGGCCATGTTGGCCGGACATGCCCACAAACTATCTCTCTCAGGAGTGATGGCCAGCTAGCCATTTATTTTATTTATCTTTTTTATTTATTATTTAGATTTGTATGCCGCCCCTCTCCGAAGACTCGGGGCGGCGCACAGCAGAGAAAAACAAATCATAAATAATCTGAATACATTTAAAACATTTAAGATTTAAAAAGAAAACCCCATATAACACATACACACTCACAAGCATACCATACACAATTTAAACATGCCCAGGGGGAGATGTCTTAGTTCCCCCATGCCTGACGGCAAAGGTGGGTTTTAAGGAGTTTACGGAAGGCAGGTAGAGTAGGGGCAGTTCTAATCTCCGGGGGGAGTTGGTTCCAGAGAGCCGGTGCCGCCACAGAGAAGGCTCTTCCCCTGGGGCCCGCCAAACGACACTGTTTAGTTGATGGGACCCGGAGAAGGCCCACTCTGTGGGACCTAATCGGTCGCTGGGATTCGTGCGGCAGGAGGCGGTCTCGGAGGTATTCTGGTCCGATGCCATGAAGGGCTTTAAAGGTCATAACCAACACTTTGAATTGTGACCGGAAACTGATCGGCAGCCAATGCAGACTGCGGAGTGATGGTGAAACATGGGCATACCTAGGTAAGCCCATGACTGCTCTCGCAGCTGCATTCTGCACGATCTGAAGTTTCCGAACACTTTTCAGAGGTAGCCCCATGTAGAGAGCATTACAGTAGTCGAACCTCGAGGTGATGAGGGCATGAGTGACTGTGAGCAATGAGTCCCGGTCCAGATAGGGCCGCAACTGGTGCACCAGGCGAACCTGGGCATGCCCATAAACTGTTTCTCTCAGTGACTCCACAGGCACCACCATCTTGTTTTTTGCTTCTCCTCATGTGCAGAAGCCGAGTTTTCAGCACTGCGCATGTGTGCTGACACCCACACAGAGCAGGGGGAAGCAAACTGGCAGAGAGGTAAGTTAGAAGCCACCCCTGGACTCACTGCATCCTTTCCTGTATTAAGAGCCAGGGTGATGCAGTGGTTAGAGTGCAGCACTTCAGCTAACTGCAGTTCGAATCTCACCGCTGGGTCAAGGTTGACCCATCCTTCCACCCTTCCAAGGTCAGTAAAATGAGGATCCAGATTATTGGGGGCAATATGCCGATTCTGTAAACCACTTAGAGAGGGCTGTAAAAGCACCACGAAGCGGTATATAAGAGTAAATGTCGTTTGGCAGGACCCATGGGAAGACCCTTCTCTGTGGTGGCCCCGACCCTTTGGAACCAACTCCCCCCAGATGTCAGAGTTGCCCCCACCCTCCTTGCCTTTCGTAAGCTCCTTAAAACCCACCTCTGTCGTCAGGCATGGGGGAATTGAGACTCTTCCTCCCCCTAGGTTTATAAAATTTATGCATGGTATGATAGTATGTATGATTGGTTTTTAAATTGGGGTTTTAAATTAACTTAAATATTGGATTTGTTTACATTGTATTATTATTGCTGTTAGCCGCCCCGAGTCTGCGGAGAGGGGCGGCATACAAATCTGATAAATAAATAAATAAATGAATGAATGAATGAATGAATAAATAAATAAATAAATAAATAAAATGCTGTTGCAATTGCTATTATCTGTCCCAATCCGCAGAATAATCATTTGGCAGACCTTTTTTTTTAAAAAAAAAAAGGAAAGTAAAGAAAGAAGTTTCCTTGCATCAAATAAATTTAAGAAAGAAAAGTTCACAAACAAATAGCAGGGACGCTCCAACCTTAGCAATACCTCCACTTTCTCCCAATTACTCTGAGCACTTAATTTACTCAGATCAATTTCTGTCAGAGTTTGATGGGAAGCCATTTTTTTTTTTTTGGACTTCCCTGGGCAATATTTTCTTTGTCTCCTGAAGATCAATCTGGTGCCATTGGCATTTATCCTGAGAACCTGTCATTACTTCATGCTTACTTAATGACCCCTTTTATTTATGCAGGTCACTTTGAGAGGCAGGGACAGCATCTTTAGGCTTAAATCCCAGTCTGACTTATTTTAATAACAATGAGCCTTTGGGCCTTGCTTTCTTCTTTACAGAAGCCAGCATTTATTTTGGATCCTGTTTCCCTGCTGCTTTCTGAAACATGGAGATTGGCTGAAGTTTCTATTGTGTTTCCCCTATCCTTAATGTCAGAAAAAAAGCTGTAGACAAAGTACACACACACGCACGCACGCACAATTTTCTATCTCTCTCTTCTCCCTAGAAGATATTTCAAAGCAGTAACATCAAAGACTAGAAATGCTGAAAGATATTTTACTCAGCTATAAGTAATGCAAAATGTGAAGACATAAATTAATGCACTTGGGTTTATTACAATTTTCTATTATGCAAAAAGCTGGGGAAATATTCCATATTTATCACCAGACAGTATTTGACCACATACTGTGGTATTGATGGAATTATCTATACCATTCTTCTTTAATTTCTATTAAAGCAACATCAAAATATTTTTTTTAATAATAGTTAAGAGTTAAAAGATTTACCTTGTAAATACAGGGGACACCTCATTTAGCTGTACTTATGAATATTCATGCTGCTTTCTCCATATTATCCCATCATCATTAATTTTTTTTTATTTAGTTATTTATGCAACAATATGAGAACATTATGATTTTGACTTTAAAAGCTTCTATAAATTTACCATTGTGCTGCTTTAAAAGATGAATTATTTTAGATGGGAACCTGGGATGCAAATGGTTTTATACTTCTGAATTTCCCAATACAGTGATCCCTCTATTATCGCGAGGGTTCCGTTCCAGGACCCCTTGCGATAATTGATTTTTCGCGAAGTAGCGGTGCGGAAGTAAAAACACCATCTGCGCATGCGCAGATGGTGTTTTTACTTCCACCGCCGCCCGCCCTTCGCCCGCCCACCCCGTTGCTCGCGCCTGGGGTTTCCCCGCGAGCGCACCGCCCGCCCACGCAATTGCTGGGGCCGCTTCCCAGCTGGGAAGCGGAGCTGGGATGTCCCCAAGCGCGCGCGTGTTGCTGGGGCCGCTTCCCAGCTGGGAAGCGGAGCTGGGGTGTCCCCAAGCGCGCGCGCACCGCCCGCCCGCCCACGCCGTTGCTGGGGCCGCTTCCCAGCTGGGAAGCGGAGCTGGGGTGTCCCCAAGCGCGCGCGTGTTGCTGGGGCCGCTTCCCAGCTGGGAAGCGGAGCTGGGTTTTCCCCAAGCGCGTGCGCACCGCCCGCCCGCCCACGCCGTTGCTCGCGCCGCCGCTGGGGTCTTACCGGGGCAAGAGGGGGAAGACCCAGGGAAGCCGCCCAGCAGCTTATCTGCCCGGCGGGAAACTCCACCATCTACGCATGCGTGGCCATAGAAAAAAGGCACGCATGCGCAGATGGTGGAGTTTACTTCCGGGTTGAAAACTCGCGATATAGCCCTTTCGCGATGCTCGAGGACGCGAAACTCGAGGGATCACTGTATTTCAATACTCTATCCAGTTGTAATCTATTGAAGGATAATATGTCTAAGAAGGAATGGATTATAGTAGATGAAAACTAACAAATAATTATTTAGCTGCAGAATTCCTGCAATCTTGTCTTGATTAAGCTTTGCTCTTTACCTGGTCATGCTAGAGATTAATCAGTACAAAACAATGGGGCAAAACATATATACAGTAATACCTCGTCTTACAAACTTAATTGGTTCCAGGACGAGGTTCGTAAGGTGAAAAGTTCGTAAGATGAAACAATGTTTCCCATAGGAATCAATGGAAAAGCAAATAATGCATGCAAGCCCAAAACTCGCCCCTTTTGCCCATTACTGCCGGCATTTGGATCTTTGTTTGGGGGCGGTGGGCGGTGGGGTGGTGGTGGATGTAACATTCCCGGCGCTGCTGCTGCTTCCGAAAGGGAAACCACCCCCGCCACTATCCTCTTGTCCTGGCAAGAGGGATGGAATCTGCCGGGACGTGGCAGCCTCACTCTTTGGGAGGGTGGGGCAGGAGCAGATGGGCGGCTGAGAAGGGGCTGACTTGGCAAAAGCACTCCCAGCGAAGGGGCTGTGAGACGGTTTTCTCCAAGCGCTTCGGGAACGCCTGCCCCACTCCTCTCGCAGCCCCTTCACTGGGTGCTTTCGTCCAGGGCTGTCAGCGAAGGGGCTGCAGGAGAGGTAGGCATTCCTGAAGCACTCAGAGAAAGCGCTCTCGCAGCCGCTTCGCTGGGAGCGCTTTCTCTGAGCGCTTCCGGAACGCCTGCCCCACCTCTCCTGCAGCCCCTTCAGTCCTGGACGAAAGTTCTCCCAGTGAAGGCACTGCAGGAAAGGTGGGGCAGGCACTCCCAAAATGCTCAGAGAAAGTGCTCTTGCAGCCGCTTCGCTGGGAGTGCTTTCTTCAAGCGCTTCCAGAATGCCCACCCCGCCTTTCCTGCAGCCCCTTCACTAGTAGCATTTTGTCCTGGGCTGTCAGCAAAGGGACTGCAGGAGAGGAAGGACAGGCATTCTGGAAGCACTTGGAGAAAGCACTCCCAGCAAAGGGGCTGTGAGAGAGGCGGGGTGAGCATTCTGGAAGCACTCGGAGAAAGCACTCCCAGCAAAGCGGCTGCGAGAGGGGCGGGGTGGGCATTCCGGAAGCGCTCGGAGAAAGCGCTCCCAGCAAAGCGGCTGTGAGAGGGGCGGGGTGGGCATTCCAGAAGCGCTCAGAGAAAGCGCTCCCAGCAAAGGGGCTGCGAGAGCACTTTCTCCGAGCGTGGAATCCCAGCGGGGGCTGTAATCCAATGGGAAATCCCGGCAGTGACAGTCACAAGGCAGGGAAATCCCTGCGGCGGTCAGAGAGTGCACGCACACTACGAGAGTGCTCACGCAGTAAGAGAGCCCACACATCCAGGCTCGGGTTCGTAAAACAAAAATGGTGTTTAAGACAAGGCAAACAAATCATAAACCCTGGGTTCATATCATGAAAAGTTCGTATGAAGGGGCATTCGTAAGACGAGGTATCACTGCAGTCATGCAATTCATCATAGAATTATGTTTTGAAATAAGAATGTTACGCAAAGTGTAAGAAATAAAATATTAGAGGTAAAGTAGAGGATAGATAAATATCAAAATCTGAGTTTATAGCAAAACTATGTTTTTCTATGCCTTAAATTGCTAGTTCATTTCTGGATTAAAGGATTTTATAGCAAACTATCAAAATATCTTGCTGGTGGCATACAGATAAATGCATTTAGCTTGTAAGGTAGTCCTTAGATTAGATAACTTTGCTACCATAAAATAATATGAGCGCTTGGGATAAACTGGACTTTGTTCTTTGCTCATAGAGGCCAAAAATGATTGATGCTTGTTAGGTGGCTGTAATGGGTCTTGCATTGTCTTAATTTACTCAATCAGTTCTATCAATTTTAGCAGGGAGGGCATGTTCCAATATCACCTTGTTGGATCCAGAAGTTGTGGTTTATTTGTGACAGTGCATGTTCTATGGAACAGATTCTGACCCTATTAGCTATTGGTAAAAACTGGACTGACTATCCTTGAGGCTTTTAGGATGGCTGGTTAAGTGAGATTTGCAGGTTATTGTTTTTATGAATTGGAATTGTATTTGTGACCTTGGCCTTATGGCTATTAAATTGTTTTTAACCCATGTACACTACACACTTTTTCTCAGATCAATTTGCTTAAATAAATAAATATTCAATGACTAAGCCTACAGCTTGCTTATAGAATGGGTTATGTGACAAATATATAATAAGAAAAAATGCATTAGTAAGCACAACAGCTAATTACTGCATGGTGGTAGTGCACACAGTGAAATCTGATTTAATGGACTGTGGATGCAGCAGACCGTATTTTATAAACACCCCCTTCCTCAAAATAACATGTCCATTCCATTCAAAGAAATCTGGACAAGGCACTTCATTTTATGCTAATGCTGTCTTAATTTTATGACATCTGTTGCAATTATCATAATTTGTATGATGGTCTCATTATGCAAATGAGGCAAATCGCATAATTTATATAATGGCATCATTATAGAAATCATCATGATATACTTTCATATTTAACAAACATTTGGGATTAACAGAACTTCCTCCCCTTGCAGATGGTCTGTTAGAATATATTCCGAGTTTCTTGAGACTCAATAAATTCAGCCTTCACCTGTTTGTGTGCAAGTTCATTTCTCTGCAACTGATATATTTTTATACCCAAAGACAAAGCATGTAAATGCTTAAACATTTTAAGTTTGCTAGTCTTTATGAGTCCTGCTAAGTCAGGTGTGACACAAACATCCATACATTCTACTTCAAAATACATGCATGTAGGTGTGCAGTGACTTTACATATGTATCATGCAAAGTAGAGAGGGAATTTAAAATGTCAAATGGGCTCGAGGAAAAATAAAGCTGAATATTCTTCCTGCAACATCTCTTTTTTTCCCCTTTCTTATTTCTAGCCAGCCAGCCTTGTACAGTAATAGAGATAAGAGATAGCAGGAAATAGGTAAATTAGAGTTGAAAAATAACAGGTCAAAAGAATTTTCAGTTCCCGCTAACAGCATCCCTTTTCTGGCAATTATATTAACCCTTTGCCCCTTTTATTTATCACATGAGTCATTAACTTTATAGCCAAGTGAATGGATGTGTCCAGTGAGCATAGTATGATTTAGTAAAGCCAAATAGGAAACCGATGGAATCAATTCACAAATATAGTCTACCAGGAGCATCAAAAACTACAATGTAAAGTACCTTGATTAATTTAATATCAAACAAAAGTAGAAAACAATTATCCTAAACAAAGAACTGCCAAGGAAAAAAAACGTATTCCCACCAATGCTGACAGGATAAGCTACTATATATAAACCAGGAACAAACTCCAGATTTACTTGCACTATAATATTATCTAATTCAGTAATCAAATATCTTCTAGCAACAAGCAAAATCAGAGAGCACCAAAGATTCCATATGTAGATTATTAATACAAACTTCACCAAGACAAATACAAAGTTAGTGCACAGTGGAGGGCACAGTGGGGCTAGTAAGTTTATGTACTCTTTATTGAATACTGTACTTAATAGTTTTTTTATTGTCCTTCCTTCTTTAGTACCTTAGTATGATCCTTCATTACTTTTAAAATAGGAAATAATTAAATAGTATGTTTTTACCCATAAACACTTCAATCATTTTAATCATTATCTAGAACTGAACTTTTATAACAATTAAAGAAAATTGAGCTACTTGCCTAATCTGTTATCATACTGAACCTTGTGGATTCAGTACAAAACCTTAAAATGTTAGTGTGCTCCTCAACAAATAATGTTGTCTATCATTTGTCCTTTTTGTTGCTATTCAGATAAAATGAATTAATCAACTGAAAAAGAGTCCAAGCACCTATTTCAAAACTTATCTTGGTCGG
Organism: Erythrolamprus reginae; assembly: GCF_031021105.1. Taxonomy (NCBI): domain Eukaryota; kingdom Metazoa; phylum Chordata; class Lepidosauria; order Squamata; family Dipsadidae; genus Erythrolamprus; species Erythrolamprus reginae. Next base: position 14,915,073 of record NC_091963.1, read on the forward strand.
TAAGTCACTCCCGCCCAATGACATGACCTTCAAGCCACCCCTGGTCACATGATTGTCAAACCACTCCAAGCAGTCACATGACCACCAAGCCACATCCACAAAATAAGCCACATCCACAGTATGGCAGTAAAACTTTTGGCAACCCATCACTGGGTGCATCTTATACTCCGAAAAAATGGTACTTATTTTTTAAAACATGTGGAAGAGGCCTTCACCCTGCATTGTCTATCCCAGTGTTTCCCAACCTTGGCAACTTGAAGAGATCTGGACTTCAACTCCCAGAATTCCCCAGCCAGCGAATGCTGGCTGGGGCATTCTGGGAGTTGAAGTCCAGATCTCTTCAAGTTGCCAAGGTTGAGAAACACTGGGATAGACAATGGCTTAGAATGATGATGATACTGTATTTTTTATCAAACACAATTCTTCCTATTTCTTTTAGTTTAATAAAATAGCTGCAGAAATGTGTGTGAGTGGATCATTTAGGTTGATCCCCCCCCCCATTTTTCATTGAAGTTCCTTCCTCCAAAAATTCCTCAAAGATGCGGGTTTTTTCTTCCTATAATTTTCATATTCCCTACTGTGTAGAAAGTAGAAGGATAAAGAACTAAATCCCTTTTCTTGCCATAACCATCTGCACTGGAGAGTCAAACGGCTGCTTTTTAGAATGTAAAAGGTGAGATTCAAAAAACCTTTTAATGTAACCTACAGTTTGATCTTCTTTCTGGTTGATATCGGTATCATTGACAAGAATATATATATAAAAGCATCTTCAAAGAACCAACTCTGTCAGCTTGTAGAAACAGTCTGCAATTAAAAGGCCCTTTACCGATCGACGAACAAGACAATAAAAAGCCAAAGAGACTCTGGAATGGTTCCCTCTCTGCCCTCTTCTATGATCTCAAATAACCTCTTTTTAATTCATCCTCTGTTTTCCCATTATCTTTTTTTCTTCTGAAAAAATTGCAGTTCTCACCACAAGAGGGAGTCAGAAGTCAGCAGTAGCCCCTGTTAATCTGCTGTTATGCATTCTCGGGACGAAAACTGATTGAAACAAATTTAAACCTTCCTAGATGTAGAAGTGAGCATTACTCACAAACAGATAAAGAATGCAATTTTGGAAGGAATGCCAGCATCCCAGTTTCAAACAAGATACAGGCAGACAAGTCTCTCCTGCTGTACCTGGGTGTCACACCTCTCTTTGGAGGTAAGGATGTTGTTGGCTAGTACGATGTCAACAACAATCAGGTCTGATCAACAAACCGAGGGTGTATTTTTGAAGAGGAAGCGGCAGCTTTAATGAGGATTCTTGCATTTTAAAATATGGGTCTTGCTTTCATTCAGAGCTGCACGAAAGTAGTATCTGTTGGATGTGAAAAGGGCTGCTTTTAAAGCCATCTTTATGAGGTGATAACTCTAGACCAGGGATGGTGAACTTATGGCATGGGTGCCACAGGTGGCACGTGGAGCCATATCAGAAAGCAGGCGAGACATTGCCCTATGTCAACTCCAGCATGCATACGTGTGCTGGCCAGCTGGTTTTTCAGCCTTGTAGAAGGCAATTTCACCCTCTGGAGGCTCCATGAATCTTCTCTGAAGCCTAGGAGTGCGAAAAATGGCCCAACAGGTGTTCTGTTTGGGTCCCCCCAGACGTCAACACCAACTAAAAAGAGTAGCCAGACACGCTGGTAAAAAGAAAAGTCATTTTATATCTTTGAAAACAAACACAGATAACAAAAACTGTTCTTGCAAACTGGAATGCTATGAAGCTTCACAGAAGAGTCACGACGGCCAGACAATACAACAGGCTTCTTGCTGGCACACACACCACTGTAGATAATAAAACCCACGCCTCCCCCAAGTTTTCAGCCTTCGAGGCCACAAGCCAGAATCAGAAATGCCAAGGATCGAAGTAAGGTCACAGGACTCCCAAAAGATAACTCTCCACAATACAGGAAGGGCGGGCCTGCCTTTTCAACCTTTCTGAGGAGAACCACACCCAAACCCAGCTGTTGCCTATTAGGGATGGAAATACCTGGCTAATTGTCACCTTCTTTGTGCTGCCCTTCTCTGCCTCATATCTATGATGGCTTGTGCGTTCTCATCTAATGACTCCAGGCTACTCGCTGGGGAGAGCTCCCCCCCGGGGGTCTCAGGCTGTTCTCCCTCCTCCTCGTCCTGACATTCCTCTTCCCCATCTGCCTGGTCCTCCTCCTCCTCCTGTTCCTCGCCCTCCCCCTCTGAGCATGGAGCCGGCAGAGTTCCAGCCGTTCCCTGAGGAGCCTCAGACTGAATCACAACAACAGGCAAACCAGAAGTCCGTTTTTCTGAACTTCCGGTTTGCCCATTAGCTCATTTTTTTCACTGTCCAAGGGTTCAATGAGGCCTGTGCGCATGTGCGGGGACAGAGAAGTTGTGTGCATGCACAGGGGGCAGCATGGGGGATGTGCATGTGTATGGGTAGCAAATGGATTTGGGCATGTTCACGCATGCTAGCGCACTCGAACCAAAACCGGTTCGCCATTACTGCTCTAGACTGAGACTACAAGCTTTCATCTAATGAAGTGTTGCTTTTGCTCACGATATAATGTTTGCAAACAAGCCCCTTTTGCAATGATGCCTCAGAATAATAATAATTCAGTAGGTAGAGAAATTCCCAGCATTGACTCTCCATAGAAATTGGTGTAAATTAGTAAATGACATAGTTATCGGGAGCTATACTGGGACCCACCTTTTTCATAGTCTGCAAACATGCCCCCCCCCCCCCCAAAAAAAAGAATAAGTGTTTGAAATGCCAGAAGCAAATACTCTGAGATACACAGAACTCTTTTGTTCAAATAAAACATGCCCTACACATGAACAGAATGTTTTTTAAAATGAAAAATCAGTGGTGGGCCTGCTCATATATCAAGCAATGTCCCTTGACTTTCAAATGAAGAATCAGGAAATTAATGGAGACACTATAGCTATGATCTAGCCAAGGTTATTTTTTCCTCCCCATTTATTTCAAGGACAGATTTATAACACACTCTTACATATTTTCAATCATAAGCACAGTGCCTGTTCTAAGATATTTTGCATATCGCGGTGTCTCCAAACTTCTCGAACTGAAGCCAGTGAAATTTATTGAATGTCAATATAATTGCAGATAATTTTACAACTATCTGTATGTGTTGTACACATACGAAGTAGATGTATTTCTTTTCAAGTAACTAATCGCCTCCTGTTTGGAAGGTTGAGAGTTCAATCCTAGGTAACAGCAGATATTTCTCTCCAGGCACAAAGAAAAAAAAATCTGCTGTGAACTCCACAAGGTGTCAGGAAGGGAATCTGGTCAGTAAACACTCAGCTCCATCCAGCCACCCCAACTCTTCCCCAAATTAGTTATGGGATAGAAACATAGAAACATAGAAGACTGACGGCAGAAAAAGACCTCACGGTCCATCTAGTCTGCCCTTATACTATTTCCTGTATTTTATCTTACAATGGATATATGTTTATCCCAGGCATGTTTAAATTCAGTTACTGTGGATTTCCCAACCACGTCTGCTGGAAGTTTGTTCCAAGGATCTACTACTCTTTCAGTAAAATAATATTTTCTCATGTTGCCTTTGATCTTTCCCCCAGCTAACTTCAGATTGTGTCCCCTTGTTCTTGTGTTCACTTTCCTGTTAAAAACACTTCCCTCCTGAACCCTATTTAACCCTTTAACATATTTAAATGTTTCGATCATGTCCCCCCTTTTCCTTCTGTCTTCCAGACTATACAGGATGAATGTTGTAAAAGGGGAGTTTCTATCATGTTAGCAAAATATACCTAGTTATGCTTTCAAAGTATGCATATGAGTCTAAGGAGAAGGGCGGCATAGAAATCTAATAAATCAATAAATATACTGTATGTTTGGGGAAATTAAAAATGTTTTCTTACTGATGCTGTATTAAACTTGAGTTATTAACATTTAAATTAATTTCTTTGCATTTCATTATTTTCATTGTTAGTTGCCTTAAATGTTATTTTTGGAAGGAAAACAAATGAATCCAAATAATAATTAAAATATCAGTAGTATTGCCATCACAGTTTCAAATATTTTATTAAAGGAGCAAAAGTTCATATAAAAGGTTTAGCTTTCTTCTTCTTTTAACTATAGGGGTCCAGTTGGCAAAGGCTATTTTTAATAAAGGGTTTCTGAGTTAAAGTATATAATGAGCTATATATTTATTTATTTAATCTCCTTCGGATCTAATTGTTTCCAGCTGCCTGTTTCTACCAAGAAGGCAGCATGTTCTGATAGTACACCTTTCTACGTTTCTGAAAAAAATGGATTAGTTTATGGAAGCAAATATTAAAACGGATGTGTGTGATTTCGTATTGCTATTAAGGACTTTCGTTGTTTTGGGGTTTTCTCTACTGTTGTGTGTTTCTATTCATGTTTTCACAGCATCATTTGCCATCATGTTTATAATACTGAACTATTCACTAATACTTGCTTTTTTGTCTTCCAACATGAAAATATTTCACTACGTGTCTTGGAAAGCAGGAGGTTTATAATTCACTGGTGAAGATGTTGGGTTCATTGGCTACAAAGTCCATAGTGAGCGGGTTTGAGAGCATCACACAATGGAGTTATTGCCCATCTTCACTTAACTCCTGCCCACTTAGCAGTCCAAAAGCCTGTGGTAAATAGGTGGTACCACTTCAGTAGGAAGTTAACAGTGATCTGTAACATCATAACCATGGAAATATCTTGGAACAGCGCTGGATTAACAGACTTGAAATGGAAATGATTGGTATCCCCAATTGTCATCAATGTCTGTGGAATAAAATCCATAAAAACTCCTTTCGTTTTCCTTGGAAAACAAATTAGATCTGGGTAAATTTGCCTGTTTTAGTTTCTTTTTTCCAATCTTCATTTTATACCCTTTGTGAATTTTCTTTAAAAAGTATGAAGGAAAATTTCAGTATGCATTTTGTATATATACTGTTTGTACACAGCTTTCCTAACATACATACCTTTCCAAGTATCTTTCTCTCTTTAAATTCATTTCTGTAAGATTTCATAATATATACATTGTGTATATGTTAATCCTCCTTATGCATGTAATTCTGTATTGTTTTTGATAAGAAACTATGTCACATAATTTTTTTAATTGAGGCTCTTATAAGGGGCCATAAATAGGACCTGAACAGGGTTTCGAATACAGAAATAATGTAGGATAATAAATCAAAGACATTTGCCCTTCATCCCTAAGGGATATTTTCTTGCCTGCTTAGCATCGCGACAATGGAGACACAAATAAAGTAGCTACACCTTTATTGGTATTTACCAATTGTGGACTTCAGTAACATCACAGAAGGAACCCAGTTGTTGTGTACCTGCCTTGCACAGTCCGTTTCCAAAAAAGCTGTAGGACAGGAAAAAGTTTCTCCAGCACTGTAGTTGCAGTCACAGTAATGGCCCATTTGTCACCAACAGTGTGTCTGTTATCCTTTTCTGAATGGCCAAGAAACGCAGCGAGGGCAAAAATGACTTCAAAGAGGAACAGCTGGTTTTCTAATCATTGCGGCTGATGATACAGGCTTTGCTTGTGGGAACATGACACCGATGCTGGGAAGCAGCTTTGCTTCTGTGGGTGTTAAATGACTGCCCGGTTGCCTACAGAGGGATGACAGACATGGAGAAAGTGATGAAAATTTGATGGCAGCTGCAATGGAAAACCCCTACGACTAAATGCTTAATTTCAGTTAGATGATAATTTTCTATTCTCTAGGCCTGTGATGGCAAACCTTTTCCCCCCTCGGGTTCCGAAAGAGCATGGATGTGCGCTATAGTGCATGTGTGAGTGCCTACACTCATAATTCAATGCCTGTGGAGGGCAAAAACAGCTCCCCCCACCTCCAGAGGGCCCCTGGAGGCTGGAAATGGCCTTTTCCCCAACTTCTGGTGGGCCCAGTAAGCTTGTGTTTTGCCCCTCCAAGCTCCAAAGGCTTCCCTGGAGCCAGGAAAGGGTAAAAAACGCCCTCCCCCATCCCTCTGGAGGCTCTCTGGAAGCCAAAAGCACCCTCCCAGAATCTCTGTACAAGCCAAAAATCAGCTGGTTGGCACACACATGAACGCTGGAGCTGAGCTAGGGCAATAGCTCATGTGCCAGCCATAGGTTCGCCATCACTGCTCTAGGCCCTCATAACGTTCCCAGAATCTCTGCCTGAACTTCTATTAATTGGAAAAGAAAATACAAATATTCTGCTGAAACCTACCCATCCAGTAGAGAACACGGCTCCTAAGATTTATTGTGCTTCTTCAGCCTCTGTGTGGTCCTGCAAGGAACAAGTATGGCGTGAGCATTTTCCTGTGGTACTAATAGGCGAAGCATATTCTTAAGTTCTAAAAACCAAAACTTGACCTACCTTTATTTGGAGTTTGTGCTCAAAGGATGTCCTTTCGTGCATAGGACAGATTTATTTTAATGTCCTTTGTCTGGGGGCATACTTCTGCAATCTGTTAAATAATGGGAGACTGTGAAATCAACACACATTTTCCCTTAATTCCAGGAAAGGGAAGTTCTGTAACTGCTAGTTTATGAGCACTCTCCATTACTCCATGTGTTTGCCCGGAAACCTTGTTGGAAGTGATTCCAATTTATATTTTGAGGGATGCTCACTTTCCTTTCAAATAGATCTCTTCCGTGCTTACCTGGTTCTTTGTGTTTGTGGACTCAATTAAGCAACAATGTTAAGATTTATCGAGCAATGCTGATGAGTGAGTTCAAAATATCTCTAAAGTCTATGGAAAAATGTTGCTCTTTTTCAGTCTATTTTATGTACATTTTATAATGGCCACTTGATTTTTGTAACATATTATGTTTATGTCAAGTTCTATTATCCTACGTTTGTAGTTCCATATTCTAACCGCTTCATCACCAAACATATGATCATCAAGTCACCACTTCAGAGGTGGGTTCCTACCGGTTCAGATCAGTTCTATAGAACTGGTAGTAACTTGGCAGCCTAGGGTGCTGGAATCAGCAGTGACCCAGGCCTGCCATGCCTCCGAGCCGGTTCTCTCAGGGGCACCATAGGTGCCGCCATCTTGTTTTTTGCTTCTGTACATGTGCAAAAGCTTTGTTTTAGTACTGTGGATGTGTGCGTGCAGGGCGCAATGCATGTGGGATGCACAATGTGTGCCAGCTCATGCAAACCAGTAGAGCAGAATCTGAAACCCACCACTGCCCCAAATAGTAGGACAGTGCAATGAAGCCCACACTCAGCCTCTTCAAACTTTGATCTTCCCTCATAGCTTGAAGTTATATTATACACTGCTCAAAAAAATAAAGTGAATGCAATATAACTCCAAGCAAATCAAACTTCTGTGAAATCAAACTGTCCACATCGGAAGCAACACTGATTGACAAGCAATTATACATGCTGTTGTGCACATTCAACTTTGTACAGAACAAAGTATTCAATGAGAATAATTCATTCATTCAGATCTAGAATGTGTTATTTGAATGTTCCCTTTATTTTTTGAGCAGTATATCATTATATTATATTATATTATATTATATTTTATATTATATTATATTATATTATATTATATTATATTATATTATATTATATTATATTATATTATATTATATTATATTATATTATATTATATTATATTATATTATATTATATTATATTATATTATATTATATTATATTATATTATATTATATTATATTATATTATATTATATTATATTATATTATATTATATTATATTATATTATATTATATTATATTATATATTATAATTTATTGGATTTATATGTCTTCCGTCTCCGAGAACTCTTGGTGATGAGATTTGTTCAGTTGGAAAAAAATCAAGAGTCCTTTGAGCCACGTTCAGCTCCTGTGACTAAATGGATACATTTATAGAGTTTAGAAACATAAATTCTATATAACTCTATATAAAAATATAGAAATAATTTTCTGGATTATTGGAAGAATCCTGTAATGCAAGAGAAAGATTATTTTCAGGTTTTGGTTATAGTTAGGATTGGAGTTTTCATTAATTCTTACTTTGGCCTGTTTTTTAATCTATATAGCATAAAAGCTTCATTACAATATAATAGGTTTGATTTCTTTCCTCCTCTAATATGTCATAATTCTATTTTCCTTTTCCTTTCACTATTCCACTACAATATCAATGTAGTGATACGTGGCAGTAATAAGTTCTACTGATGCAAAATTTCCATTTACATACATCTTGTCCCAGAGTCTGCTGGGACAGTGATAGCTATTCAAGATGTTTCTTCAAAGTATTCTAAGAAAGCATTGCCTCCTTTCTTTCCCATAGCTCACCAGAATCTCTACAGATAAAAGTAATTTGTTTCCCCAAGACTTTCATTGTCATCTTTCATAACTTGGGATGACTTTGTCTGTTTTGCAAGCCAGCTAGATGCTTGTGTTCCACTGAAACAGGGGTGGGCTGCTGCCTGGACGTGGGGCAATGCAGTGGGGTAGCGAAAATGGAGCTCCACCCTAAAGTACCCAATTTGCACTGAAAGATGTTGAAAGAAAATGCAGGGCATCCTGCATAAGCCACGCCCACAGTGTGGTACTAAAAAAAGTTTGGTAGCCCTTCACTGCACTGAAAGATACTGAAATTCCAGTGAAGGAAATTATAGTTGCTGCAGATAAGCAAATCATTTCTTTACTAATACAATGATACCTTGTCTTACGAATTAATTGGTTGCAGGACAAGGTTCATAAGGTGAAAAGTTCGTAAGACGAATGCTGCGATTTCGCTGAGGCTTCCCTCACTGGGAAACCCCACCTCCGGACTTCCGTTGCCAGCCAAAGCGCCCGTTTTTGCACTGGTGGGATTCTCCTGCAGCATCTCAAAATCTGGAGTGGGGGTTTCCCATGGAGGGGAGCTTCAAGGGAATCCCACCAGCACAAAAACGGGTGCTTCGGCTGGCAATGGAAGTCCAGAGGCATCCCAGTGGCAACAGGGGATTTGTAAGGTGAAAATAGTTCAGAAGAAGAGGCAAAAAAATCTTAAACCTCGGGTTCGTATCTCGAAAAGTTTGTATGACGAGGGGTTTGTAAGACGAGGTATCACTGTATTTAGGAAGAGGTCCAAAAGACACTCTTCATCTATCTATACTACTTTTTAGCCAAATGTATTATTGTAATAAGTGGAACAAGGCATGTACACACAGAGACACGCACACACAAACACACAAACACACACACACGCATCTGTAGATAAGCTGCCAATCATTTTTTAACCCAAATATCATGAAAACGTCTTCACCTACAGATAAACCAAGCTCAAAATTTTCATGTTTTAATTTTCACAGTTGATTTATCTGAGACCGGTGTATTTTTAAAGTGGTATTTGGATTAAAAATTCAACAGTCCATTTGTATATGGGTTTATCCCTCAAATATATAAGGGATATACAGGCACCTTGAAAGCAGAAGAAAAGACTACCAAACATATTTGCAGATTAGTACTTCCACAGAGAGTTAAATCCAATTTTGGAGTATACTTTGGCACCTAAAATTCTTGATCTATATAAGGTATATATAAGGTAACTTTTTCGGAATCCCATAGAATGAACAATTTCACAAAACATATTTCCCAGCTAGATTGGGTCCATCCAGAGGTTGATTAATCTTTCTGTTTTGGTTTCTGACAGCTTCTTATTTTTCCAGGCTTCATTGGTTTCTTCTATTTCCACATAAGTTTGAAACATTAAGACATAATTTTTATGAAAATTCATATTTTTTTCCTTGATTGTTTTTTTCTAATACACAAGTTTCTGTTCTATATACATTATTTTCATTTAAGAATTCCATTTTGTACATTTTCATTAATAAGTGGTTGATTTTGAGAATTGCTTTGCAAAATTTGAAGAATGGTGAATCTGGAAAGATAATCAAATGTTGGCTTGAGAATTGGTTCCAAGTTGGAATTTACAGAAGTAGGCTTGCACCTGTGAAATTTCTTCTTTGTCTCAGGTTCCAGCCAATATTTTTCTTTAGTTAAAACGCTATATACAGTGATCCCCCGATCATTGCGAGGGTTCCGTTCCAGGACCCCCTGCAACGAGCGGGTTTTCGCGAAGTAGCGCTGTGGAAGTAAAAACACCATCTGCGCATGCGCAGATGGTGTTTTTACTTCCCAGCAGCGAGGAGCCGAAGATTGGGGTTTCCCCGCCGCCCACGCCAACGTTCGCCTTTGACTTCGGGACTCAGTTGGTAAACCGCGCGGCTGTTTTAAAACGTCGCCGCCGGCATGTCCCGAAGCCAAACGAACCCGGGTGGCTGGGCGAGCAGCAAGCGAACAGCGGGTGGCCGGGTGAAGGGCGGGCGAGCGGCGAACGGCGGGTGGCCGGGCGAAGGGCGGGCGAAGGGCGGGTGGCCGGGCGAAGGGCGGGCAAGCGGCGAACAGGGGAAGACCCAGGGAACCCGCCCAGCAGCTGATCTGCCCGGCGCCATCTACGCATGCGTGCCCATAGAAAAAAAGGGCGCGCATGCGCAGATGGTGTTTTTACTTCCGGGTTCAAAAATCGCCATATAGCCGTTTCGCAATCATCGGGAGCGCAATACCTGGGGGATCACTGTACTCTGCTTCCCAAATGTAGCCATTTGGGAATTACTTTACTATATTTTTGAAATGATGTGTGGGGAAGACTCATAGTTGATATTTGCTCATACTACCTTTAAATAATTTTTTAAAATAGTTTTGATATATAACTATTTTTATTCCCTTTATATGCATCTGTTCTGTTGATGCACATAAACTGTTTAATTCGACCACTTGGTTCCACACATTTGTTCAATGAACTTTGATTTTGGGGCCAGAAATTGGTTAGAAAATGTCAAACATGGTTTTTAAAATAGGTACATTCATAGTGCGCAAATACGTAATGCTGTAATTTGTGTAATGCATTTTAACACAGAATAATGTACAAAGTTGACTGTGCTATAAAAAAATAACCCATCTAATTCAACAAGTCGTGTACTGTACAAGGTAAAAATGAAAGAAAATGCATGCTAAGGTTAGTTGATTTGGCATCCAAAGTAATTTTTTAAAAAAAATCTACAAACCAGAATCAAAATTGTCAGAAGATTGAAATGAAATACAGTAGTACCTCTAGATACGAGCTGCTCCACATGCGAGTATTCCAAGTTACGAGCTGTGACGCGAGCGAAATTTCTGTTCGACACCCGAGCTCAAATTCGGGATATGTGCCGAGCTTCCACTAGGTGGTGCAAGAATCTCCTTGCTTCCAGTTATCTCGGCGCGAAAAACAAAGTCTAAAGTCATTCATTCAAGATGCGAGTTGATCGACTTACGAGCTCGGGTCTGGAACGAATTAAACTTGTATGTCGAGGTACCACTGTATTAAAATTGAAATATTATTTCCAACACCAAAACTAGGTTACGCCTCAAATAAACAAATAAATATGAAGCAAAACACATCTCTTGGAAGATTTTCCATGCAGATCATAGATCTTATTTTGCAACCCTAAAATACCACATGAATACATCTTTCCTCTACTTTACGTATAGTCGGTAAATTCTAACATAAATGGGAAAAATCTGAAAGCAGATAAAGATCTCAAGGAAAAACTAATAACAGGACTCTATTTCTTCCAACTTCCTTTTCAAAATCCTAGGAAAAGCAAATGAAATTTCGCTTGAGTGGGAGAAGAGTTCAAGACAAAATGGCTATCAAGAAGGACAACGCTGAAAGAAAATTCAGGTAACAAAATCAATCAATCAATATAGCCTCATCACAACTTATTTTAGTTACTAACTAAAAACTAGCAACACTTTCAGAGGACACAAAAATTGAATTGTTTTCTTGCTTCAGCACCCAAGTATGCTACATGAACATATAACCAGCAAAACATCACCAGCCTTTTCCCTTTATCTCATTGAATTGATTGACAACCATTCTCCAGATATCTTTAATATTTGTCTGAATTCTGGGGATGAAACCTGGGAAGTAGACATGTTGTACATTTTAAAGAATTATGCCCTCTTTGTGTAACTGTAACTCAATAGGGGGGGGGATTAAAAAGGATACAACCGCCACATCTTAGTTATGATCTCTTTCTTAAGAGCAAATATACTTTGATAATAAAAACAAAAAGAGGGGTCTACATTCTTTACATATGGAAATACTATTAATATGCAGCTGAAACATTGAAGATTCTTCAAAGGTCTCTACGCTCAACTTCCTTTTTATTTTTTTTAGAAATTAAGTCATCTGGTGGCTCTTACTTATGCAAAAGGAGAAGAAAATGCCAACGTCTTTACACATAGCTTCAGCAAGGAAGGAGACATTGCTGAATCACAGCACCCTCTGGGCGAGCGTTCTGATAAAGTCGCAATTTATGGCTAGAACACAAGAAATCACATTAATTTTACAGAATCCCTTCAGCTCGGTGGTGGCTACCTCAGAGCTCTCACCTGTGGCAAATGATTACATTTGCTCCTGCTGGGAATGAGACTGGGCAGACGAATGTTAAAGAGGGCCTGCAGCGCAGCCTGTGCTGCTTGACCTTTAGCCAGCTTCTTGCTACGTCCCGAGCCTTCAAATGTTCTCCCATCCACTCTCACAGCCATCACAAAACTCTTGATGTGCTGCTTCTCCACAGTCTCCGAAAGGCAGACGTACCTCAGTCCAGACCGCAGCTCATTGAGCAAAACCACTGGGTTCTTTTCGCTCCTGGCCATCTTGTGCTTGTTTTGTTTAGGGTGGCTAATGAAACCCAACGTGTGGTAGAGTAGCTTCCCTTGACGGCAGGCCTTGGAAAGCAATTCATTGTTAACCGGAGTACAGACTGAAAATTCCTTATTGTGGGTGGACGGTTCAAACTCCTTGAACAGAGTGTCTGGAAAGTCTTCCAGGTCTGACGTAAAGTCTGTAGATGGGTTGAAACAATTTCCCATAGCAAAGTGAGCTTGAGATGCGTTGGGAAACTGCACGAATGACTTGAGGGCTTGTTCAGCAGCTCTCATTTTGGCTTTCTTTTTTGTTGGGCCAGTGCCTTCGAATGTGTGTCCATTGACCTCCACAGCAACTGCAAACACTGGGGCATGGACAGGGCCTGTTTGGGAAATCATTTTATATTGTAAGCCAGGTTTAAGTTCGTGTAGCTGAACCAGGGCATTCTTTGGTGTCACGGTCCATGAGATCTTCTTGCAGATGAGCTGAAATTTGCAGAAATGTCCATTGTTGCCCTCTTCTAGAGGCCTTTTTCTTTTAACCCTGGAAGCTGCTACTCTTGATCTTTCATTAGAAGTGACTGAATGATCTTCTAAATTGCCAATGTTACGGTTCTCCTTTATTTCAGCACTGCTTATATCTGTTTGGGGAAAAAAGCAAAAAAAAAAAAAAAGCCCACTAACATTACTGGAACTAGTGCAAAATGTACACATAAAAGTTCAAAAGTATTGGTATAAATCTTGAATGAGTTATTATTTTATTAACCGGTTTGGCAAAAACCTAGTTAAATGGATACAAATAATTTTCTTTCTTTATTTAAATATGTGGATTACAGTGGTACCTCTACCTAAGAATGCCTCTACTTATGAACTTTTCTAGATAAGAATGGTATGTTCAAGATTTTTTTGCCTCTTCTCAAGAACCATTTTCCACTTACAAACCTGAGCCTCCAAAACTGTAACCAGAAAAGGCAGGAAGAAGCCTCCGTGGGGCCTCTCTATGAATCTCCTGGGAGGAAACAGGGCCTCCACCCTTCCTGTGGTTTCCCCAATTGCACACATTATTTGTTTTTACATTGATTCCCATGGAAAAATTGCTTTTTCTTACAAATGTTTCTACTTAAGAACCTGGTCACGGAACGAATTAAATTTGTAAGTAGAGGTACCACTGTATTAAGTGTTGTAAGGCTTACAATAGTTAGCATTAAATATCTTTTACACACATTGCTAAATTATTACCCTACCACAAGATGCAATACTGACGGCTAATAAACATTGTTTTTAAAAGGGATTAAACTAATGTATATAAAGTAAGCTCATTAATCAGTACAAAACAAGATGGCTGTATATTACAGCCAGGATCAAGGTCACCATGAACATGTATCTGAATACCATCTCCTGGGAAAATAGCTATATCTTACTGGTGAACTTCCCAAAGACATCTGGCTTAGCAATCACATAAAACGGGATGTTGGACTGACTATACAGTCATTTACGTTAATCCAGTAATGCTCTTACAGTCAATGTCAATGAATGATTCCAGGAGATAATTAATGCTTGAGTGGGGGCAAAATGCTGCCTGCTCTGATACAGGTTGAGATGAGTTCTCTTTCAAAGAAACTCACCCTGATAATTTGATCATCTTTTTACAATTATGACTTGTAATTTCCCTTTCTGTAAGGAAGTAGTTGAGAAGGCAATGGGGAGCTACCAACTCAGAAAAATCTAGATTGTTTAAGAAACAAGATAATCTAGATCAGTGGTAGGCTGCTAGGCATGCCTAATTGGGCTCATCTCCGCAGCTCTGGAGGTACTGTGAGTTTGAGTGGAATTATGTTTCTGCACGTGTGCAGGTAGAAAACTCGCGACAGAGATGCAGGTGTGCCCATGTTTGTGGAAGCAAAAAACCTCACTGGAACATGGGCACATCTGTGTCTCCATGCACAAGTTTGCTACCTGCACAAGCACAGAAGTATAATTCCGTTCAAACTCATGGTACCTCCAGACACAAGCCCAATTATATTTTTCAGTCAATATTCAGGCCTGTTTATGGGACTGAAGAACATTAGTTATTTGGGAGAATGACCATCAGGATCAGGTTCTAAGGCAGTGTCCCCCCACCCCTCTGGCCTTCTGCAAGGCCTTAAAAACTAAACTCTGCTGGCAGGCTTGGGGCCATTGAGTGTTATGTCTGGCTCCGACCAAAGTATATGGAATGACTGTTTTTAAGTATTGGGTTTTAGAATTGTTATACAGTGTTCCCTCGATTTTCGCGGGGAATGCATTCCAAGACTGCCCGCAAAAGTAGAATTTCAGCAAAGTAGACATGCGGAAGTAAATACACCATTTTTGGCTATGGACAGTATCCCAAGCCATCCCTTAACACTTTAAACCCCTAAATTACCATTTCCCATTCCCTTAACAACCATTTACTCACCATTATTACTGGTACTCACCATTGAATAAGACACTTAGTGATCCTGATATTTATAAACATAATTATTTATTAACAATAATTATTTTTTTGGTTATTTATTTGCAAAAATTCTTAGTTTGGCGATGACGTATGAAGTCATCGGGTGGGAAAAACCGTGGTATAGGGAAAAAAAGCAAAGTATTTTTTAATTATTATTTTTTGAAAAGCTGTGGTATAGGCTATTTGCAAAGTTCGAACCCGTGAAAATTGAGGGAACACTGTACTTTGTATTTTTGTATCTATTTGCTGTCAGCCACCCTGAGCCTGTGGAGAAGAGTGGCATAGAAATCTAATTAGTAATAAATAAATAAATAAATAAATAAATAAATAAATAAATAAATAAATAAATAAATAAATAAATAAATACCACCAGTTCAAAACAACATTTGTTTTGCCAGTTGGCTTAGAGGACTAATTCAAAATCTCAGGTTTTTCCCTTTAACGCTCCACCATTAAGTCACATCAACTCTTGCCTTGCCATAAAAGAATCTGCCTATCATCTGGAAAGGGCTTGCTGGTAATCCCTCTCCATGCAAGGTAAAAGTTGTTAGATCTTTTGTAATATTGCCTAAAAGGTAAAACGATTGCCTTCTACAGATATGCGCAGTTCCAACTCTCCTTGCAATCTAAATCGAGTGAAAGAGGCCTATTCCATTTAACCTTTGTTTTAGATCGGGGTGTCAAACTCAAGCTGGGGGATCCTGGAACCACCCAATGGGGATGCTTGATTTTGCCCCAGGGGGCTGCCCAGAAAACAGCAAAGGACCTACCCGCGGTGCCTCCGCCAGTGAAAATGGAGCTCATGAGGGTCATGTGCAGCCTTCCCAAACTCCATTTTCATTGGCAGAGGGTTGTAGGGAAACCATTACAGCCGAAAACAGAGCTCATGAGCCTGTTTTCACTGAAAGAGTGCTCAGGCCATCACAGACACCCCCAACAAGAGTGACATCCACCTGGCCACGCCCATCCTGGATCTCTGAAGCCAAATACAACCCTGATGCAGCTTTCAATCAAATTGTGTTTCACACCCGTTTTAGACTGATTAGGGTACCATGACAGCTGGGCACTTATAAATGTATTGTATTTGTTTAATTTACAGGGATTTTTTGATTTGCTCTTCACTGCCTAAAGTCTTTCAAGGCTGGGTAATCTTCAAGAGAGCAAGCGAGCAAATACATAAATTGTGCAGCAAGTGCTTCCCTCTGTGGAGGTACAGTATGATTTGTAGAGATAGTCCCTACAACCACAATTGGGACAGGTACTTTCTTTTTGCCACTTTTTGTTGTGAAGTAAATCATTGCAGAAAGTCCAGTTGTCTCTTGATTGTCCCAGCTTTGGGACAATCATTGCAGTTTTTAAAGCAAAACCAGTTTCCCCGATTGAACTTGCTTGTTGGAAGCCTCCTGAGAAAGTCACAAAGAATTATCTTGCGGCCCAGGATGCTCAACTATTAAAAATATATGTCAGTTGCCAAGCATCTGAATTGCGATCACATGACTGTGGGGATTCTGCAATAGTTGTAAATACGACTAGTCATAAAACTCTTTCCCTCATGCTGTTGTACATTGGAAGAGTTGCTAAACAAATGATTGTAAGTTAAGGATTACCTTTATCTGAAATTTAAGTCCAGATAAAGTACTGTAATTTTTGGAGTATAAGATGCACTGGAGTATAAGACACACTTTTTGGAAGAGCAAAACAAGGGAAATTTTTTTTGCCTCTGACTCCCAGCAATTTGCCTTCCAGCAAACAGCAAACAGTACAGATGGTATACACTGTTTGCTGTGTATTTCTGTGCATGTGTGCCTGACCCATAGAAATAGCAAAGAATTGAAGAAATGTACATTATGGCAGTATAGTAATGCCAGAAAGTTTCCTTCCCTGACTCCTTCAAATTATTTAAATATATCTACCCCAAACATGACTAAGTCAATGTTTAACTCATCTGTCTTATCTTAATACTAAACAGGACACGGTTACATTTCAAATTATACTTTTACAGATCTTTAAAATCGATGTGGCTTTCTGGAAGTATAGTTATTCTCTGCTATTTAAAAGAAGATACAATACCACTGGGCCTCTCCAGATCAAGCATTTATTTTAAAAATCTTCTTCATTTTGTTTTCTAGAACAATAATAAAGCAGTCTTTAACAATAAGTCTAATAATTTGAATATTCTACAGACATTTATAGTTATTGACTTACCTCCTTGCATCCAGTTCAACAGGAAAAAAAATCTGTGCCTCTCTCCCAACAATTTGCCTTCTTGCAGCTAGTTTCACTTTCATTTCATCATATGGCTTCAGCCTCAAATCCGCGAAGAGTCAGGAAGCTGATAATGAGTTGTTTGGCTTAACAGGCTCTGTACTGTTTGATGCAAGGAGGTAAACTTCTGGGAAGCAGAGGCCAAAGGACGGGGGTGGCTGGGTGAGGCTGTATTTGGTGTATAAGATGCATCCATGTATTCCTCCTCTTTTGGGGGGGTTAAAAAGGTGCATCTTATACTCTGAAAAATATGGTAGTATGTCTGTCTGCCTACTACCCTGGTTCAGAATATAATCGTCATTCTTCTGCTTTTCATATAAAGCCTTTTAATATAGAAATGCCCATTTATTCAATGTCTACATAAAATGAGTAAATTAACCCTAAATCTAGACTAACAAAACACAATTGCTGTATACATCCTATGTTGCGTCTGTAATTCTATGGTTTAATATGATAGCAGGATCAGGGGTGGGCAGCAGGCAGGACGGAGTGTAACGCAGTTCCACTGGTGGAAATGAAGCTGCATGGCCAGCTCCAGCTGACCAGTGGCAGTCACTTCTGGGATTACCAATCTTGGCTAGGTTCTCCTTTTGTTCCCTGCTGCTGCTGCGTCTGCACTCCTTGCTTTTTTCCTCTTTCCTCCTTCCTGGCCTTGGTTGAGCTTCCTTCTCTCCTGCCTGGCTCCCCTCCAGCCTCATGTGACCACCTCCCGAGGCCAGGAAGGAGGAAAGAGGAAAAAAGTGAGAAGCGTGCAGCAGCAGGGGAAAAAAAGGAGAGCTGAGCTGAGCTGCACCAAAGCAATCTGGGCTGTGGTCTTTTTCCCCTTGCAAAGCCCTCACTCTGCCCACAGCTGAGATGAAAAGGCATCATATGGCAATAATAACCATGTGACTCTGCCTTGGCTTTCCAATTCTGAGGCAAGGAGTGACCCAGGAATGAGAACACGGGAAACACAAAGCAAATTGTCACCCCAGAGAGCGACACTGGTGAGGTTGTAAGTCGAGGACTTAACAGTTTACTTGAATGATGATGATCGTTCAAGCCACTCCCACCTGGTCACATGGCCAGCAAGCCACACCTACCCAGTCACATGACCATTAAGCCACACCCACAAAATAAGCGACACCCATAACGTGGCAGTAAAAATTTTGGCAGCCCATTACTGAGCAGGATGCATCATGATCATCATCATGATCATCATCATCATGATCATCATCATGATCATCATTAATTAGACTTGTATGCCGCCCCTCTCCGAGGACCCAGAGCATCCCACAAAAATTATACTATATTATAACATGCTGAGATTTCAAATAATACAGTAAGGTATGTTGGGTTTTAAACAATACAATAAGAGCCCAGCCATAATGTGTCCCTGGGATGGGCAATTACCACTTTCTATACTAATTTAAAACTGATCTTCCCTCCCCACTCAAAGCAGACACAACCTATTGTTTCCAGTCATGTTATTCCTAGAAAATAATTTAGAAATGTAGAACGTTTACCCATCTCCCCTCCCGTTTTAAACAGTTTTACTGAACCAATCATTGTAGACAATGATACTGGAAGTATGAAGAGATAGGTAACTCTTGTTTCCAACTCTTGTTTCAGGTTCGAAAAGAATTTGTATTGATTCTGCACCACTGAATAGGAAAACACAAGGGGTTATTTGTATTTATAATTCATATTGCCTTTCCCAATCTCTATTCCCCTCTCTTACTTTCATAACTGCATGGTTTGTGAACAGAGTAAATTCATCTTTAAGCTGCCACATACTTTCATGAACAGACTGAAAGACTGATTCTGATAATACAAAGTAAATAGCACCCTTTGAGACCTGAGAGTTCCTGTGACCTTAACAAAATATATTTGTTTCAACTTGGTGCTCCCCCAAAACTCCTGGGATTAGGCACCCCAGAATTCCAAGCCACTTTGGCCGGACTAAAAATTGTACCTGGATGTTTCCAGTTTAAAGCTAACATTCTGTTGCCACACTTTACTGGTTCTTAAATTAGATGACAAGGTATTCTGTCAATAATAGTCCTGCTTTGAATTGTAGTTTTGACTATTTTAAGAATTGTCTCAGAGTTGTGGGAACTGTAGCTCTTGTGGGAGCTCTTGTCTGGAGGAGGAGAAAATTGAGGGGAAAAATCTTGACCAGATCCTAATTTAGAGAACCCGGTTGGGGAAAAATATGTTTTGTTTTGCTCTTTGCACAGCATTTTGGGGAACTTGATTTTATGACCTCCTTCAAATATGATCTATGGCATATATCTACCTGAACTGTCTACCTGGATCAAGAAGTGTGATAGAACAGAAACATAAAGAAATTTCCATCGCTCTCTCTGGCTGGGCAGCTCTGTGTATTATGACTACAATGTATGTGGACCAGGGATGAAATCCAGCAGATTCTTGATAAGCAGTGGCGGAAATTTTGAATAATTTGGAGAACTAGCAACTGGCTCCAGGGTGAGGTAGATAATGGAGATTTTGCAGTATCCTTCCCCAAGCCACGTGTTCCAAGCCACACTATGCTCACAAGCCACGCCCACAGAACCCGTAGTAAAAATAAATGGATTTCACCATTGATGTGGATTAATTATTTAAAGCAATGGTTTAGATCAGTGATGGCAAACCTATGGCATGGATGTCACGGTGGCACGCAGAGCTATATTTGCTGGCATGCAAGCTGTTGCCCTAGCTCAGTTGCAACCCCACATGTGTATGCTGGCCAGCTGATTTTTGGTTTGCACAGAGGCTCTGGGAGGGCGTTTTTGGTTTCCAGAGAGCCTCAAAGGGATGGGGGAGGGCATTTTTACTCTCCAGGCTCCAGGACAGCCTTTGCAACCTGGAAAGGGTGAAATATGAACCTACTGGGCCCACCAAAAGTTAGGAAACAGGCTGTTTCTGGTTTCCAGAGGGGCTCGGGGGGGGGGGAAGCTATTTTTGCCTTCTCCAGGGATTGAATTATGGTTGTGGGCACTCGTACATGCACGATATTGTGCATATATGCTCTTTCGGCACCTAAGGGGAAAAAAGGTTCCCCATCACTGGTTTTAGATCAATAATTTGGTCTAGAATTAAATTATTTTATGCTTCTACTTTCCTTCAGATGGCCAGATATTATATTCTTTAATAAGCATTCTTTTGATGCAGAAAAGAAAAATAAAGTAAAAATAAAATGAGAATTTGTAATCACTTGGGTATCTGGTCAGCTAGAAAAGCTGTGGTATGTGGGATAAATTTTGATGGTATTCTGTAGGTGTGTTCCTAAAGTTTCTAACCAGTTCTTCGGAACCTTTAGTAAACCAGTGGTGACATCAATGAGCTAGTTCTGTTGGTGCTGGTCTCTGGGTGCCACCATCTTGTTTTTGGCTTCTGCACATGCGCATAAACAAATTTAAGGTGAGTTTTCAGCACTGCGCATGCACAGACATGTGGCACAGCCTTGCGGCAAGCAATGTGAATGCAGCCATGCAGCATGGAGGTGGCAAGGTAAGTTAGAACCTACCCCCGGTTGAGAATGATTGACCAAAAAGATTTCATGCCTAAGGAAGGCCTAGTATTCACAGGTTGCTAGGCCAACACCTTAACTACTACACTAAACTGGCTTTGAAACTCAGAGGACATCAACTTGAATATCCAGTTCAATGCTACAATCCAAATGAAATCTTCCACAACAGACGGTAACCTAGCTTCTATTTCAACTCATTCAGGAGAATATGATCTTTCTAAATGACTAGTACCACTTATACTGCTCTTCTTTTTAACATTTAGTTAGAATTTGTCTGCCTGTAATTTCAATCTATCATTCCATAAGGGCTAGCAAGTCTTGGCCTTCTTTTCCTTTAGTTGTCTTTTTTTTAATAGAGCTAAACATGCCCACTATTTTCAGTCTTCTATAGCAGTGATTTTCAACCTTTTTTGAGCCGCGGCACATTTTTTACATTTACGAAACCCTGGGGCACATTGAGCGGGGGGGGGGGGGGGCTAAAAAAGTTTGGACAAAAAAATTCTCTCTCTCTTCCTCCCCTTCACTCTATTTCTTTCTCCCTCTTTCTCTCCCTTCCTTCCTCTTTTTTGCTCTCTTTCTCTCTCCCTCACTACCTCCCTCTATGTCTTTCTCTCTCTCTCCTTCCCTCCCCCCTCTCTCTCTTGCTTTCTTTCTCTCTCTTTCTCTCTATCTCTTTATCTCTCTTTTGTTTTCTCTCTCTTCCTTTCTTTCTCTCTCTTGTTCCCTTTCTCTCTCTCCCTTTTTCACTCTCTTTCTTTCTTTCTTTCTCTTTCTCTCTTTCTTTCTCTCTTTCTCTCTTTCTCTCTCTTCCTTTCTTTCTCTCTCTTGTTCCCTTTCTCTCTCTCCCTTTTTCACTCTCTTTCTTTCTTTCTTTCTCTTTCTCTCTTTCTCTCTCTCTCTCTCTTTCTCTCTCTCTTGCTTTCTTTCTCTCTAAGCTTCGCGGCACACCTGACCATGTCTCGCGGCACACTAGTGTGCCACGGCACACTGGTTGAAAAACACTGTTCTATAGAATTTATTTTTTCCATTCCTTGAGCACAGTTGCCTGCTTTTCCTGAAACTATTCCAGTTCTTTAAATCTTTTTTTTTTAAAAAAAAATATGGTGCCTAGAAATGCACATAGCATTTGGAATGGATTCTGTTCAAGGTGGAATAAAATAAAATTATGGTTTCCTATTATATAGAAACCATACTTCTATTAACACAGCCTTGTGTTTGGTCTTTATTCTCTTGACGTATATTGACCATCTGATCAATAGATTAACAATTCCATCTGGAATTGTTTTCACACTTAGCATACTATTATGAAAGCATGCTCTCTCTTCCTGCCAAAAATAATCCTGTATCTGTCTCTGTTAATTTTTTTCTGATTATTTTTCATTGAGAGGTTTTCATGGAAGTGCATTATTTGCTACGTAGTACTCATACACTGTCAAAGGACTAAAGAAAATAATAATTTTATTTTAGGGGAACTTAAATAATTGGTTCTTCCTATTCTAATTTGTTTTATGATTAAGAACCTGAATTCATTAAAAAAACAAAATAAATCAGGGGGAAAACCCAAACTGTATTAAAATGTTTAAAAGTCAGGGAAAAATCAGGTAAAAAAATTAATATAAAGTATTGCACTGCCTGGCAGAGTCAAGCAAAAATGAGCATAACTGTGGCAACAACTTCCTCAGCTACTGATATTTCTCCACGGCTTAGCTGTTTGATATGACATCATCTACGACCGTGTCTTAACTCAATCGCAAGTTACAGGGAAATGTCAGGGAAATATCAGGGAATTTCAAAATGCTTTCCGTCCGGACACCCTGAATTGGCAATGACTAGCAGAGTAAAATCTGCAGGCATTTTTCTACCAATGACTTCTTTGACATCTGGCTGATGTCAACTTTGATGGTGTCTAGTCACCATATATTTTTTGACAACCTAATTTCTTGGCCATGGACTTCCAGGCTTGTCCCAAACCTGAACAAATGGATAAGACCTGTTGAGGTAAGACTTTATAACCTATCTTGTAAAAAGCTTGCCAATTTTTTTTTAATGGAACGGCTTTCAAATACAGTGATACCTTGTCTTACAAACTTAATTGGTTTCGGGACGAGGTTCTTAAGGTGAAAAGTTTGTAAGACGAAACAATGTTTTCCATAGGAATCAATGGAAAAGCGATTAATGCGTGCAAGCCCAAAATTCACCCCTTTTGCCATCAGAAGCGCCCGTTTTTGCACTGCTGGGATTCTCCTGAGGCTCCCCTCCATGGGAAACCCCACCTCCAGACTTCCGTTGCCAGCAAAGTGCCCGTTTTTGCACTGCTGGGTTTCCCCTGAGGCTCTTCTCCATGGGAAACCCCACCTCCGGACTTCCGTTGCCAGCGAAGTGCCTGTTTTTGCGCTGCTGGGATTCCCCTGCAGCATCACAAAAATACAGAAGTCCAGAGGTGGGGTTTCCCATAGAGGGGAGCCTTAGGGGAATCCCAGCAGCACAAATACGGGCACTTTGTGGCAACAGAAGTCCAGAGGCGGGGCATCCCAGCGGCGGCGGTGGGTTTGTAAGGTGAAAATAGTTTGTAAGAAGAGGCAAAAAAATCTTAAACCCTGGGTTTGTATTTCGAAAAGTTTGTATGACAAGGCGTTTGTAAGACGAGGTATCACTGTATATTGAAAGCTTTTACCAAATGTAAGGGAAACAATCACATTAAGTGATTAATTTAAACCACTGGTGGGTTGTAAATTATTTACCCATCGGTTTGCATTTGCACAGATGAGTGGAGCCTCCCACCACTGATTTAAGCCAACTAATTAGCTTTACACTTTGTCATGACTTCATTTTTTAGGCTTGGTTCAAATGAGTAAAACGTGTTTCCCACATGAAACAGCTGTGATGGTAAGGTTATTAAACCCCAATGATTATTTGTTCCAAAAATCTTAATTTCATTTGATAGAATGAAAAGGACATTTTAACAAAGTTGTGAAGGTTCATCTTAGATTTCTTTGTTTATTCTTCCTTTTGTGAGTCCTTTTCTGGTTTCTGTCACTATGAGGACAATATTAGTGGCACAATTGCGTCATGAAGTGCTGTTGAAGTCTGTAATGAATCATTAAATAGCACTACTTTGATCATTGGGTCATAAGTCAGAAGAACTTCCCATCTTATTCTACATTGAAAGATATAATTTTATTCCTTTTAAAGGTTACTTTAGTATCTGTTGGCTGGAACACTTGGTGAAAAAATACATATGGAAATAATTTTTCCATTTCAATTATATGCAAAGAGGATGTGATCTATTCCTATATGAAGAAGGTATCTCTTATATTGGTGATGGCGAACCTTTTTTTTCAGGTGCCAAAAACACGTGTGCACACGCTATTGCACGCATGCGAGTGCCCACACCCATAAGTCAATGCCCCCTGCCCCCTGAGCATGCATGTGTGATTCCCCCATATGCTCCATCCCCTGTGCATGCACACATGACCCTCCCCTGCTCCCCCATTTCCCTACTTTGGGTGGGCCCATTAGATCCATTTTTTGCTCTCTCTAGGCTTCAAAGGTTTTCTTGGAGCCTGAGGAGGACTAAAGTGGCTCACCCCATGCTCCGGAGGTCCTCCAGAGGCCAAAACCACCCTCCCAGAGCTTCAATGCAAGCTGAAAATCTGCTGGGCGGGACACACATGTGCACTGGAGCTGAGTGAGGGCAATGGCTCATGTGCCAACAGATATAGCTCTGCATGCCACAGGTGGCACGCATGCCATAGGTTTTCCATCACTGTCTTATATCAACAGGCAGGTTGAAAGCCTGAAAGTTACAGACATGAGATTAAAAGAAAAGAAATACAGCTACACTCATAACATTTGTTAACATTCGTTCATAACATTTGTACATAACAAATGCATTCATTAACATCCTATTCTCGCAAACCAAATTCATGGCCATATTCCAATTTTATGAATCACTCTTTGTTTCTAAACTTATTGATTCCATTCAATATTAACTTTTTTGCTTTATCCCATCTCTTAGTATGTTATTCATCCTTCAGATATTTTATAATTCAATTGCCAATTCAATTTCCATTCATTCTCTCTATATTGAAGTTCTCATATAGCTCTTGTATTCATTCCACATTCATTTTAAACATTCATTCTTGATTCTATCTTTTTAAGTATTCCATTACCACGACATTCCACTTACCCAATTCTCATTTCCGTATAACAAAGTGAGTTCTTTATTTGACAATCATTCATTCCTTACAACAGGCCACATACAATTCTAGCTTCATTTGCCCATCTTTAAACTTCTTCATTCATTTTGCCATCTTTGGTAAGCATTTTACAAAGATGAACAAATTAATAGTAACAGTAGTGGTAGTTTAAGTAGATGTATAGCTACAACTAAGTGTAGTGCAGATAAATGAAAATGATATATATAAACAATTATAGCATACCTAGAGGTGGGTTCAGTTTTGGGCTGCTCCTGGTATGCCTAGAATTGCCAATCCACTAGTGGAAACAGCAAGTGCATCTGCGCATCCCTGCCACATCCCTGTGCACATCGCACAGGAATGTGCTTCTGCGGATGTGCAGAAGCAAGGAAATTGGTGAAAATCAGTGATTTTTGGCAATTTTCAGCCTTCCTTTGCTTCTGCGCATGCACGGAAGCAAAAAAAATTGTCAAAATCTCCTGCATGCATAAGGTTTTGGTGATTTTTACCTATTTCTTTGCTTCTGTGCATGTGCAGAAGCAAATTCTCATGCAGGAGTGCACATGCCCACTGCTGCCCAGGTGCGTACCCGATTCAGTAGGGAAAGGTAAGTGTGGCCCTTCACTGGGCGGGTTACTCCCAATTCGGACTGGTTTGCCCGAACTGGTGGTGATGTCACCATGACATCATGTATCCTGTTTCATAGTCCATGGGTGCAGCTTTTTTTAATTATTATTTTTTTAAAAAAAAATCCCATTCTCTGTGTGCTTGGAAGTGTGCTTGCCCTCCCACCCACAGGGTTTATACAGACCTTTATTGCTTCTTCCGAAGCCCAGCTGATCAACTCCGCAGCTGTTTTTTGTGCTCCTTTTCTTGTTTGCAATGCAGAAGGGCTTGATTTGAACTACTTAGCATGGGCTGAAGCCGATTTGCATGCAGCGACCCCTGCATGCACATGAGGGAAGTGAGTATGCATGCATGCAAATATGCACTTCAGTGGCATTGCAAACCAGTGGGTAAGGTAAGTAGAACCCACCCCTGAGCATATTGTAATAAAATATTTTAATAGTCAAAGCAAAAATTTTTCCAATACAACCTAATGACTAATATGAACATTTCCTAATATTAAATCAAATAATAATATGTTTTCCCATGTCCATTAGAAGTCCTCCAGATGAAGCAAAAAGAGGGACAAGATTCCAGAGGGCAGCAACCAAGTGAGAAAAGGTCAACAACAAGGAAAAACTAATTGACCTTGATTGCATTATTGACTTGAGTGCACAGGAGCATGAATTGTAATCAAGTTTTTCAAATAATGGGGAGGTTCTGCATACATGGCAGATGAGCAGTAGAAATGTAAACAGATAGTGCTCCTGATGACTTGACAAATGGACAAAAGTATGGGACAAGTCCAGAATTAGTTAAACTCGCCAATCAATTTCGACTGGCTTCTTATTAACCTAAACCTCATAACAAGTTGAACCACAGGCCTCGGAAACTCCAGCATCAATGCTATCTTCATTCCAATGTCAACAGAAATGTCTTACCTTAACCCAGGGATGTCAAACTCAAGACCCATGGGCTGGATCTGTGGTGGGGTACTTAAATGTAGCCCATGGGGGTGGGCTGAAAACATCAAAACCCTGGCCTGTGGTGTGTCTGCCAGTGAAAATGGAGCTCAGTTTTTGCTGGCAAAGGGCTATTAGAACAATCTAAAAGCAAAACAAAAGGAAAAGTCTTTCTCCTTTTGCATTTGAGCAGGCAAGAAAGGAGAGGAAAGGAGAAAGGGAAAGAGAAAATAAGAAGAAAGAAAGATGGGAAGAGATCAAGGAAGAAAAAATAAGGAAGAGTGAAAGGAAAAAGAAAGGAGAATGAAGAGGGAAGGAAAAGGAAGAAAAGGAAAGAAAGGAATGAAAGAAAGAAAGTAAGTAAGAAAGAAAAAAGAAAGAAAGAAAGAGGGATGGAGGGAGGGAGGGAGGAAGGAAAGGAAGGAAGGAAAGAAGGATGGAAGGAAGGAAGGAAAGGAAGGAAGGAAGGAAAGGAAGGAAGGAAGGAAGGAGATTATAATGAAAGTGAGGGTAGGGTCTCAGAAAAGTCTTGATTTAGCACTTGGCCATCACAAGTGCCCCAACGCAAGTCCCGTGTCCCTGGCCATGCTTGCCCCATGTATCTTTGAAGCCAAAAACAACCCTGATGCAGCCCTCAGTGAAATGCCCATGTTACACCAACACTCCGCAGTCTGCATTGGTTGCTGATCAATTTCCAGTCACAATTCAAAGTGTTGGTTATGACCTTTAAAGCCCTTCATGGCATCGGACCAGAATATCTCTGAGACCGCCTTCTGCCGCACGAATCCCAGCAACCGATTAGGTCCCACAGAGTGGGCCTTCTCCGGGTCCCGTCAACTAAACAATGCCGGTTGGCGGGCCCCAAGGGAAGAGCCTTCTCTGTGGCAGCCCCGACTCTCTGGAACCAGCTCCCCCCAGAGATTAGAACTGCCCCTACCCTCCTTGCCTTTCGTAAACTCCTTAAAACCCACCTTTGTCGTCAGGCATGGGGGAACTGAGACACCTCCCCCGGACCTATTCAATTCAATTTATGTATGGTATGCTTGTATGTATGTTTGCTTAAATAATGGGTTTTTTAAATATTTTAAATTGTAAATTATTAGATTTGTTATGAACTGTTTTATTGTGTTGTGAGCCGCCCCGACTCTATGGAAAGGGGCGGCATACAAATCTAATTAATTAATTAATTAATTGATTAATTAATTAATTAATAAATTAATTAATAATAAATAAATAAAATAAAATAAAATAAAATAGAGTTTGGCCTCAACGTTTTCTGATTTGAAATCCTTTCCATAACAAAAATCTAAGACTATCACTAGCCATGAAGACACCGTCTTAATAATATCTCTAATGGCATGCTAATGCCAAGGTAAATGTTTTATAGCACGGTAAGCAATGCCATAGTAGAATGGCAAGAACATCAATAATGAGAGCGAGTTACTAAAAGCTAACCAACCAGATAAGTAAAATCACAGATCTCAAGGAAGCCTAGCCCAAACCCTATTTTCACCATTGTGCCAAACTACATTTTTATTCTAAAAGTTTATTATCTGAATAGAGCCAGCTTGGCGCAGGGTTAAGGAATTACATGAAACACTATGAATTCTATTCCTGTTTCAGACATAAAGTTAGCTGGATAACTTTGGGACAAACACATCTCTTATTCTTCGGATAGGGGTGTCAAACCCGCGGCCTGCAAAAACAACAAAAAGATATTCCAAGTCCATTATAAAGTTTCTTAGGGCAGACGTGGGTTCCTGCCAGTCTGGAGCAGTTCTCTAGAAGCGGAAGTGGGAATTTCTCCCTGGAGAGACAGCTGGCTGGACGCGCCCCCAAACTGGTACTCCAGCTTGAAATCCATCCACCACAGCCAAATTTACATAAAAATAACCCTCTGTGCATGCGGAAAGCCTCCTGCGCATGCGCAGATGCATTTAACCTGGGAGCAATATGGGCATGTGCACGAGGGTAGCGAGAGCACGCGCGTAAAACCTGGAACTAGTAGCGAAGGTAAGTAGAACCCATCCCTGTCTTAGGGGATGCATACACACCAAAGAATATTTTCTATTTTTGGTGGGGGCAACTTTAGAAGTGAACAAACTTAAGCAACAGACTAAAGGAAGAAAGTGCAAATGCTTCCCAGCTTCTGAAATAGGGAGAAGGGATTATTCACATTGTCATTCTTTTTTCGTGCAATTGTTTGAGGCAGACGCATGTATGATTTACTGGAAGAACTTTTAAAATAGTCTGCAGGGGCATTCATTGGAAAGAGGTGTTAACAGTAGTATGTGGCTCACACGCATATAAAAAGGGAAACATGTCTATTGTACAACACCGTTGTTGTTGTTGTTGCCTCCCCTATGGATACCTAATAATCTCTGAAATTTATTTTGATATAGTATAGCAATAGGATAAAAATAAGCACACAATATTTCTGTAATAGAATGTTTTGATGCTTACGACAAAATGAGAAATTAACTGGAAGGAATACAATTGATCAGAAGGTAAACTTTAAATAATGTTCATAGATGGCGCTCATCAAAAAGTTAGTGGTGTTGCCATCTGACAAAGAAAAAGATCTTGGAATTGTGTCAGATAGCATGAGAAAACATGGATCCAGTGAATATCTGCTGCTAAAAGGCCGATTTGTTCCTTCTCATGGGTCATTAGGAAAGAAATAAAAAACAAAACGGCCAATATTGTATCATAATACCTTCATAAAAATCAATGGTGTGTCTACACTTCGAATACTATCTATGGTTTTGGTGGCTGCACTTCAAAAAGTATGTTGTAATGTTGGAAGAGATGTAGAAAATGATAGAGCGATGCAATTAAGGAAATCCATTCCTTTGTTGTCGCAGGGTACATCTGGAATTCTTTTAAATTAGCATATTAAAGCTTGAACTGTGTATAAACTGAGGGGAAAAATGGCCAAAGGGCCAACCTCAGTCAACAAAACAAGGAAAATATTTTCTCTCTTTTACCCAAAGCTACAGTATGTGCTTAGAAATGCTGCCCCTAGAGGCAAACTGGGAGAAAACTGTACAACAAGGATCCTTAGTGCTCAATAATTAGTGTGCAGGATTGCAGGCAAACTCTGCCCACTGCCAACAGTTCAGTTCTAACCTGTGCAAGATTGACTCAGCCTTCCATCTTTCTGAGGTCAGTAAAACGGAGACCCAATTGTTGGGGGCAATTTGTTGATTCTATAAATTGCTTAGAGAGGGTTGAAAAGCAACATATAAGTCTAACTCCGATTGCTACTTTAGAAACATAGAAACATAGAAGACTGATGGCAGAAAAAGACCTCATGATCCATCTAGTCTGCCCTTATACTATTTTCTGTATTTTATCTTGGGATGGATATATGTTTATCCCAGGCATGTTTAAATTCAGTTACTGTGGATTTATCTACCACGTCTGCTGGAAGTTTGTTCCAAGGATCTACTACTCTTTCAGAAAAATAATATTTTCTCACGTTGCTTTTGATCTTTCCCCCAACTAACTTCAGATTGTGTCTCCTTGTTCTTGTGTTCACTTTCCTATTAAAAACACTTCCCTCCTGGACCTTATTTAACCCTTTAACATATTTAAATGTTTCGATCATGTCCCCCCTTTTCCTTCTGTCCTCCAGACTATACAGATTGAGTTCATTATCTCTTTCCTGATACGTTTTATGCTTAAGATCTCCTACCATTCTTGTACCTGTTGGACCCGTTCAATTTTGTCAATACCTTTTTGTAGGTGAGGTCTCCAGAACTGAACACAGTATTCCAAATGTGGTCTCACCAGCGCTCTACACAGCGGGATCATAATCTCCCTCTTCCTGCTTGTTATACCTCTAGCTATGCAGCCAGGCATCCTACTTGCTTTCCCTACCGCCTGACTGCACTTTGAAGCTTGGGCATTTGGAAAAAGGGGGCAGACCGTTATATGAGTTTTTGCTGTGATCAAATATTGCATCACTTGCATCACAAATGCATTGTATTAAATAATTTGTGTTGGATGCCTCCACAATTGAGTTAATTACATAATGTGTATTTTTGAACAAATCAATCATAGTTGTAAAGAGGTGCAAAGACAATCTATAAGGGTGGTCTTAGACAGATATCATGGATATAATGTGTGCACCTGCGGCCTGCCAAATGGAGATTTACACACTTGCTTCCCACCTTAGTACCAGTCCATGGACCAGGATTTGGATAATCCTGATACAAGGAACAGAGTGAGAAGAGGTTTCACTGCCACCAATTTACTGCCATACTTGAAAATCATGAATTTCACTTCAAAGCCAATCTTCAGATATGTAAGTTCTTTATCAGGACTTGGGTTTCATCCCAGCTACTATATCAACAGGATTACCAAATTTTTTCCTTTGCTTGATTTGTGACTTGTATGGTTAAAATTTATATTGACTGGTTCCTAATATGATGATTGTTCAAGCCACTCCCACCTGGTCACATGGCCGGCAATCCACTCCTACCCAAGTCACGTGACCATCAATCCACACCCACAAAATAAGCCACACCCAGAGTGTGGCAATAAAATTTTTGGCTGCCCATTACTGCTCCATTGCCATATCCTGAATGAAACCAATATTTAACTTGAATACAGTTGTGGTCCTTCTTTATACAGGATTCAGTCTAAAAAGACCAAATTAGAGAATGATTCCATAGTGGTTATTAAATGAAAGATTAACTATCCACATAAAAGCAAAGACTTCTCAGTCTTTATTCCTGGTTTTCTTAACAAAAATATGAAAAAGCTTTATTGTTACTTTCTTTTGGGACTATTTTAATCACCAAGTCTACATTCCGGGAATTTCTCAATGGTTTCCCATCCAGGTATTAGGTAACATCATTAATGCTAGTGAGTGAAAGGTTTGGGTCAGTGAAAGGATTTGATTGCTTATTTGAACCTGGATTATCATTAAGTGTTGTATCTCATGATTCTCAATGAACTTATCTTTTCTTTTATGTATACTGATAGTATATGTACCAAGACAAATTCCTTGTGTGTCCAATCACACTTCACCAATAAAATTCTATTCTATTCTATTCTATTCTATTCTACTCTACCCTGCCCTGCCCTGCCCTGCCCAGCCCTGCCCTGCCCTGCCCTACCCTACCCTACTCTACCCTACTCTAATTTTGATGAGGCTATGAGTTTTTCTGGCAGTATTTCAAACAAATGCAAATCTATGTTCTTACCTGCAGGACTCTTAAACATGATAGTTTAATATAAGGAAATGAAACATTTTTCAGTTCTGAACACTAATATTGCTATAAAAGGATGTTACATATCTCCCTATCTCCCCAGGCCTTTCATGAACACATTCACATTCTACATACATACATTGCATATATATTTTCTCAGTCCCAAACAGGCAAAAATAATGTTGAACAAGCCACTGTAGATCACTATAAACAAACTGACTTAACATTAAAAGATTCAGCAGAAAAACAGATTTACTTGCACTTCATTTAAAATTTCAAAGATGGACTCTACTATTTCTCATTTCAGGGAAAAGTAAGATATACAGTACATGTGATAGCTGTGAACTGCTTTTTGCAGTGAGATAGGCGGTATTTAAAATTAATAAATGAAAAATAAAGGACTTCTATCTGATCCACATGAAGAAGATTAAAGTGCTTACTTAAATTCTCCTCATTTTCCATGTTTGCTGCTGAAGGATTCAAATATTTGAGGGGTGCAATGAAAGTTGACAAAATGCTTCCCTTTTCTGTAAGGAGACAAAAGAACAGAACAAACATACTTATGAAATCTGAGGGTTTTTTTTCCTACCCTAAAATCCTTGGAAATGGCTAAGGAAATAAAGTTTATTTTTTTATATCCATTCTATATTCATATCCAATTAATACATAACTTAAATCATCGAACCAACTTACCTTTATTATTAGCATTTCTCATTTTTAGTGGAGAGGTGGAAATCTGCATTTATTTTGTTCCATTGTTGTTGTTGTTAAATAATAATAATAATAATAATAATAATAATAATAATAATAATAATAATAAAAATAGCAAAGAACTGATGGGATCATAAGCCCGAAAAAGTGGTCGAAAATGAGCAAGCAAAACTACTGTGGGACTTCCGACTTCAGACTGACCGAATTCTGAAGCATTAAAAACCAGACATCCTGATTGTGGAGAAAAAGAAAGTATGGGTCATCGACATCGCAATCTCGGGGACAGCAGAATTGAGGAGAAGCAGCTAGAGAAATTAGTGAAATATGAAGATCTAAAAATCGAGCTGCAACGACTCTGGCATAAGCCAGTGAAAGTGATCCCAGTGGTACTTGGCACACTGGGCGCAGTGCCAAAGGATCTCAGCGGACATTTGAAAACCATTGGAATTGACAAAATCTCCATCTGTCAATTGCAAAAGGCCACTTTACTGGGATCGGCAAACATAATTCGCTGCTATATCACGCAGTCCTAGGTGCTTGGGAAGCGCCCGACTGGTGATGGAATACGAAATCCAGTATAGTGATCTCGTTTGCTGTGTTGTATTGACATTAATAATAATAATAATAATAATAATAATAATAATAATAATAATATGTATAATTTATAATTTGTATATTAATTTGCATGCCGTCCCTCTCCAAAGAGGTATTTGGTATTTAAACATCTGAGAAGGGAAATTAAGCTAGGCAATCTGCTACTCTAAAGAAAGATGGAATATGTAGATGGAATGTTAATTGCTAATCAATTTTAGATTAACTAGAATTAAATGTTAAGTGCAGAAGAATAAACATTTAAGTGCCCAAGTTTAGAAATTCTATACCATGTTGTAATCTGCCTACCTTCCAATTACATGCTGAAGTATGTAATTCTTTCAGCCTGCAGTTGCCTCCGTTGCAGGGGTAGGCAGCAGGCAGGACAGGGTGGAACGCAGTTCCACCAGTGGAAATTTATTTATTTATTTATTTATTGGATTTGTATGCCGCCTCTTTCCAAGGACTCGGGGCAGCTCACAACATAAATGAAGCTGTATGCCCAGATCCAGCTAACCATCCCACCCTCCCACCCTCCTCCTCCTCCTCCTCGGAAGGATACTGCAAAATCTCCATTCCCACACTACTCACGGGAGAAGGATATTCCAAAATCTCCATTCCCACTTCATTCTGGGGCCAGCCAGAGGTGGCATTTGCTGCATCTCTGAATTACTCAAAATTTCCACTACTTTTTGATCTGAGCCCAACATTTGATAACACAAATGATACATGAATCCAATAAAGACGTAGATGGCATCAGTGAATACTCAAACATGGCAATCAGAAATAATCAAAACTTTTTGAAGAAAATAGTATCATATAAGATAAAGTAAAGGTTCCCCTGCACAAGTGTGCTAGTCTTTTTTGGCTCTAAGGGGCAGTGCTCATCTCTGCTTCTAAGTCAAAGAGCCAGTGCTATCCTAAAATGTCTCCATGATCAAGTGGCCAGGATGACTAAGTATCAAAGGTGCATAGAGCACTGTTACCTTCTGTTCTGTCTGGGTCCCTCCAGCAAACACCAACCCAAAAAGAGAATCCAGACACACTGGTAAAAATCAAAGGCAGTTTATAGAATTCAAAGCAAACACAGGTAACAGAAAATGTCCTTTCAAACAGGAACACGCTGAAACTTCAAAGATGTTTCACGAAGGCCATGAAGTAAAACAGGATTCTTGCTGTCAAAACAATGCTGGAGATAACAAACATGCGCCTCCCCCAAGTCTTCCAGTCTTCTAGGCCACAAGCCAGGATCAGAGACGCCGAGAAGCAAAGCAGGGTCGCAGAACTTCCAGTTGATAATGCTCCACATGGCTGAAAGGGCGTGCCTGCCTTTTAAACCCTGCTGAGGAGAACCACACCCAAACCCAGCTGTTGCCAATTCAGTGATGCCAATACCTTTCTAATTGGTCCCGTCTCTGAGCTGCACGTCGCTGTCTCATATCAATTATAGCCTGTGCTTCCTCATCCAATGAGGCCAGGCTACTGGCTGGGGAGAGCCCCCCCCCGGGGCTCTCAGGCTGCTCCCCCTCATCCTCTTCCTGACTTTCCTCTCCCCTATCTGCCTGGTCCTCCCCCTCCTGTTCACTGTCCTCCTCCTCCGGGCCTGGATCCATCAGAGACGCAGCCGGTCCCTGAGGAGCCTCAGGCTGAATCACAACACCTTCCCACCAAAGTGGTCCCTATTTTTCTACTTGCATTTTTTTCGTGTTTTCAAACTGTTAGGTTGGCAGAATCTGGGACAATTAATGGGAACTCACCCTGTTATGCAGAGCTAGGGATTCGAACCGCTGAACTGCCGATCTTCTGATCGACAAGCTCAACATCTTACTCACTGAGCCACCGCGTCACCCAATGTCATATATACTCCATGAAATGCATGAACATAACAACCCTAACAGATTTACCCAAGAGAAGGGGATTTAGCTTTGGCTCCACCACAGAAAAGGCTTCCCAGCTTCTAAATCACAGTCCATCTTAAACTTAGGAGAAATTCTTAAGGGAGATATTAGGTTATGCTAAGTCACAGCTGTTCAGTAAGAGCTACAATAACATCACATGCATCGTGTTGCCATAATGCAGATGTGTATTACAATCCTCAACTTATGATCGGTTAGTTAGCAACTGGTCAAAGTTACAACGAGCTTCTCCAGAGCTACTTACGACCCAATTTCACGTAGTTGTATTTTGGATGCTTAGTAACCAGTCTGTGGTTTATAAACGGTTTGCAAAATCCCATGGCAATGTAATGTGATTTTCAGCATTTTTCTTTTTTTGCCGGAAACTGGTTTTTCAGGCAAATGCCCATTGGATACAATGGGTTTATTTAATGACTGTGGCATTCACTTAAAACCCAAGCACGATCGCATGGTGATCAGCTTAATGACAGCTTCATCCTACAACTATAATTTCAGGCTCAATTGCAGATGACTTACCTCCCCTTGCCCCCTGCAGCTGTCTAATTCAAGATTGCTATGTTGCAATGAGAAGCTGTGACAGTGTTGTGTACTAATTAATTGATCAATTTAGTAATTTACTAACAACTTTACCAGTAGGGTTTTGGGTTTTTTTTGCTAATAATGACCAATTTCACAAAATAAAAACAGCATTTATTCTGATTATTTTAGAAATAATTAGGACACATACTTTTGAACATTCATGTTTCCTTTTTCAAAGCATCAAACAAAGCCTCCAAGTATAAAAGTAAAAGTAGGATCAAATACTTTTTAAGTACTTGAGGGAATCAAATATTTTTAAGTACTTTTTCAAATACTTTTTAAGTACTTGGTCGATTGCTATGACCACTAAAGTTGGATTGCTGAGAAATGCATAGTTAGATATAATCCTCACTCAAGATGAAGGTGTTTTAGGAAGTAATAATCACTCTAGATATTTTATCTCTTTGTGACCTGTGGCTGAGCAACCGAAGAGGAAAACACTCTTGAAACTAAATAAAATAGTTTCTAAATCTAATTTTAGTACCCTGAACCAGATTTCAGATTGATTTCCATGGAATCTAATAAGCTCCTCCACACATACTTTGCCTTTCTTATTGAAAACATGTCTTGTGCATTAGAATTCTTCTTCGTTTTCCCCCTTTAACTTATTTCATTTTGCTGTTTATTAGAAGTAATG
This sequence comes from Erythrolamprus reginae, assembly GCF_031021105.1. Lineage (NCBI taxonomy): Eukaryota > Metazoa > Chordata > Lepidosauria > Squamata > Dipsadidae > Erythrolamprus > Erythrolamprus reginae. The sequence goes on from NC_091963.1 coordinate 14,951,475, forward strand.
TAACGTATTGTACTACATGCCATAAGTGGTGGTTAATTTTCAAGCTGGCTTGGAGTAGGTGGTTAGGAAATGCTGAAGGACTAGTGGGATATGTTTATTGAAATACCTATTTACATTCATTTGTAGAAACTGTTGCTAAAATGCACTTTGCAAATATGTAGTGGGTTGCTAAGAGCTGCAGGAATGTGCACGATAGAAAGCAATAATGTACCAGATGTGCAAACCTCGAAATCATTTCCCCATTATGGTCAGCAGCCTGCCTTCATGTAAAACTCAGTTATCTACAAAATTATCCCTTCTGAGTTTTCCAATAGTCTCGCAAGAGACTATTGGAATATCTCCGAGACCGCCTTCTGCCGCACGAATACCAGCGACCGATTAGGTCCCACAGAGTGGGCCTTCTCCGGGTCCCGTCAACTAAACAATGTCGGTTGGCGGGCCCCAGGGGAAGAGCCTTCTCTGTGGCGGCCCCGACTCTCTGGAACCAACTTCCCCCAGAGATTAGAACTGCCCCTACTCTCCCTGCCTTCCGTAAACTCCTTAAAACCCACCTTTGTCGTCAGGCATGGGGGAACTGAAACACCTCCCCCGGGCATGTACAATTTATGTATGGTATGTTTGTGTGTGTGTTTGTTAGCAAAATGGGGTTCTTTTTTAAATATTTTAAATTATATTTGGATTTGTTATGAATTGTTGTGTCGTGCTGTGAGCCGCCCCGAGTCTGCGGAGAGGGGCGGCATACAAATCTAAATAATAAATAAATAAATAAATAAGATTCTAATAGGACTAGAGAGGAAATACAGATATTACTTTTTTTCCCCATGAATGAGAATTGACCTGAGATATTCTGCTGCCAGAGGCTTAGCAATAATTTGCACTTCTCTTCATCAAGATGAATATCCCAGGCTTTTTCAAGTTATTTTAATATTTGATTCAAAAATCTGGCACTTTCTTTCCTTGACATTAAAAATACAACACTATTGAATTAGATAATAATCAACAATTTGCTGTCTTAAAAGATCAAATTGTATGTTTGACCTTGCTTTGCTCATTTGTTGTTGGAAAGTGTCCACTGATTTTCTTCATCAAACTTTCAGTTGCAAATTCATTCAGCTCTGTAGAAGATTTGTTGCAATGATGTGGATAAAAAATATGTGACGACTCTATCAGTTAAAATCATAAACTGAAATTTATAAAGAAGCTAAAGAAAGTAGAAGATCAATGAAGTTTCAAGTTTCTTTTTCCTGTGGCATATTCATTATTGACAGATCTAAAGCCCTGGATGGAGTTAGGGTAATACCAAACCCCCACAGTGAGCAAGATCAAGGAAACAAGAATGATAGAGATATCTGCAAGGCATCTGTAATCCTAGTCTGAGTAAATACAGAATCTTGACAACCATAAGCGTAATTTTCCAGCCACGGATATAATGAGTTAATTAAGGCGGAGTCTCTTTGAAGCAACTTCTCCAGATTTCTCACAAGCAATTTTAGGGATAGAAGTGCACCCATCTTGACAAAATATAGATGGATCACTTTGCTTTGTAGAGCTTTTGTATTTTATTAATTCATTCTACTCTGTATTCTGTTATCAACCATCTGTAAATTTATTCCGGGTTTATGTGTAAATCTTGACTCTCCAGGCACTAACACATTATTCTTGGAAAGAGTACTCTGCAAATTTTCACAGATATCATTCAAGTAGATTAATTTCTTTAGTGCAGACTAGAATGAGCATAGAAGGGCTGCTCATTTAACACAGAAAAGTATTTTTCTACCATCTATCATCTGTCTGTCTGTCTGTCTGTCTGTCTGTCTGTCTGTCTGTCTGTCTGTCTGTCTGTCTGTCTGTCTGTCTGTCTGTCTATCTATCTATCTATCTATCTATCTATCTATCTATCTATCTATCTATCTATCTATCTATCTATCATCACTAGTGTTGGGCGAACCAAACTTGCAAAGTTCGGGCTTGTGCCAAACTTTGCAGTGTTCGGCATGCTGAACCCGAATTTGTTAAAAAGTTTGGGTAAAGTTCGGGTTCAGCGCTTGCTCGCTGCAAGCAAAAGGAGGTGGGAAATCCCATGATGGGACTCCGGGGGCGGGGCTTTGACATCACAGAGACTACTTCCTGACCGGCCAAAATGGGGAGGAAGGAGTCTCTGTGATGTCAAAGCCCCGCCCCCAGAATCCCATCATGGGATGCGAAGCTGTGCGTGCCCCAGGAACCCATTTTCCCTATTGGAATGCTGTCCCTCCCTGTCTCTCCAGGAACCCAATACTGCCTTGGTTGCTAAAAATAATATATTGCCATCTCGGGATTACTTATTGGGCAGGCATCTTCTGTTAGTGCACATTTCAAGACCATTATTCTATTTTAAGCTTAAAAGAGACTGAAGATTATGGCATGCACTTCAGAAAGCTGGTATTGTTTTGCTCTTCAGGGATACAATTATATATAATCAGAACCTTATTAGAAAAGGTTATTTGTCTTCTAATTAATAGCATCTGCATCAATTGGTTTCCTGCTACCATATGCTTAAAATGATAGCTATGCTGCATATCTACCAGGTTGACAATATAAATCTGATATGGAGCTTTGCTTGTAAATTGAAATCCTGCTGAAATGTTGATTTGTACATTATGATGTAAGTCAGCACTGTTGTACACACATTAATTGGATGCACTTTTATCTTATAGAAGATTCAGCAGATGGCAACAATTGGTCAATCTTGTATAGACTGGGAAGTTAAACAGTATTAAAGTTGCTTAGTACTTGAATGGAAAACCTCTAGGAAATTCTAGAGTTGTAGACCAAAATGGTGTTGCAAAACAATCACAGAACAAACCATTGTCAAATCTTTTTCACATTGTTACCAAATTCCCTGTATATATTTACCACTCGAAATAGAATACCCTATGAGACTAGACTTTCAATCCTGGGCCTAGAAAGTTTAGAACTAAGACGCCTTAAACAAGATCTAAGTATTGCCCACAAAATCATATGATGCAACATCCTGCCTGTCGGCGACTACTTCAGCTTCAACCACAACAACACAAGAGCACACAACAGATTTAACCTTAATATTAACCGCTCCAAACTTGACTGTAAAAAATATGACTTCAGTAACCGAGTTGTTGAAGCGTGGAACTCATTACCGGACTCCATAGTGTCATCCCCAAACCCCCAACACTTTACCCTTAGATTATCTACGTTTGACCTATCCAGATTCCTAAGAGGTCAGTAAAGGGCGAGTACAAGTGCACTAGAGTGCCTTCTGTCCCCTGTCCTATTGCTCTCCTATATCTCCTATGCCTTTCTTCTATTCCTATATCTCTTCTTCTATTCTTTCATTGATATGTTCTATTACCTTATCTTCTTTTCTATTATTTCTTAGATATATTTTACTATGAGTATCTCCTCTATAACCTTCATCGTGTATTTTACTATGTCTATATAGATATATACCCACTAAAACCCTCATTGTGTTGGACAATATAAATAAATAAATATATAAATAAATAAATAAATAAATAAAGTTAAATTTGATTTGAGAACATTTTGCTTCTTTACTTTCAGAATGTTCAATATTTGATTTTATGGAAACAGAACGTACATTTATGGTGTGATTATTCATAACAAAGAACTCCCAACCATATCATCTATAACGTATGTATAAAATATATGTAGAAAGGCAGGTGAAATTGAGATCCAAACACAAATATCACAACTTAATCTTCTACGCAATTCTTCTATTTGTCTCTAGTTTTAAAATTTAAAAAATCTAGAAAGGCTGTCCAATAAAAGCTGACTCACTATTTCTTTTCTCTTGAAAGGCAAAGTAAATGATTAATGATTAAAAGCTCTCTGTTTAATCCTGTATCTACTAGAAACTGGGTGAGATTTGATCTTCTCTTATAATGCATATTTAACCTTAATCCTCTCTAACCTCTGCTTTATAGCATGAGTTGATCTTTTAGTGCTCATTCCATTCCAGGATTCTCTTACAAGCACAGAAAAACTGTGCATTTTTAGAGGAGTTACATCGGTTTAATAAGGGTGAGGGCAGTATGACAATAGCTTTGGTCAGCCACTTTATATTAACAAGGAAAGCCTGGGTGAAAATGTTATTCAAAGCAAGGGGTGGGTCATGTTCAACCTAAGATGCTTAGTTATTTGTTTTGCATCCATATAATTGCCGGGTACAGAAACTCTGGAGAAGGTGCAAAAAAGAGCAACCAAAATGATTAGGGGACTCGAAACCAAGACTTACGAAGAGAGATTGAGAGAACTGGGCATGGACAGCCTAGAAAAAAGAAGGTCTAGAGGGGACATGATAGCAGTTTACAGATACTTGAGGGGTTGCCACGGTGAGGAGGGGGTCTCTTTATTCCCCAGGGCACCAGAGGGCCGGATGAGGAACAATGGTTGGAAGCTGACCAAGGAGAGATTCAACCTGGAAATAAGGAAGAACTTCCTGATGGTCAGAGCGATCAACCAATGGAACTGCCTGCCAGGGGAGGTGGTGAACTCCCCAACTCTGGACACCTTCAAGAGGAGATTGGACTTCCATTTGGCTGGGGTGCTGTAGGGTTTCCTGCTCAGGCAGGGGGTTGGACTCGATGACCTAACGGTCCCTTTCAACTCTATTAAGAGTTAAACTCTATTAAATAAAATAAATAAATAAATAAATGAAGCCAACACTTTCTGCTTTGCAATGATCCTGTTGTAGATTGTGGCTACTTTTCTTAAATAAGGAGCAAAGATAAGCACATTGAGATAGGTTCTAAGCAGAGGGCACCATCATACAATGAATTTCCACCACTCCCAGATCAGACCTACACCCCTCTGCTTGTGTGTTCTTGTCTTTAATATGCAGCAGAGCACATTATTTTCCAAGTTTAGTATTATCCAAGTATCATTATCAAAGCATAATGTGCCAACCAGTGTTGCAGAAGAGAAGGAGACCAATGCAAACAAGATGAAATGCTTATTGTTGGTAATGACCTATAAAGCCCTTCATGGCATCAGACCAGAATACCTTCGGAACCGCCTTCTGCCACATGAATCCCAGCGAAGAACTAGGTCCCACAGAGTTGGCATTCTCCGGATCCCGTCAACAAAACACTGCCCTCTGGAACCAACTCCCCACGGAGATTAGAACTGCCCCCATCCTTCTTGCCTTTCGTAAGCTATTAAAAACCCACCTATATCGTCAGGCATGAGGAAGCTGAGCCCCTGGGTTATATTATTTATGTATGGTATGAGTGTGTTGCATGGTTTTTAAATAATGGGTTTTAGACTTCTTTTAATGTATTAGATTTGTTACATGGTTGTTATTGTTGTGAGCTGCCCCATGTTTTCGGAGAGGGGCGGCATACAAATCTAATAAATTGTTATTGTTATTGTTGTTGTTATTGTTGTTGTTATTGTTATTGTTGTTGTTATTATTGTTGTTGTTCAGATTTGTATACCGCCCCTCTCCGAAGACTCGGGGCGGCTCACAACAACAATAAAACAGTGTGACAATGTAAACAAATCTAATATTTAAAAAGCGCCTAAAAACCCCATCATTTAAAAACCATGCAACACATGCATACCATACATAAAAATATATAAGCCTGGGGGAGATGTCTCATGTTTATTTTTACATGAAAGGACCGCCCTTTGCTTGCAGCGCCGCTGCGCTGTCCTTTTTCGTAAAAATAACAATGTTTATTTTTACGTGAAGACTTCATTTTGAAGGAGCTGGGGAATCCCTCCCACAAAGAGATTCTGGGGGCGGAGCTTTGTCGTCACCGGTAGGTTGCTAAGGATGCCAACGTGATCACTTCCTGGATTCTGGATATTATTATTATTATTATTATTATTATTATTATTAGTAGTAGTAGTAGTAGTAGTAGTAGTATCAAGAAGAGAGGAGGAGCCAAGGTCAAGAATAATAAATATTTCAGGTAAGGAAAAACAATAATTTCTTAAAAAAGAATTGTATTACAATTAGGGGTGGATTGCTATTACCGGCTGCTACTAGTGCGCTATACGTGGAGCTTCAGTTGTCTCACATATGCATGTCTACCCCCTGTGTAATTTTGCTTCTGCACATGTGCAGGAAGCAAAAATGGCTGAAATCTTGCGAGGGGACGAGTGTGCAAGCGAGATTTTGGTGATTTTTCTTTGCTTCTGTGCATGCGCAGAAGCAAAAATGCACTGAACTTTCTCATGCATACTCGTCCTCTCACAAGATTTTGCTTCTGCGCATGCGTACAAAGCAAGAAATATGAAAAATTAAAGAAAAAAAAGATGGCAGCGCCCATAGGATTGGCACCAGGGTTGTTGCTTGCAAATTGCGTGATCTGGCAGTGCATATTTGGCTACCACACCAGTAGCAATCCATCCCTGATTACAATGACATCTATAACATCACTGAAGATTAAAACAGAAGGAGAAACAAGGGAAATATTCCAAAACTCTTTGAACTGAGGAGGAGTCTATATCTACGAAGATCAAAGCTGAGTAGGCCAGGGAATTTTGTGTGACTCTATAGACAAAGTTGGACTTTGAAGAAGCAGGATAGAAAGAGTACTGACACTTCTGAGCTTGGAAGAATTCATGGGAATACTATGATTAGTCAAGAAAACAAACAAATGCATCACATAACAGATCTACCCAAAATGTGATTTGAGACAAGTGATTAAACACAAATTATCCTATTTTTGCTCTATTATGCAAAGACCTAGATTTCTTGAAAACTCTATAATGCTGGGGAAGATGGAAGGAAATAGAAAAAGACAGTTGGGGATAGATCAAAGATAATAATGAGATGTCTGCATTTTTGTCCTTTTACACTGTTCCAAAATCCATCTTGAATGTAATCAAAGTCAATACATTTTCATAAGGTGCTGAAGATACTGCTGAATTTCAACCTTATAAACACAAACAACAGGACACACAATTTGTTCCTGAGACAATCTGGATTACCTAGAGAATTTGGAGACTGATTGGAGATTTGGATAAATAAAAAATTCATAGAGCATTGCCTCCAGGTTACTGAAGATAACTGTTTACTGAAGATTGTGATATTTTGTGGCAAAATTCCCATCTTTAAAGAGAAAGAAAAAATTACTACCAGATGAGACACTACCACTACATTCAGCCTTAAAACCAGTAGATGTTTGTTTTTATATATATAAAAATAAAATGATTATTGCAAAAGTACATATGCAAACAAAAACATTATGAAATACAATATATATAAATATTAATATACTGCATAACGTTTTGACATATGTACATTTGCAATAATCATTTTAAAAATGACCTTTTTATATATATATTTTTTTGTGCGTATTTGTATACAGTAATACCTTGTCTTACGAACTTAATTGGTTCTGGAATGAGGTTCTTAAGGTGAAACGTTTGTAAGACGAAACAATGTTTCCCATAGGAATAAATGAAAAAGCAATTAATGCGTGTAAGCCCAAAACTCACCCCTTTTGCCAGCCAAAGTGCCCGTTTTTGTGCTGTTGGGATTTCTCTGAGGCTCCCCTCCATGGGAAACCCCACCTCCGGACTTCTGTGTTTTTATGATGCTGCAGGGGAATCCCAGCAGGGGAATCCCAGTATCGCAAAAATGAGCGCTTCGCTGGCAACAGAAGTCCGGAGGTGGGGTTTCCAGCTAGGGGAGCATCAGGGGAATCCCAGCAACGCAAAAACACCAAAATCCTTGAAACCCCACCTCCGGACCTCTGTGTTTTTGCAATGCTGCGATTTCACTGAGGCTCCCCTCGCTGGGAAACCCCACCTCCGGACTTCCGTTGCCAGTGAAGCGTCCATTTTTGCACTGCTGGGATTCCCTGCTGGGATTCCCATGCAGCATCACAAAAACACGGAAGTCTGGAGGTGGGGTTTCCCATGGAGGGGAGCCTCAGGGAAATCCCAGCAGCGCAAAAATGGGTGCTTCACTGGCAACGGAAGTCCGAAGGTGGGGCATCCCAGCACTGGCGGTGGGTTTGTAAGGTGAAAATAGTTTGTAAGAAGAGGCAAAAAAATCTTAAATCCCAGGTTTGTATCTCGAAAAGTTTGTATGATGAGGTGTTTGTAAGACGAGGTATCACTGTACTTACTTTTGCAATAGTTATGTGTCTGTATGCATATATTAAATAATGGGACTCTGTTATCAAAGTCCTTTATGCTATTTGTGCCACAATTTTTTCCTCCTGAGAACAATAGTAATGTCCCATTAAGAAACAGACCTATTGGGATGTTAATCAGATCCACCTTGGCTGTTCTTGCTTCCTTACCATTTTCATATTTTTATTTAACTGAATTTAGGAGAGATAGAAAGTAAAAAGAAAGTACAGGGGGAAAGATGCAGTCTAGGAAAGTAGAAGCTAAGAAAGTGACTGATACTATGAGAACATTAAAAAATGTAAGAAATTGGGATCAAATCATATGAGAAGAGATGGATGAGAAAGTATAACTGGAAAAAGATCCCAGAAGGAGGAGAAAAGCTGGGATGGATGAAGGGGACAGATGTGTAGAGCATGTGATGAAGATACATCAAAATATAAATATCAGAAAAAAACCCTGTTGTCAATGACTACTTCAGCTTCAACCACAACAACACAAGAGCACACAACAGATTTAAACTTAATATTAACCGCTCCAAACTTGACTGTAAAAAATATGACTTCAGTAACCGAGTTGTCGAAGCGTGGAACTCATTACCGGACTCCATAGTGTCATCCCCAAACCCCAAACACTTTACCCTTAGATTATCTACGGTTGACCTATCCAGATTCTTAAGAAGTCAGTAAGGGGCGAGTACAAGTGCACTAGAGTGCCTTCCGTCCCCTGTCCTATTGCTCTCCTATATCTCCTATACCTTTCTTCTATTCATATATCTCTTCTTCTATTCTTTCATTGATATGTTCTATTACTCTACCTTCTTTTCTATTATTTCTTAGATATGTTTTACTATGAGTATCTCCTCTATAACCTTCATCATGTATTTTACTATGTGTATATATACATATATACCCACTAAAACTCTCATTGTGTATTGGATAAAATAAAAAAATAAACAAAAAAATAAACAATGATCTACAGATCAACAAAGCAGTAAGGCTCAAACAGCTTTTCAAAGCAGGGGAAGGAGACAACTTATTTTTAGCTTCCTTACAGAAATAACTATAAAGCCCAATAAAGCTTATAATAGTGCAGTAAATTAAATATGCTATTTTACACAAGCACTTACAAAGCACTCCTAAGTATCCAATAACTGTTTTCTTTATTCCCTTGTTAGCAGCTGACACTTTGGCAATGCTCAGGCATGCAGCTCGTTGATTTAGAGCATTGATTTTCGTTTGGCACACATCCTTCCATGTTCAGAAAAAACTGATTAGCTTAGCTGGAAAACAGTACTTAACTTCTTATTGTCTTTTTGGATTTTACTTGTCTCCCTTTGGAGGATGTCAGCAATAGCAGCTGGCTAGGAGAGACTTTCTGACGGAACATCTCTTTTCTTCCTTAGAATACATACAACTGGAAATCAACCCTTCATCAATAGAAAATCAATCATGCATTGTGATTCTTGGCTGCTCCATCCCACATTCAGATTGTGGTCCTGCCTGAGAACTTCCTTGGATTAACTGCAAGGCAAGGTACTCAAATGATTACATTGTTGCTTAAATTTATGCTCAGAAACTCTTAATCATTAGAAAGGTCATAATTGTAAGAGATATTTTTACAGGATGTAAAAGAGATTTTACAGTAAACCTATTAGATTCTCACTCTAACATCTTTCAAGTTAACAGCTTCGGGTGTTAATAATCTGAAACTTCAGATCGTGCAGAATGCAGCTGCGAGAGCAATCATGGGTTTCCCTAGGTATGCCCATGTTACACCAACACTCCGCAGTCTGCATTGGTTGCTGATCAATTTCCTGTCACAATTCAAAGTGTTGGTTATGACCTATAAAGCCCTTCATGGCATCGGACCAGAATATCTCCGGGACCGCCTTCTGCCGCACGAATCCCAGCGACCGATCAGGTCCCACAGAGTTGGCCTTCTCCGGGTCCCGTCGACTAAGCAATGTCGTTTGGCGGGACCCAGGAGAAGAGCCTTCTCTGTGGTGGCCCCGACCCTCTGGAACCAGCTCCCCCCAGATAACAGAGTTGCCCCCACCCTCCTTGCCTTTTGCAATCTCCTTAAAACCCACCTCTGTCATCAGGCTTGGGGGAATTGAAATTTCCCTTCCCCCTAGGTTTATAGAATTGTATGCTATGCTTGTATGTATGAGTGGTTCTTTAAATTGGGGTTTTTTAGATTATTTTTAATATTAGATTTGTTTACATTGTCTTTTTATATTGTTGTTAGCCGCCCCGAGTCTTCGGAGAGGGGCGGCATACAAGTCTAATAAATAAATAAATAAAATAAATAAAATAAATAAATAATTACTTATGTCCACACTATCTGGGATTGAGGAAAATGGTATCTGAACAGATTTTGGATGGTCAAAGGTTGCCTTGATCTTAGCTTTTCTCCTGCACTGTATCTTTTGATTGTGTAGAAAGTTAGCACCCACCCCTCCTACAAGAATGGAATATTTTAGGAAATATGAAAAAGGCAGGATGAAATATTCCCCCCAAAAGAGAAATAAAAATCTTAAAGGAAACAGAACCGCAGGTTCTTGCCTCCAGCAGATATCTTGCACATTAAGAAAGACTGGGGCAGCCTAACTACAAGCCCCATGGAAGTCTGAGTGTAGCCAATAAAATACATATTGAGCCACCCCGAGTCCTCGGAGAAGGGCGGCATACAAGTCTAAATAATAATAATAATAATAATAATAATAATAATAATAATAATAATAATAATCATCTCCCAGCACGAATCCCAGTGACCGGTTAGGTCCCACAGAGTTGGCCTTCTCCGGGTCGCATCGACTAAGCAATATCGTTTGGTGGGACCCAGGAGAAGAGCCTTCTCTGTGGCGGCCCCAACCCTCTGGAACCAGTTCCCCCCAGATATCAGAGTTACCCCCACCCTCCTTGCCTTTCGCAAGCTCCTTAAAACCCACCTCTGTCGCCAGGCATGGGGGAATTGAAATTTCACTTCCCCCTAGGCTTATATAATTTATACATGGTATGCCTGTGTATGAGTGGTTCTTTAAATTGGGGTTTTTTAGATTATTTTTAATATTAGATTTGTTTTCATTGTCTTTTCATTGTTGTTAGCCGCCCTGAGTCTTCGGAGAGGGGCGGCATACAAATCTAATTAATAATAATAATAATAATAATAATAATAATAATAATAATATTCTTGCACAGGAACAGGAAGCTCAAGTTCAAAGCCTGAGAGAGGGTATAAATACCTCTCGCTTTCCACACCATGTGATTCTTCTTCTTCTTCTTCTTCTTCTTCTTCTTCTTATTATTATTATTATTATTATTATTATTATTTAGATTTGTATGCCGCCCCTCTCCGGAGACTTGGGGTGGCTCACAACAATAGTAAAAACAATATTATGGCGGAACAAATCTAATATTAAAAAGAAGCATATAAAAATCCTATCATATTTTTAAAAAACCAACCAAAAAACACATACATACCAAACATAAATATAAAAAGCCTGGGGGAAGGTGTCTCAACTCCCCCATGCCTGGCGGTAAAGACAAGAAGGGTGGGGGCAGTTCTATCTCCAGGAGGAGTTGGTTCCAGAGGGCCGGGGCCACCACAGAGAAGACTCTTCCCCTGGGGCCCGCCAAACGACATTGATCAATGGCAGGATCAGGCCTACCTGAAAGAATATTTCAAATTGCAGAGAGAAATATTGTATAACTTTAACAATGTAATACTGCCTAGTCAAGGTGAATATTCAAATTGTAATGTAACCTGATTGGCTGACAAAAGTACATAATGAACCTTTGCATAGGTGTGTGGCTTTTGGCTTGGCTTGGTATAGTTTAGTATGGCTAGCAAATTAGGTGGCTTGTGATGGATGAAGAATTGTAGCCAAATATTGTAACTGAGAATAGTAGTTAGAGAATTGTACGTAATTTGTATATTAACAAGCTACAGTGTAAATAGTTAGTGTAGATTTGCTATTAAAGAAGTTATTTTCTTAAGAAACTCTACAATAAGTGTCTTAAATTATCTTCAAGATAAAGATTCCTGATATCCTGATCTGAGACAGGCTAGTTAGCTGCTGTGGCTATCTGGGTGTGCTAGCTTCTGCAAACGTTACTCCAAAAGTCAACTACCCAGGATCCCAAATCCATGTATTCCAGTTGGAACCAGATGGATATTTATTTCAACAATTGGCAGCTCTTTTCCCACAAAATGAGTAATCCTTGCTTCATTTTCTGCCCTTTTTTTTGCTACTTAGATTTTTATATTTTCTTCAAGCTTGCCCACGTGTGGCAGGACCTGCATTTAGAGCCATCATATTTTGATTCTATACATTATTCATAAACGCCAACAATTATGTTCTTCAAAACTCCTACTGTGTTAATTTCTAGGAACACGAGATTTCATTGATTTGGTAATTAAAAATAAGCTTAGCAAAATTGCAAATACAGTGGAATCCATGATGCAATGAATATGAAATAAAAGCAAATTGTATGTGATCTTATGTATTTCTTCACCTTTGTACTTGTGTACTGTTTTCCCCATCCCTGAAACAAGCAGGAGGAGGCAGAAGACCATCCAGCATAATCAACACTACTGCTTTGCAATGATATATTCAACCTTCCATGTCACTACCTATAATTGGCTGGGTCTAATCCACTTAAAGTACTGATCATTACTGTAATTATACAGTTAGTGATCCTATTCACTAAGGCAGGGCCATGCTTCCAAGTACATTGATTAAAATATGTGAGATTCTTATACATGGAAAAGCTAGAGAGTGTATTAATGCCAAGGAATTTGTCTTCTGCCAAATTTCAGAGGAGCATGGATCCCAGCCAGACTGGAAGAACTACCACAGTTGTGACATGAACACACTCACTCGCTTTTTGATCATCTGAGTTTTATATATGCTATCTTTTATTATTAAAATATTCTAAATTAGCTTAAAGTAAGAACCCAGCCAATTAGACAATCAAATACATAAATGAAATCAATCCAGGAAAGAAAAATCTGCTGAGAAAATTTTGAAAAATCAGCAGATTAGATAAAGGACAATTAGCTAGTAAGATGTTTTATCGAGCCTCCATGGGACCTCTCTAGGAATATCCTGGAAGGAAACAGGGCAGGGAAAGGTGGGGAGAAGCCTCCTTGGGGTGTCTCTAGGAATCTCCTGAGAAGAAACAGGGCCTCCACCCTCCCTGTGGCTTCCCCAATCGCATGCATTGTTTGCTTTTACATTGATTCCTCTGGGAAAAATTGCTTCTTCTTACAAATTTTTCTACTTACGGAATGAATTAAGTTCATAAGTAGAGGTACCACTGTATATTAGTCAAGCTCCATGTTGACTTCTTGGTGCTTCATAAGATGATCCTCAGAGTCCTCTAGCCCAGTGATTTTCAACCTTTTTTGAGCCACGGCACATTTTTTTACATTTACGAAACCCTGGGGCACATTGAGCGGGGCGAGGAGGGCTAAAAAAGGTTTGGACAAAAAAATTCTCTCTCTTCCTCCCTTTCGCTCTATTTCTCTCTCCCTCTTTCTCTCCCTTCCTTCCTCTTTCTTTCTCTCTCTCCATCCCTCTTTCTTTCTCTTCCTTCCTTCCTCTCTTTTTTGCTCTTTCTCTCTCCCTACCTACCTACCTTTATGTCTTTCTCTCTCTCTCCTTCCCTCCCTCTCTTTCTCTCTCTCTCTTTCTTTCTTTCTCTCTCTCTTGCTTTCTTTCTCTTGTTCTCTTTCTTTCTCTCTTGCTTTCTTTCTCTCTCTCTTGTTCTCTCTCTCTCGCTCTTTCTCTTGCTTTCTTTCTCTCTCGCTTTCTTTCTCTTTCTTTCTCTCTCTCTTGCTTTCTTTCTCTCTCTGAGCTTCGCGGCACACCTGACCATGTCTCGCGGCACACTAGTGTGCCACGGCACACTGGTTGAAAAACACTGCTCTAGCCTCTCGCTCAACAGAGGATCCTGCTACTATCCTGAGCCCATTAGGATGAAGGCAGAGGTATGGATTTAATTCTTCCAAGTGCAGCCAAGGTTTTGATGTAACCCATGACTTTGCCTCAACATTTCAATGTCTCTATCAACTGAAGACCTCGTGACTATCTCCCATTGATCCCAATGGGACTCTCTTATTATGCAAGAGCTCCTCTGAATAAAGTATGCTATTAATTACCTTGACAAGGAGAAAAAAATATATGTCTTGTCTCATACATCTCTCTTTTTCAGTGCAAAGAAAGGTCATTTGACAAACTTAGGGGACTCTGCTGACAGAGGCTTCCCTCCAAGAGTTTAATTGGAATGATACCATCAATAATCCTTTGTGTGGATTTGTCCTTCCTGTACACACCATTGTCCGTTGTGAAATCTGGCAGGCTGGTTTTGCTGATAAAAGACTGACACAAGGGACCACTGCTTAGAGACAGCTCTAAGAATTCTGCTTTGCCTTTGGTAACAGGTCAGGATAACCAAAACCTGTATTCGTGCTTTGTGCTTCACAAGATGATCCTCAGAGACTCCATGCAATTTTGTTATGAATGCCTTTAAAGGGAAGTGGATCTAACAGTGGATAATACAAAGACATTCTAATTGTTTTCTGATAGTTGCCTTGGCTGTGATTTCATGCTAGCAGAAAAGAGGAGGAATGTTAGTTTGTCAAGTCAGACTTCCATCATTTTAAAACTTCTTTTTCCTGAGAAAGCAAAAGGGAGAATGGGGTGTGTGACCAGGAGATGGAGTTGCCCCCCAAAAGAACACAGAGGGACCTTTACCGAACACTATTTGGATGTTTGTACTCTGGTGTCTGGTCTGATTTCTTTCTTTCTTTCTTTCTTTCTTTCTTTCTTTCTTTCTTTCTTTCTCTCTTTCTTTTACTTCCTTCCTTCCTTCTTTCTTTGTTTTCCTTCCTTCCTTTTCCTTCTTTCCTTCTTTCTTTCTTTCTTTCTTTCTATGCATGTTTCATTTGCAGTTTTCTTTTGGTCTGATTTCTTATTTGATTGATTACTTCATCTCTAAATCCATGGACCTTTGTCTGTGACCAAAGACAAAGGAATATGTCTTTCCTATATACAGTATATATAAATACAGACATCCATAAATGTCATCCTGCAAATTTCACATGTGAACCTTAAACTCTCAAGAGATTTAGACAATCTCATATAGGATCTCACAAGATTAAATTGCACAAGAGGTCATTGAGGATTTGAAATGATTGCCAATTTCAAATTAAAGCAATATTTTAAATAACAACAACAATGGCTCAATATATTTAAAATAACCAGATCAAAAGTGATCCCCACCCCCTAAATGATATTAGCATCCAGCTAATTTATAGCTGTTTGTAAACACCATCAAGTAAATTATGTCTGGAAACTTCAGGTTTGGACTATAGAAATATTGAATTATGATTAAAAGATTCCCAACCCTCCCAACTAGCTAGTATTTTTTTTTCACTTTTCAAGTTGATAAAGCACTGACAGACAAGTGATTTTTCTCTCTACATTAATTGTGGACTTGAAAATCAGATATTAGCGAACTCTCCTCACAAGATAACATTCAGTCTTATCTGAGTCTAATCCAGATTGATGAGAAATAATATAATTTCTTGTTGCTTTGAAAACTGTTTATCATGATGTAACTTAAAATGACTGAATTTATGGAGGACTTTCAAATTAAAATAGTGTTACGGTCAGAAGGTCAGAAAGAATTATTTGAAATATCTGGAAAAAAGTATACTAGGGAAACATTCCCCATTTCTATATAAAGTAAATCACTTATTTTTTATCTGAGATTTTAAAAAATGTCAAAAATTGTTAAAAAGTCCATCATTTTATGGGAAAAGGTGAGAGTTATAAAATGAATATTCCTTCAACACTGATATATTTATGCTGAGGTATTGCTATGATAATATTTTTAATTCCTTTAAAGATTAAAATGATATTAATTTGTCTTTTAGGGGAAGAAAATCCATATATTTTCTTAGTCTACATTTTTTGTTTCCATATGATGATAGATGTGTTCAACTTTTCTGATTTTAATCTTTGTCATTAATCTTTATAGATCTGTGGAAAAGAACAACAAACAAATTAGAAAGTTATTATATAATCTCATTGACATAATGCGAGAGCGTGCTCTGTTTTTTAAAAGAGTTTGCATTTCAGTATTAAAGGCTGCAAAATATATTTGGAAGATATTAATATATCTTTTTGTATAATCTCGATCATTATTCCAGGACAATCATTGTTCTATGACAATTTCCGTTTGAATGTTGAAGGTAAATCTTTTTTATATGTAGTCATGTTAATATTTTAAGTTTTTTATTTGGTTTTCAAACCATTTGAAATTTTGCAAGAGGAACCTATGCGGTCTTCAATTGGGAAATAGTAGTACAGTGACCCCTCGATTATCGTGAGGGTTCCGTTCCAAGACCCTTCGCGATAATCGATTTTTCGCGATGTAGGGTTGCGGAAGTAAAAACACCATCTGCGCATGCGTGCCCTTTTTCCATGGCCGCGCATGCGCAGATGGTGGAGTTTGCGTGGGCGGCGGGGAAACCCGGATCTTCATCTGCTCGCTGCTGCTGCGGCCGTCCAGCAGCTGATCTGCTTGGCGGCAGCAGCGAGGAGCCGAATCGGGCTTTCCCCTTTGCGTGGGTGGCGGGGAAACCCCAATCTTCATCTGCTCGCTGCTGCTGCAGCCGCCCAGCAGCTGATCTGCTTGGCGGCAGCAGCGAGGAGCCAAATTGGGCTTTCCCCTTTGCGTGGGCGGCGGGGAAACCCGGATCTTCGTCTGCTCGCTGCTGCTGCAGCCGCCCAGCAGCTGATCTGCTCGGCGGCAGCAGCAAGGAGCCGAATCGGGCTTTCCCCTTTGCGTGGGCGGCGGGGAAACCCCGATCTTCGTCTGCTTGCTGCTGCTGCAGCAGCAGCGAGCAGACGAAGATCGAGGTTTCCCCGCCGCCCACGCAAATGGGAAAGCCCGGCTCCTCGCAGATGCCCCCGCTCGCCCGCCCGCCCGCCGCCCGCCGCCCGCCAGCAAGAGGGGGAGAGATAGAGAAAGAGAGAGAAGGAAAGAAAGAGATGAGAGAGGGAGGAAGAGAGTGTGAGAGAGGAAGAAGCAAGATAGAGAAAGAGAGAGAGAAAGAAAGATGAGAAAGGAAGGAAGAGAGTGACGTCATCGGGTGGGAAAAATCGCGATATAGCGTTTCGCGAAGATCGAGATCGCGAAAATCGAGGGATCACTGTATATTAAAAATATGGACTTTAGTTTGGTTCAGATGAATTACTAGTATCTAAAATATCTGAATTACAGTTACTGTAATTATATTTTGAATTATTGTAAATTTACAGTGCTTGAAAATAAGCAATTTAAAGAGTATCCTAAAAACAGGATTGTATTGGATTTAAAGTATGATTTATGGCTTCAAGACTGTTTTAAGAAAAGTATCCTCCCTATTACTAGATATCACAGATAAATGTTTAAAAAGAATTGACTACTGACCTTGATATGCTAAAAGTTTAAAATACCACTGATGAATAGAGGTTTGTTCCATTATTACCTCATTTTGCTTTAGTATCTGTAAATGTGTTGATATGGGGTATAAACATCAATATAATTAACAAATGTGAATACACTCTTGAATTATACTGTATATCCAAAATATAATCCCTGTTTCAAGAATCACGGCTCATAGAATACGGCGCCAGGAACATCCTTCATAACCTGTCTTTGGGTCCCGCCCATTTAATTCCCCTTTTAGGGGTTAGCTGGCGGGACCTCCCACATGCAAGTGCATGGCATGGTCTCAGGTAAGGGAGGGATCCCTCACCTGGACTAGCATGGAGCTACGCCCATAAGTTGCCCCAGAAGTTTATGTTACGTCATTTTCCGCCCCGGAAGCAATTGTTTGACCCTGCGGGTCCTTGTTAGGGTCATAGTTAATTATGCTAATTATGCTGATTTATTTAAATAAATTATGCAAATTTATTTTAATAAAAATGACCCAGTTTTAAATCCAGCTCTTGTGTCTGTATCATTACTACGCCTCTCCTGCAATACGACGCCAGGAACATCCTTCATACTCAACACCATCTCTTCAATGTTGAAAGGACAGCAAAAATTCCAATTTTGGGTGGTTGAAATTTATTTGCTTTCTATTTATAAACTAGCTGTTTATCAAAGATATATAATATTTCTGTTTAATATTAATATCAATTATTATTAATTGATTAATGTAAACCAGAGATATCCTCCCATAGGTAAAGATCTGGCTACCATTCTCCCTAGGCTTTGAGGCATCCTAAACACTGATTTTTTTATATCACCCAAGAGTTATTCTTTATTGCATTTGTTCCACATATGTTGAAGAATGTTTTATCGGTCTTTAAATAAATAAATAAACTGGCAATCCCACAGGGCCCAATAGCATTGAGGTGGAACTTGAGCACCATACAAAGAGTGTTTCAAAGAGAACATCTAAGAAACATTGACCAAAAGTAGCCAAATCTTCTCAATTTGTACCAGACTATTCTTAGTATAAATAAAATTTTCATATTCTTTTCTCTTAAGAAATGACTATCAATATACTTTCAGAACAACATGATGTGTGGCACGCCTCATTTACAATCCTCTTTAAAGAGGGTGACTTGATTTTGGCTTAATGATATATATGAATCAGGTCCTGTGCTTCATATAGCTGTGGCCAGGGAGACTTTCGTACAGGTTCACCTTGTGTGTCAGTTGCGGGCCTATTTGGATAGGGAATCTCTTCTCACAATCACTCACACTTTCATTACCTCTAGGCTCAATTACTGCAATGCGTTTTACTTGGGGCTATCCTTGGAGAACATTTGGAGACTTCAACTAGTCCAACACGCAGCTGCAAGAGCTGTGTTGGACGTACCTAGATATTCCCACATTAGTCTAGCACTCCGTGAGCTGCATTGGCTGCAAATTGGTCTCTGAACACAATTCAAGATGTTGGTTATTACCTATATAAAGCCCTACATGGCATTGGACCAGATTATTTACATGACAGTCTTTTGCCTCACATGTCCCAGCGACCAGTTGGATTGCACAGAGTTGGCCTCCTCCAGGTCTCATCGGCCAAACAATGTCGGTTGGTGGTTCCATGGGGAGGGCCTCCTCTGTT
Organism: Erythrolamprus reginae; assembly: GCF_031021105.1. Lineage (NCBI taxonomy): Eukaryota > Metazoa > Chordata > Lepidosauria > Squamata > Dipsadidae > Erythrolamprus > Erythrolamprus reginae. The sequence goes on from NC_091963.1 coordinate 14,970,738, forward strand.
GCAGCCCCGGTCCTCTGGAACCAACTCCCCCCAGAAATCTGCCCTGCCCCCACTCTCCTTGCCTTTCAAAAGGTGTTCAGGACACATCAGGGCCGGCAGGCCTGGGGACCATGAGCAATAGTTCATTCCAGTCATTAGTACAAAAGAAGGATGGTTGATTGCTTTTTATAGTGGGTTTTATTTATATTCCTAATGTTTTAATTTTATTTATTGTTAATGTGTCTATTTTACCCTTGTAAGCTGCTTTGAGTCCGCAAGAAGAAGGGCACCCTATCTATCTATCTATCTATCTATCTATCTATCTATCTATCTATCTATCTATCTATCTATCTATCTATCTATTCTGTCTGGGTTCCCCCAGACGTCAACACCAACTAAAAAGAGTATCCAGACACGCTGGTAAAAAGCAAAGTCATTTTATATCTTTGAAAACAACACAGATAACAAAAACTGTTCTTACAAATTGGAATGCTATGAAGCTTCACAGAAGAGTCACGATGGCCAGACAATACAACAGGCTTCTTGCTGGCACACACACCACTGTAGATAATAAAACCCACGCCTCCCCCAAGTTTTCAGCCTTCGAGGCCACAAGCCAGAATCAGAGATGCCAAGGATCGAAGCAAGGTCACAGGACTCCCAAAAGATAACTCTCCACAATACAGGAAGGGCGGGCCTGCCTTTTCAACCTTTCTGAGGAGAACCACACCCAAACCCAGCTGTTGCCTATTAGGGATGGAAATACCTGGCTAATTGTCCCCTTCTCTGTGCTGCCCTTCTCTGCCTCATATCTATGATAGCTTGTGCATTCTCATCTAATGACTCCAGGCTACTCGCTGGGGAGATCTCCCCCCCGGGGGTCTCAGGCTGTTCCCCCTCCTCCTCATCCTGACATTCCTCTTCCCCATCTGCCTGGTCCTCCTCCTCCTTCTGTTCCTCATCCTCCCCCTCTGAGCATGGAGCCGGCAGAGTTCCAGCCGTTCCCTGAGGAGCCTCAGACTGAATCACAACATCCATCTATCTATCTATCTATCTATTATCTATCTATCTATCTATCTATCTATCTATCTATCTATCTATCTATCTATCTATCTATCTTCAATAATAGTATAGATTTCATTTCAAAATCGTGCATCTTAAAAATACATGTAGAGCCTGCAAGGTAAATATTATTGTTCCACGTATTAGTTTAGAAGATGTGAATTAGATTTGCTTGCTTAAGATTTTTTTTCCTAGCTGGGAATCCAGCTAAATTCCGACAGAATATAAAACATGCTGCAGCAAAAACTTAGATGTTAAAGTCCTGGCCTATTTAATCAGTCTTTCAATGAATATGCATGAAAAAAACTATTAATGAAATCTTTGTTTGGAGGATTATTGGAAAGGACCTTAAATTGCATCCATTAAGTCTTGTTTACAGCGTATCAAATAAAAAGCTGTAAACTGTACAGACTCAGAATTAATAATTAAGATCGTAGTAATTGTTTGCATGAGTGTAATTGACTGTAAATTTGTGCCACACTTACAAAATCAGTCTTTACATTTAGTCAAGAGTTGCACTTATGGGAAAGATGTTTGGATGGGCTTCCACGATAATGGATGCATGTGAAAATATCAGAGAACTAAGAAGATCCCACTGCATTACTGCCAGCCATCCACATGCCATGCACACGCAACCGATACAATTCAGGTAAAAATCCCCAGTTTCTTTGCTTCTGCACATGTGCCCCTGGAATCTCTTTGTAGGAGGAATTCCCCAGCTCCTTTTGCATTTCCCTCCCAGCCTCCTGACCAGCCGACAGCTCCCTGGTGTTCGCCTTCCTCTGCCACCACCGGCGCCCGGCTCCTCCTCCTCTTCTCAGCAGATGACAGCCAGGCAGTGGCTTTCGCGGTGTTCTGCACGAATGCTGAATCAAAGCACGAATTTTGAAAAAAAAATCGGGTTCAGGTCCGGTATGCCGAACACCACAAAATTCGGTACAGACCCAAATTGTGCTGGTTCGGTTCGCCCAACACTAGATATCAACCTTGACTAATCTTTAGAAGGCCAGATCCTGAAGATGAAACGCAAATACTTTATGGCCACATAACGAGAAGGAAGGACTCAAGGGAAAAGAGCCTAATGCTGGGAAAGATTGAGGGAAAAAGAAGAAGGGAATGACAGAGAATGAGGTGGATGGATGGAGTCACTGAAGCAGCAGGCATGAACTTAAATGGACTGGGGCATGATAGAGAACAGGAAGGCTTGGTGGAATGTAGTTCTTGGAGTCGTAATGGGTCAGATACGACTTCACAACTAACAACACCAAGAAGAAATTCAGCATCTCATCAAGAATTTTCTCTTTATATTTTTTTGAGAAATTCTGTATGGATGGACCATAAGTGATCTTACTATGATGGTTTCATTTACTTCTTGTTAGTTCTGCACCCGTCATTTGTCACCAATTCCACTTTTATGATTTTTAATCTTTAATAGAGACAACCACCTATCATACAGGAATAGTCCCTAATTAGAACACTTTTGGGGGAGATTATCTCTGGTCGACACCATCTTTACCTGACCCGGTGGGAAAAAATGAAAGAAAACCTCTGAAAACAAATTCAGTACAGAAGCAGTTTCCTGTTTGAGAAAAGATTCCTCAATCGTATAATGATAGAAAACCCTTTGAATGAACAGGACTTAGAAACAGAATGACAACTATTGAAGTTCTCATTTGTCTCAGCCAAGAGCTGACAGCAATTCTTCCACAGTTTTCAAGGTCACTCTCACACACAAGGCGTAACAAACTGGAATGTGGTGAAAGATTTGACTAACATTTAAGGCCACATGTCTTAAATATTTATTTTTAAAAGACAAAGAGAGCAAGAGGACTATCATCCAATAGACTGTTCACAACAAGCTTCCACAAGTTTCCTAGATAGATTAATACACTGATTCAGTTTCACACCCATTCTATCTGCGTGTCCACGCTGAATCAGAGTACAGTGATACCTCGTATTACAAACGCCTCACCGTACAAACTTTTCTAGATACAAACCCGGGGTTTAAGATTTTTTTGCCTGTTCTTACAAACTATTTTCACCTTACAAACCCACCGCCGCCGCTGGGATGCCCCACCTCCGGACTTCCATTGCCAGCGAAGCACCCATTTTTGCGCTGCTTGGATTCCACTGAGGCTCCCCTCCATGGGAAACACCTCTGGACTTCCGTGTTTTTGCGATGCTGCGATTTCACTGGTGCTCCCTTCGCTGGGAAACCCCACCTCCTGACTTCTGTTGCCAGCGAAGCGCTGGTTTTTGCGATGCTGGGATTCCCCTGCAGCATCTCAAAAACACAGAAGTCTTGAGGTGGGTTTTCCCATGGAGGGGAGCCGTATCCCAGCAGCGCAAAAACGGGCGCTTTGGCTGGCAAAAAGGGTGAATTTTGGGCTTGCACACATTAATTGCTTTTCCATTGATTCCTATGGGAAACATTGTTTCGTCTTAAAAACTTTTCACCTTAAGAACCTCGTCCCGGAACCAATTAAGTTTGTAAGACAAGGTATCACTGTATACTTTTTTGGTTTGAAACTGTTAGGAACTGTTATTTCTAAGAAGACCACTAGTCTATTTGTACTTTGCTTATAATTTTTGAGCCAGGTGCTAAGTCATCATTGCTTTCAGTTAGATTTTTTTTGAGTTCCCAGTTTAGAATAGCTCTAGGATTTTATAGATATGTCTTTCTCAAATAATTATCCAAATCAGCAAACATAGTTTAGGGTTTCCAGATCTTTCTTTCTTTCTTTCTTTTTCTTCCTTCCTTCCTTTTTTTCTTTCTCATTCCCTTCCTTCCTTCATCCCTCCCCCTCCTCTCTCTCCCTCTTCTTTCTTTCTTTCTTCCTTCCTTCCTTCCTTTTTTCCTTCCATCCTTCCTTCCTTTTTTATTTCTCGTTCCCTTCCTTCCTTCCTTCATCCCTCCCTCCTCTTCTTTCTTTCTTTCTTTCTTCCTTCCTTTTTTCCTTCCATCCTTCCTTCCATTTTTTCTCATTCCCTTCCTTCCTCCCTCCCTCCCTCCTCGCCCTCCCTCTTCTTTCTTTCTTTCTTCCTTCCTTCCTTCCTTCCTTCCTTCCTTCCTTCCTTCCTCTTTTCCTTCCATCCTTCCTTCCTTTTTTATTTCTCGTTCCCTTCCTTCCTTCATCCCTCCCTCCCTCCTCGCCCTCCCTCTTCTTTCTTTCTTTCTTTCTTTCTTTCTTTCTCTCCCTCTCTCTCCTTCCCTCCCTCCCCCTTTGCTCTCTCAAACATATTTAGTCGATTTCAATTAAATGTGGAGCCCATATTCAAGATACAAGTGGTACGGTTAATATAGGATATAAAATGGGCTTGTAGGCATGGTGACCTTTATCAGCATCTCATTATGTTCCAAAATAGATCTTGTTATCTGACACAATGAATTATTTTGCCTAACATTACTGCTTGGGTAACCTATTGGAAGCCATATTGTTCTCCCTTTTTCATCATATGCTTCTAAATGTTAACACTAACAAGCAGTTAGTTAAGCGTTACACTAGAGACTGTCATTATGTCTTACATCTTTAAACACATGCACACTTTAAAAACCGTCTTAGATTAAAGATAAATTAAACATTTTTTTCTCCAATTTTTGATACCAAAGGTTCTTGTCCCTACAGATGGAGAGAAAGCCAGTATAAAATCCCAAACAAATGGCTTTTAAAAATTTAATAATTCACCAAATCCATGAGTTCAGCACAGCCTGGCTAGGACAGATAAGTAAAATAAATACTGTAAAGTCAATTTTTAATAATCTCCAGCATGAAATTTAAGCACAAGAGAAAACATTTAACAATCAAGTTGGAAGCTTTTTGTAAATGATCAAATGAGAATTTAAAAACCCCTTACCTACCCGTGTTAAAAAAAAGGCTTCTGTTTTATCCCTTAGCACATACCATATTTCACCTAACATTTGCTTTGCCTTTATTTTAACTCTCTAACAGAGCTGCTCCAATCAAATTTTTCCTCCATTGGTCCTGATGTCAAATGAGCAAAGAAAAAGCAATAAAATAAAAATAAAAGCAGCAGGAAGGCATTTTTAAAAAATATTTGCCAGTCATTCAGGTAATTCTGACGAAACATGAGTTCTAATGCTACCTTTATTTTAGGGGTGAAACTCAGGAGGTTCTGACAGGTTCTGGAGAACCAGCAGTGGGAATTTTGAGTAGTTTGGGAACTGGCAAATATCACTTCTGGGTGGCCACAGAGTGGGGAGGGAATGGAGATTTGCAATATCCTTCCACCAGGATTGGGGAGGGGGGGGTATAGGGAGTTTGCAGTATCCTACCCCTGCCACTCCCAACAAGCCACACCCACAGAACTGGTACTATCACACTGTGGGCATGGCTTATGCATTTTGTTTAAATATCTGTTCATCTGTCTGGAACCCATACCACATCTTGGACATCAACACCCTTGAAAATGTCCAAAGATACTTCACCAGAAGAGCCCTTCACTCCTCCACTCGAAACAGAATACCCTACGAAAGCAGACTATCAATCCTAGGTCTAGAAAACTTAGAACTACGTCGCCTAAAGCACGATCTAAGTATTGCCCACAAGATCATATGCTGCAACGTTCTACCTGTCAATGACTACTTCAGCTTCAATCGCAACAACACAAGAGCACGCAACAGATTCAAACTTAATATTAACCGCTCCAAACTTGACTGCAAAAAATATGACTTCAGTAACTGAGTTGTCGAAGCGTGGAACTCATTACCGGACTCCATAGTGTCATCCCCTAACCCCCAACACTTTACCCTTGGATTATCTACGGTTGACCTATCCAGATTCCTAAGAGGTCAGTAAGGGGCGAGTACAGACTGCAGATTTAGAACAAGAAGAGCAAGGAAAATGTTTCTGCATAGTGATTCAGAGATAGAAATGAAGGATCTACTAACATTCTCTGATTGTACCTGGAATAAACTGCACTAGATCAAAAAGGGTCTAGGCAGGCAGAAATAATATAAAGAAAGCAAAATCTATGAGACTAGACTTTCAATCCTGGGCCTAGAAAGTTTAGAACTAAGACGCCTTAAACAAGATCTAAGTATTGCCCACAAGATCATATGCTGCAACATTCTACCTGTCAATGACTACTTCAGCTTCAACCACAATAACACAAGAGCACGCAACAGATTCAAACTTAATATTAACTGCTCCAAACTGGACTGTAAAAAATAGGACTTCAGCAACCGAGTTGTCGAAGCGTGGAACTCATTACCTGACTCAGTAATGTCAACCCCTAACCCCCAACATTTTTCCCTTAGACTATCCACGATTGACCTCTCCAGGTTCCTTAGAGGTCAGTAAGGGGCATGCATTAGTGCACCAGTGTGCCTTCCGTCCCCTGTCCAATTGTCTCTCCTTATCTCATTTATCTTTTCTTCCTTTCAAATATGTTCACCTATACTTTTATATCTTTTCTTCTATTCTTTTCTTTATTTATATTATTACATATCTATTCTATTCAATGTGTATTATGTATTGGACTGCAAAGGCAATCCCTGAGATAATCTGGTCCAGTGCAATGAAGGGCTTTATAGGTCATAACTAACACTTTGAATTGTGAGAGTCCCCTGCTGAGGGATGGGGCAAACTATACAATTTTGTTAAATAAATAAACAAAGACTAATACTTGAACATAATTGCTTCAAAATAATACTAATTACAATAATTGGTAAGCAACGTGAGTTAGTTGTATACAAGTTATCTCAGTAACAGTGGCTCTATTAGAGGCAATTTTAAGATTTGTCATAGATTTAATATACACTAGCAAAGCAGTACTTATGATTGCATTTCCCTAAAACAGGAATTAAACCTATAATTAGCTGTTTTTTAAAGTAGAAAATTGGCTAAGAACTGTACGAAAACAAGGCTGAATAATAAAGCATGACCATCATTAGAACATGGATTGCAAATGGGGGCAAATGTCAGTTTAGTCTGACATTTTTCTCAAATGCTGTGCATCATAATTATCTGGCTTTTATCACATGTGCTGTGCAGTTTGATAAGCACCATGTCTGATTCCTCCAATACTATATCTTCAGCACTGAAATAGTTTCCCCCTCCAATTCCCCACTCTCCACCTGGATCCAAATTGATTCAGTATTCCCATGCAAAAGTCCATGCTCAGCTGAGGATGGTTATCTCTTAGCCAAACTTCCCTCATACAGTTGAGAGAATGAAGCTGGAAAAGAAAGCACCATAAACCATGTATTTTGCTCTGGGAGTTATAAATTTAAGAAACAGAATAAACAGCATGGAAATGTTTCAGGCTGAAGTAGTTAGATCAGGAAAATTCAATCAAAATTCAATCAAAATAGAAAGGGACACAATCTGAAGTTAGTTGGGGGAAAGATCAAAAGCAACATGAGAAAATATTATTTTACTGAAAGAGTAGTAGATCCTTGGAACAAACTTCCAGCAGACGTGGTAGATAAATCCACAGTAACTGAATTTAAACATGCCTGGGATAAACATATATCCATCCTAAGATAAAATACAGAAAATAGTATAAGGGCAGACTAGATGGACCATGAGGTCTTTTTCTGCTGTCAGACTTCTATGTTTCTATGTTTCTATGTATCCTGTTAGTAATGCTAATAAAACTCATAATTATTCATTGCATATTTTGGACCTAGGTCAGTGATGGCAAACCCTTTTTCCCTCGGGTGCTGAAAGAGCGAACGTGCATGCTATCATGCATGTGCAAAGGCCCACACCCATAATTTCATGCCCGGGGAGGGCGAAAACAGCTTCCCCTGCCTCCCGGAGGCCCTCTGGAGGCAGGAAATGGCCTGTTTCCCAACTTCAGGTGGGCCCAGTAGACTCGTGTTCTGCCCTCCCTTGGCTCAAAATGCTTCCCTGAAACCAAAAGAAAGTAAAAATGTCCTCCCCCATCTCCCCAGAGGTTCTCTGGAAGCAAAAAATGTCCACTAAGAGCCGCTGTGCAAGCAAAAAATCAGCTGGCCAGCACATACAGCCCATTGCAACAATATCGCCAAAAAGGCTTCTAGAGTTGTTAACCTGATCCTATGCAGCTTCTGCTCCAGCAATCTCACACTACTCACCAGAGCCTACAAAACTTTTGCCAGACCCATCCTTGAATGCAGTTCATCTGTCTGGAACCCATACCTCATCTCGGACATCAACATCCTAGAAAATGTCCAACAATACTTTACCAGAAGAGCCCTTCACTCCTCCACTTGAAACAGAATGCCCTACGAAAGCAGACTATCAATCCTAGGTCTAGAAAGCTTAGAACTACGACGCCTAAAACACGATCTAAGTATTGCCCACAAAATCATATGCTGCAACGTCCTGCCTGTCAATGACTACTTCAGCTTCAACCGCAACAACACAAGAGCACGCAGCAAATTCAAACTTAATATTAATCGCTCCAAGCTTGACTGTAAAAAATATGACTTTAGCAATCGAGTTGTCGAAGCGTGGAACTCATTACCGGACTCAGTAGTGTCAACCCCTAACCCCCAACATTTCTCCCTTAGACTATCTGCGATTGACCTCTCCAGGTTCCTAAGAGGTCAGTAAGGGGCGTACATAAGTGCACTAGCCTGCCTTTTGTCCCCTGTCCAATTGTCTCTCCTTATCTCATATATCATATATCTTTTCTTCCTTCATATATCTTCTCCTCTATTTTTATATCTTCTGTTTATATATAATACTTCATGTCTATTCTCTTCAATATGTATTGTATATTGGACAAAATAAAATAAATAAATAAATAAAATAAATAAATAAATACATGCTGAGCTAGGGCAATGGCTTGAGTGCCAGCAGATATGGCTCCGTGTGCCACCTGTGGCACCCATGCCATAAGTTCACTATCATTGACCTAGATTATTCCCATCTAGGCTTTAGCTATGATTTTGATCCACTGCAAAATCATAAATAAAACTGAAGTTTATTACACGGCAATTTCTCTTTCCTGTACCTGCATTGTCTGTGCAATTGGCATGGCTAAATGGTTATATTATGCCAGCTTTGTTTGTGCTTAATTGATCCTTAGTGTCATATTATTACCAAGAAGTCAGAAAAAGCATAGTGAAAATTATTTTTATTTTATTTTTAATTATCTAGTCCAGGTCTAACACATAACTACTATAGCAATATACTGTATATTTAAACTTGCAACTCTAAGGAGTGTGGAGTTCAACCTCAAAGTACTTCAACCAGCCTTTTCTAAATCCTCCTCTTGATCTGGCAGTTTTATTTCATCTCTTTCTTGTCAAATAAAATTTGTTCCATGTTTGACATTTTTTCACAATATTTTTGGGACACAGTCTATTGATATTGTGGTTACTCTTTTTTGATTCCATTCTTTCAGAATCTCTTTCAGTATTTTTACTGTCCAAACCATAATCAGGCTTCTATATTTTTCTTCTACCTAAAATCTTTATTATTATTATTATTATTATTATTATTATTATTATTATTATTATTATTTATTCGATTTGTATGCCGCCCCTCTCCGAAGACTTTAATCCTCTCTAATGTCTAGATTTTGAAATTGTGAAATTATTTATCCATGTTATGTCTTGAAAAACAAAACAGGATCTATTTCCCATGAGTCTAGAATCTTATTTGTAAAAATTTTAATATCTCAATATTATCTGGACCTTAGTCCGTTTAAAATTTTCAAAGAGCAAAATTTTATTTAGTTTTTTGCTGTTTATGTCAGATGCTTTAAATTCTTAAGCTTATTGTTACAGTTTTCTTTCATTCAGGATTAAAGACTAACTTGCTTGGCATTTTCAAATTTGTCATTCTGAAGTTTTATAATAGCTTAGTAATTAATGAGCAATTTTAAAAAGTAATTAGAAAATGAGGGTTGCAAACTTAGTGTCCTTTAAAAGTCTCTTCTGCAGTTGCAAGCAAGATGGCTAATCTCATTTTCCCCCAGATTCATAGAAAACTCCTGTCTTGTGTTCCCTTTTTTTGAAGCAAATGTGTCAAGTGCAAAACACCAGATCCATATGTAAAAATTCTAATTTAGAAAATTCTAATTCTATTAAGCTCTATGCACAAGAATCTTCTCAGAGTATCGTTTACACCTGGACCAAACTACATAAAGATCAATGGGGGGATGACTTATTTTTCGTATGATTATATAATGATTCTAAACTAACGTCTCCTTTGACTCCTTCCCTGGTTCTGCCAGTCTCTCTCCTTTAGAATAGAATAGAATAGAATTCTTTATTGGTCAAGTGTGATTAGACACACAAGGAATTTGCCTTGGTGCATATGCTCTCAATGTACATAAAAGAAAATATAGATTTGTCAAGAATCATGAGGTACAACACTTAATGATTGTCATAGGGGTCAAATAAGCAATGAAGAAACAATCAATATCAATAAAAATCTTAGGATACAAGCAACAAGTTACCGTCATGCAGTCTCAAGTGGGAGGAAATGGGTGATAGGAATGATGAGAAAAATATAATAGAAATAGAAGTGGAGACTTAGTAAAAAGTTTGACAGTGTTGAGGGAATTATTTGCTTAGTAACTGATGGCGTTCGGGGAAAAAAAACGTTCTTGTGTCTAGTTGTCTTGATATGCAGTGCTCTGTAGTGACGTTTTGAGGGTAGGAGTTGAAATAGTTTTTGTACTCTATACAAACCTTTTGAGAGTAGAAGTTGGAAACAATTTATGTCTAGGATGCGAGGGGTCAGTAAATATTTTCACAGCCCTCTTTTTGACTCGTGCAGTATTACAGGTCCTCAATGGAAGGCAGATTGGCAGCAACTGTTTTTTCTGCAGTTCTGATTATCTCCTTCAACATGTGTATAAATGGTGGTAGATTTTAGGAGAAACCCTTCCATTCTACCATTTCGTACTATACTAAACCTACTAATTTCATTATATCTCAAGATCTAAAATGGTCACCTGTTGTGATTCCATCTGAGGCCCCTCAGGGAACGGCTGATCCTCTGCCGGCTTCCTGCTCAGAGAGGGAGGATGAGGAACAGGAGGTTCAGGCAGACGGGGAGGAGGAATCTCAGGCTGAGGGAGAGGGAGGACAGCCAGAGTCCCCCGAGAGGGAGCTCTCCCCAGCAAGCAGCCTGGATTCCTTAGATGAAAATGCACAAGCAATAATCGATCTCCGGCAGAGAAGAGCAACACAACGAAGGGGACAATTAGCCAGATACTTTCAGCACTAAAGAGGCAACAGCTGGGTTTGGGTGTGGTGCTCTCTGGAAAGGCTGAAAAGGCAGACCCACCCTTCCTGGCTTGTGGAGTGTTATCTTTGGGAGTCCTGGGACCTGGCTGTAATCTTTGGCGTCTTGGAATTCTGGTTTGTGACTTTGAATACTGAAACCTTGGGGGGAAAAGGTGTGGGTCTTATTCTCTACAGTGGTGGGTGTGCCAGCAAGAAGTCTGCTGTATTGTCTGGCTATCAGGACTCTGCTGTGAAGTCTCATAGCCTGCCTGTTGGGAAGAACAGGTTTTTCTCTGTGTTTATTTTTCAAACTATAAAGTGCTTTTGCTTTTACCAGCATGTCTGGCTGCTTTTTCCAGTTGGTGTTGAAGTCTGGGGGCACCCAGACAGAACAGTCACCTAACATCAAAAATGTCATCAAAAAAGCATGTTCTTTCTGCGCTAACTCAGAAATATTGGTGCAGAAGGAATGTTTTTTCTCCACCAACTCAGAAAGCTCAAACTGCAGAAGGAGCTGCTGATACAGTTGTACAGAGGAATTATTGACTCTGTCATTTGCACTATAACCGTCTGGTTTGGTTCTGCAACCCAACAAGACAACACAGACCTCAGAGGATAAACAGAACTGCAGAAAACACAATTACTGCCAACCTGCCTTCCATTGAGGACATGAAGACCTGTATACGGCATGAGTCAAAAAGAGGGGCGTGAAAATATTTACTGACCCCTCACATCCTGGATAAAAACTGTTTCAACTCCTATCGTCAAAACAACACTACAGAGCACTGCAAACCAAGACAACTAGATACAAGAACACATTTTTTCCCCAAATGTATCACTCTGCTAAACAAATAATTCCTTTACTACTATTCACTAAGGCAGCATTACTATTACTTTTAGCCTTTCCATCTCCTCCACTTATGACTGTAAGACTGTAACTTGTTGCTTGTATCCTTACAATTTATATTAATATTGATTGTGCCTTCCGTTCCGTGTCCTATTGCTCTCCTATATCTCCTATACCTTTCTTCTATTCCTATATCTCTTCTTCTATTCTTTCATTGATATGTTCTATTACTATATCTTCTTTTCTATTCTTTCATAGATATATTTTACTATGAGTATCTCCTCTATAACCTTCATCATGTATTTACTATGTGTATATATATATATATATATATATACCCACTAAAACCCTCATTGTGTATTGGAATAAATAAATAAATAAATAAATAGATAAATAAATAAATAAATAAATGATTGCTTATTTGAACCCTATGACAATAATTGTGTTGTATCTCATGATTCTTGACAAATGTATACTTTCTTTTATATATACTGAGAGCATATGCATCAAAGACAAATTCCTTGTGTGTCCAATATAGAATTCTATTCTATTCTATTCTACTTTTCCATCTTGACTTTAAACAGGTTCTAAGAAAGCAGTCTACTCACCTGATCTGTGGTTTTTGCCTGTGATAATTGACTCTGCTTTTGTGGAGTCATCTTCAGTTCACCAAAGCTTTCCTGAAAACATGCTGCTGGGACATTTTGGGAGATGAAGTCCACACATTTTAAAAGTAGCCAAATTTCAAATACAATATGCATGCCAGATCTCACATATTTGTACTTGACATCTCTTTGACACCACCAGCACTCTATCAAGCTGTCCTCTCATCTCAATTCTATTTTCACCACCTAGCAACCATTTCCTCTTCTACAGTATTTTGCTTCAATTACAGAACATTCAAATCTGATTTCTACATCTAGTTATTTATTTGTTTTAAGTTGGGACTGGCTTTTTGTGTGTCATGTTATTATTATTTTTTTAAATAATTTTAAGCAGAAAAACCTTTCAGCACGACAAGGCCAAGACCCAAGACTGTTTAAAAACAAAGACCAAATGTTTACAGTGCCTTTTCCTCAACCAACAGTGATTGATTAGAAAGCACAGATGGGACACAGACAGCTTTTCATTGCTTGCTCCATATGATCGAACCAACACATCTGGTATACTCGGAAAAACATCTTGGCACTAATTTGTTTGTCAGTATCCATCGAGAGGGCTATCTGTCATCCTGTCACATTTTGGTTGCCCTGAGATGTTTGAAGATAGGGCTAGTCACAAATTGGGGATGCTGGCCTCTTGGGAGATAACTGGAAGAAACCACCAGCTGTCTCAAATGTCATCAAAGGAAGGAAGTACCAGGCAGGTGGGTAGACGTATGTTGGAATCTCAGCCAGACCGTCTATATTTACTACCGGGAAGCAAATTCATCTGAATCTTTTGTTCTTTTTTCTTGCCTCGTATGTGTCTGGATGTCAAACTGTCATTTCATTTAAGTATTGTTTTTTTTGGAAACGTTAGACTGTAGATTTAGAACAAGAAGAGCGAGGAAAATGTTTCTGCATGGTGATTCAGAGATAGAAATGAAGGATCTACTAACATTCTCTGATCGTAGCCGGAATAAACTGCACTAGAATAAAAAGGGTCTAGGCAGGCAGAAATAATATAAAGAAAGCAAAATCTATGAGACTAGACTTTCAATCCTGGGCCTAGAAAGTTTAGAACTAAGACGCCTTAAACAAGATCTAAGTATTGCCCACAAGATCATATGCTGCAACGTCCTGCCTGTCGGAGACTACTTCAGCTTCAACCACAACAACACAAGAGCACACAACATATTTAAACTTAATATTAACCGCTCCAAACTTGACTGCAAAAAATATGACTTCAGTAACCGAGTTGTCGAAGCGTGGAACTCATTACCGGACTCCATAGTGTCATCCCCAAACTCCCAACACTTTACCCTTAGATTATCTACGGTTGACCTATCCAGATTCCTAAGAGGTCAGTAAGGGGTGAGTACAAGTGCACTAGAGTGCCTTCCATCCCCTGTCCTATTGCTCTCCTATATCTCCTATACCTTTCTTCTATTCCTATATCTCTTCTTCTATTCTTTCATTGATATGTTCTATTACTTTATCTTCTTTTCTATTCTTTCTTAGATATATTTTACTATGAGTATCTCCTCTATAACCTTCATCATGTATTTTATTATGTGTATATAGATATATACCCACTAAAACCCTCATTGTGTATTGGACAAAATAAATAAATAAAATAAAATAAATAAATCTTCAAGAATACAAGATCAATGCTTTTTAAACTTCTGACAGTGTTCCCCTTTTTTGAGTTGGGCATATTTCTTGTTTAAATTCACCATTGCTCATATTAGTTTCCTTAATATAGTCATCAAATTCTAAACAGTCACCATATGGACTTTGTGTCTGTGTGTATATTGTGGATGGAGTGCTAGGAATCTTGAACAGATTCCCCCAGCACAATTACCTTTCTCAGTAAAAACCATCTGTACTTGTTTGCCATTTTAACTGCATTAAAAAAACGAATAAGGGACAGAATTCTGTACTTAAGTGCAAATTTGCAAGCTGATGTCTTGTCTTGTAGTGTAAGCGGGTAAATTGTGTGGCAAGTGAAAGCTTAGTCAACAAAGTGGGCTGAATTCCCATCTGGGATTTAAAACTGAAAAAAACCAAAGCTCTGTCTTACTTGCCTCTTGCAGAAAGCGGTTGGGGAAAAAATGGAAGCAGTTTCAAATTGCTATATCTTTCCAGTACTCAACTGTATCAGCTGAAAAGAGCTTTCTACAAAGAGGTGAATTTATACATCTCAGATTACAGTTGCTTCAGTCATAAAGTATGTCATTGTGGAACACATATACTGAAGTTAGCAGGTGTAGTTTGCTTGCTAAAACCCTGGTGCTGCAGGGAAAAAACCCTATAACCTTAACTCACTGTTGATACTATTATCTTCTGAAGTGGACTTCTGTTATTTAGGTACCACTAAACCTGTCCCGGTTTTTTGGCAGAAAATGCAACCCAGCAGTAGAGAAAGAAGGACTGATGTGTGATGCCCATTTATTTTGCTTTCCAAAAAGTGCATCTGCAAGGGAGGCAAAATATGGTTTTGAGCTGAAAATAAGGCATAGCCATAACATAATCATACCAACAATTTATCCTGCATACATGTCAATACCTTGCATGTACATCTTAGTTGGTGAGATCCTCTGTTCACAATGGAATACCTCCACTTTATACCACCAGGATTGACATTTTGGCTTGGGCAACCTAGAACTACGTCTGGCCTAAGCTTAGTACACAAAGTTGTATGCTACAGTGTCCTATCTGTTAATGACTACTTCAGCTTCAACCACAATATATACAAATCCAAAGTAACTGCTCTATAGTCGATTGCAGAAAACATGACTTCAGCAACAGAATGGTCAACGCCTGGAACACACTACCTGACTCTGTTGTTACATCCTCAAACTTCCAAAACTTTAAACTTAAACTGTCTATTGTGGACCTCATCCCATTTCTAAGAGGTCTGTAAGGGGCATGCATAAGTGCACCAGTGTGCCTATTGTCCCTATCCTAATATTCCCATTATTAGTACTCATTTCTTATGCATATACTTTACTTTATATATACTTATATATTTAGATGTTGTGTTCATACTTATAATTGTTTTCTCATAAAATTAGCTTAACAAACTAAAGAAATAAATAAAAATAAAACAAAAAGAAAAAAGAAAGAAAGAAAGAGAGAGAGAGAGAGAGAGAGAGAGAGAGAGGTGTGGACATCAGAATGCTGATATGCTAAACAATCTTTAGATCTGAGCAATTCTAGTCTGTACAATATAGTGTGAATTAGCTTGGGAAAAAATTGGTTACAACTGTGATATTTTTGGCATAAATTGAGCCCTGCCCCCAACAAAACTCAACAAAATCCTGGTGCTGCAGGTGGGGAAAAACCCATAACCTTAATTCACCATTGAGGCTAGTAGGAGGAAATATTGCAGACCTTCTGTGACTGAGGATTGTATGATCACTTTGTAATATGCAGTTGAAAGAATATGAATGAGAAGAGAGAATGAGCAAAATCTGGAAGGATCCATGCTGGATCATTTTTTGGTATGCAGAAGATGTATAGATCAGATCTGTGTTCTTCAAGACATCATGGAATATTGTATGAATGTGAGAAATACCATTTATTGTGCTTTTGCTGAGTCTAAGAAAGCATTTGATAAGAAATGGACAATGTAAGGTTGAATTATGAACATTTTGCATTGATATGTTGATGGTTGATTGCTAAATGAGAAAAAAAATAGTGGTGTATGTGATAGTGATAACATGAAATGCGTAGTAGGAAGTAGAACAAGTCATTGATATGCAATGACAGATATGCAGTTATGTAAATTATTTGTGCAAACAAATAAACGATAAGGGATGTCCCCAGAGTTGTTTAATATATTTATGGATAAATGCTTGTGATGACATTAGCGATATGTTCATCAGGTATATCAATGGATCTGTATTTTTGTTGGTATATTATTGACCCAAATAATTTTCAGCAGAAGTGAGATAGTGTAGAATGCACTACAAAGAGTAAAGATAAAAGTAAAAGCTTCTGTATCAAATTGTGTCTGGCTCTATGGCATGGTGGTCATCTCCATTTCTTTGCTGAAGGAACCAATGTTGTCTGAAGACAATTTCTGCAGTTATGTGGCCTGCATGGCTATCTCCCAAAAAGGCATGGAATACTGTTACCTTCCCATGGAGGTTGTACCTAAGTACCTAGGGAGTTTCCCACCTAGTTGAATGTTCACATCCCTTGTCCTCTATCCACAAACTTGTCACGTTGCCCACTCAGATTGTGCCGGCATAGGAAATCCTCCTTCTGCTTCCGCCCAGGTGTGTGGTCATAGGATGGTCTTGAACCACTTGAAAGAATGCTTTGTGGCTGCATCTTCTCCCTTATGAAAATCAACCTCTCAAGTTCCCATAAACATCAGGCCTTCTATAGATACTGTGACAAGCTGTTAATTTATCACCAACTTCTGCATTGTCTTTTCATGCTGTTTGTGGCAAGAAGGAACATTTGCCAAAGGAAGATAAAATAATTGTGCATGAAAGTGTTCATTTTTCTGGGTGGAAGCAAGAGTTGTATATAGAGTATCAGGGCCAACATTAAAAATAAGCTGACTGCAGTAAGAATGTAGTATTAAAGAACCATATGTGGTATAACATCCAATTGAATGATTGAACATCCAACTGAACATACTGGATACAAAAGTGAGTGACAGTATTAAAAATATACTGGTAGGATATCATCACATTGTGAGAATAAATGATCAAATGGCAAAACAGTTATATATTTAGAAACAACGAATGGGTTGAGTGGAAAGGGAAATCTCAGAATGTTGAGATTGGATGGAGATAATGAAATTCCCAGAGACAGGTGAGAAATTTGAAGAACAAAAGAAAAAACAATAAGTGAATTGGTGTATCTTGTTGGCATGGTATAAGAACAGAAAAGTGTAACAATTGTCTAGGTATAAAAGGCATTAATGAATCTTTCCTTTTATTTTTTCTTATTTTATGTCTTTACTTTCATTGCCTTACTATTTGCACTTTGTAGGATCCTGCTTAGCCTGAAAGAAAAGAGCATAATGCGTACGTATATGTGTATGCCTTGCCCCATTATGTGGATAAATTTATCCCTTACTCTTGTGATGTACAGAAAGCTCTGTTGGGGTCAACTAAATACAATATAATTTTTAATTGGCTTGCTTGTCAGTTATATTTCCCCTTAGTGCAAATGTGATGTGACAGATATCTGCAACTATATTTTTCTTTTCTTTGAGTTTTACATTTGAATGGGAGTCAATGTGTTAATCCTGCTTGTATCAGGATAGTCCTGGAGTTCCTTCTGAATCCCCATTAAAAATGAGGTTTAAAAAAATTGCTGGGAAAGGGGGGAGAAGAAGTCTCTAAAGTTTTCTGAGGCTGTTTTTCCTTCCTGCTGTCTTAATTCATCACTACCCAGCAAAGATCTAAGGGATAAATGGAAGATAAACAAGAAGTTGGATCGATCGGAGACTTACAGTGTGACCTATGAGAGGATTAGACCCAGAATGTCATTCTTGAGTGAAGGCTGAAGGAAAAAATGGAAGATTTTGTTCAAAGGGACAAAAGAGGAGGCAAGAAGTGGATGACAGAAATAAGTGACTTTTATATTGAATACAGGCAAGGTCTGTGGGCGAAGACACTGTACACTGTTGTTTCCTTTCTGGCTTGCTATGAGAGAAAATGATCATCTTCACATTCTGTCGAGTTTCCAGCAAAGTCAGAGTTTGTTTCTTTTCATTTCGGCAAGGGAGAAGGTTCCTGGTGTCTGTGCATGTGCGTATTTGCATGCAAACATGTGCACACACATGTGAAAATTGTTGAAGATTGTCTTTGGCTTGCTACATCATCTCTCAAAACTTGTTGTGTCTGGTAGTCAGCTGGAAACCAATTCTTACTACCAACTCTAATTTCTCCAAATCCATCCTTTTTTCAAGAAGGATATTAGATCCCTGGTCTCCCCGCCCCCTTTCTGGCAAGATATTGTGCCTGGTTTCCCATCAAAGATACTCATCCTTATTAATTGCTCTAAACCCCAGAAAACACCAGCTTCTAGGATAAAGATAGCTTAAAGGTAGTTTCTCAGCAATAATACAGTCAGTTGGTAGAAGACCAATCAAGGCTGCCATCTAAAAGGTCCTCTACAAGGGCTAGTGAAGGATTACCATAATTTCTCTCTGTAACCTCCCAAGTTGTATTAGCTTTCATAGTTTATTTATTTATTTTCACTTATTTACCAAACTTCTTAACCCATCAATCTCCATGATAAGGGGGCTTTGGGCAGTGATTACTAACAGCATGATAATTGGCTACAATACTTGGGAATTGTGATTACAATTCTAGGCAAAAATGCAACACATAAATAAGAAGTGGTTCCAAGCATTGCTTTAAATTTCTGATTGTGTGTTTACCATTTTAATTCTGAATGCAGGTTAGGAAACCAACATTGGTACACTGGACTAGAGCTGCTGATTTAATACACACATAAGATTAGGTATGCAAAAGACATGTTTATGTTCAAATATTCTTCTTTTAAGGAAAAGAAAGTCCTGGGGATACAGCGGATGAGGATTGAAGTTCAACATCCTTTTGGAAAGGAAAGAGAGAACTTCATAGAGCCTTCCTGGTAGCATGCCAAAGGCCTAGGCAGAGATTTGCCCGGATATTTAAGAAGCAAAGACTCATGTGCTACCAAAATACACCCTAAGAAATAAGAAGCAATTTTCCATTTTCTCCAGGCTAAAAAACAAAACAAAATTTCTTAGAACATGGCTCAGAAGTCACCACAGGCTTCGAAACAACTGACAGTCCACCATGCTTGTTTGTGGCCTGATAAGGAAAGAATTATATGTAAATGGATGGAACGCTTATGAAGAAATTAGATTTTACCAGAAGCTGATTATGAGTAATAATAGAATTGGGTGGTTTCTCTTATTAAAATAAGTATTCTCCTCATAAAATCAGAATAAGGTTTGTACCATGAACAATTGCCTTCTATATATTTGTTTGCTTTTTAAAGTACATAAGTCGGTGCATAAGTCGCACCTCTTTCCTCCCTAAATTAATTTAATGATAATTTGCGTTTGTCTTATACTTTGAATGTAGCTTTTTTTCAGCCCTAATTAGCTGCTAAGATCTTCCCAGCTCTTACCTTGCAGGCTCTTTCATTGTTGGTCTCTCAGAATAACGTTTTTTTAAGAGAATAATGTGCTGAAGCTGATCAGGATAAGGATGCTAGCCAGATGAATACCAAATGTTTCCAAATGTAAAATAATGCACTTGGGGAAAAGGAAGCCTCAATCTGAGTATTGTATTGGCAGTTCTGTGTTAGCAAAAACTTCAGAAGAGAAGGATTTAGGGGTAGTGATTTCTGACAGTCTCAAAATGGGTGAGCAGTGTGGTCGGGCAGTAGGAAAAGCAAGTGGGATGCTTGACTGCATAGCTAGAGGTATGACAAGCAGAAAGAGGGAGATTGTGATCCCGCTATATAAAGCGCTGGTGAGACCACATTTGGAATACTGTGTTCAGTTCTGGAGACCTCACCTACAAAAAGATATTGACAAAATTGAACGGGTCCAAAGACAGTCTACAAGAATGGTGGAAGATCTTAAGCATAAAACGTATCAGGAAAGACTTAATGAACTCAATCTGTATAGTCTAGAGCAGTGTTTTTCAACCAGTGTGCCGTGGCACACTAGTGTGCCGCGAGACATGGTCAGGTGTGCCGCGAAGAAGGAAGCTCAGGTTTTGGTCTCGCAACTTTTTGCTGAGAGAGAGAGAAAATAAGCAAGAGAGAGAGAGAGAAGAAGAGAGAGAGAGAGAAAGCAAGAGAGAGAGAAAAGAGAGAAAGCAAGAGTGAGAGAGAAAGAAAGCAAGAGAGAGAGAAAGAGAGAAAAGGAGAGAAAGGGAGAGAGAGAAATGAGCAAAAAGGGGAGGAAAAAAGAGAAATGAGAAAATGATTAAGACAGAATGAGAGGAAAGAGAGAGAAAGAGAGAGAGAGAAGTGACTCTTGATTTAAAGCATACGATAAAAAGCACCCAAAGAATAAGAGAGAGAAAAAACCCAGCCCTCACCTGTTTTTGGAAAGGGTTCCAGAATGTGTACACACACACACACACAAGGGGGGGGGGAGGAGACAGGGATGGAAAAAGAGAGGAGAGTGTCTTAGGGTGTTATTTTTGTCATTTTGGTTGGTGGTGTGCCCCAGGATTTTGTAAATGTAAAAAATGTGCCGTGGCTCAAAAAAGGTTGAAAATCACTGGTCTAGAGGACAGAAGGAAAAGGGGGGACATGATCGAAACATTTAAATATGTCAAAGGGGTTAAATAAGTTTCAGGAGGGAAGTGTTTTTAATAGGAAAGTGAACACAAGAACAAGGGGACACAATCTGAGGTTAGTTGGGGGGAAAGATCAGAAGCAACATGAAAAAATATTATTTTACTGAAAGAGTAGTAGAGCCTTGGAACAAACTTCCAGCAGACGTGGTTGGTAAATCCACAGTAACTGAATTTAAACATGCCTGGGATAAATCCATCCTAAGATAAAATACAAAAAATAGTATAAGGGCAGACTAGATGGACCAGAGGTCTTTTTCTGCCATCAGTCTTCTAATTTTCTATGTTTCTAATATCTGGTAAGCAGATTCTTTTCCCTATTCCCCCGTCCCCAAACTAAGGTGCGTCTTATACTCTGGTGGATCTTATACTCCGAAAAATATGGTAGGCGCAGAGCAGAGATGATCTGGGAACCGCTAAGCTTTATTTTATTGGAACAGGAGGGAAGTGTTTTTAACAGGAAAGTGAACACAAGAACAAGGGGACACAATCTGAAGTTAGTTGGGGGAAAGATCAAAGGCAACATGAGAAAATATTATTTTACTGAAAGAGTAGTAGATCCTTGGAACAAACTTCCAGCAGACGTGGTTGGGAAATCCACAGTAACTGAATTTAAACATGCCTGGGATAAACATATATCCATCCTAAGATAAAATACAGGAAATAGTAAAAGGGCAGACTAGATGGACCAAGAGGTCTTTTTCTGCCGTCAGTCTTCTATGTTTCTATGTTTCTAACATGTGAAGCTTCTACCTGCTTTTAGATAACTGCAGTTAGAGAAAGCCTTTCTAGAAAATATGCCTCCAAAATTTTGTGTCTGGCAGTTAGTGAGACCCTTTGTGTAATGCATGGAAGGGCTGGTTATTAAGATTATCTGCTTCACCAATTGATATATTTTTGGGTGTAGGGATTTAGGCTTTAATATGGAATCAGGGGAAAAAAAATTAAATGCTGGCTTTTCTCAGCTTTTCCTTCACAGAAACAGGTGGGACTTGTAGTTCAATTCTGTCCTTAATCCAATTTAATAATAAAATCTACCTGGTTTGCAAGGTTTATTAGTGAAATTAATTTTCATAGCTTGCCTAAATCCATGAATGAATTATGAGAATGCTTATCTTTGCTAACCATTGGGGTTTGACTCATATTAAACCAGTATCTTTCCACAATGTATAACTGAATGTAACACTTAATTCCAGTCTTCAAAGAAACCCTTAAATTGGAACAGTACAAAAACTGATAATGTACCTCAGTGCATCCAAATTTCCCCTGAGGATAAGTTGCCTTAACTGTCATTTAAGATTTTACATGCTGCCTTTAAATCAGACACTTCATTTAAATAAAAAAGCTCTGATTTCCCATAAAATGAAAATGCAGGTGCTTCACATATCCTTCTAGCATTTTGATTTATTATTGACTATATACTCCTTCAAGGAGAAGATTCTTTCAGAAGGCATTTCTTGTTAAGCTCCTTACTTTTGTGACACCTTTTATTAATTTCATTCTATCCATAGTCATACAATTGGAAGAGATGAAAATGGGTAAATGTGGTGATGATCTATTTGTGAAAAAATTGGGTAGGCTGGAGAGAGTGTTACTAGATCAAAAACCCTTGATCTCTCCTTATAAATTTATAAATGGTATGTCTGTATGTATGTTTGTTAGAAAATGGGGTTTTTAAAAAAATATTTTTAAACAGTAATTTAGATTTGTTGTAAATTGTTTTTCACTTTGTTGTGAGCCGCCCCGAGTCTGCGGAGAGGGGCGGCATACAAATCTAAATAAGGAAAACCCAATGATTTCAAAATATAACGGTGTACATAAAATTACTATATTTTTCTCCAATTATCCTAGTTATCTATAGATCACTCTATCATTTATCTACATTTTTAATCTACCCATCCTATCATCTATCTATCTATCTATCTATCTATCTATCTATCTATCTATCTATCTATCTATCTATCTATCTATCTATCTATCTATCTATCTATCTACCTACCTATCTATCTCCATCCAGCCATCTATCATCCATCATCTCTCTCTTTTTATATATATATATATATATATATATATATATATATATATATATATATAAAATAGAGCTGAAGGGATTGGATACTGTAGCCTAGAGGATAATTCTCTGCCTTACAAGGCAAAGGTTGCAGGTTCAAGTCCCAGTGGGTATGGCTAGCTGATGAGGCCAAAATAAGGCCGAAATAGATCTATCCTAGTCTCCCTTAATTTTCAAATTCAGCTTAAACATGTGACACATACAGATAGAATTGTCGGCTATCAATAAAATTAACTGCCTTGGAAATGGCCCTGGGTTGGGCCGAGAGGCAAAAAAGGAGCTGTGATGTTCCTTCAATATACCAGGGTGATTCGACACAAAATGTAACCCTTCCCTGGTACAGAGCTGAAGGGATTGGATACTGTAGCCTAGAGGATAATTCTCTGCCTTACAAGGCAAAGGTTGCAGGTTCAAGTCCCAGTGGGTATGGCTAGCTGATGAGGCCAAAATAAGGCCGAAATAGATCTATCCTAGTCTCCCTTAATTTTCAAATTCAGCTTAAACATGTGACATATATATATATATGTCATATATATATATATATATGACATATATATATATACACGCTGTCTGTCCATCCATCCGTCCATCCATCCTACCTACCTACCTACCTATCTATCTATCATCCATCATTTCTCTCTCCATTTATCATGTCTGTCTGTCTGTCTGTCTGTCTGTCTGTCTGTCTATCTATCTATCTATCTATCTATCTATCTATCTATCTATCTATCCCTACTTATCCAGCGATCTGTCTGTCTATCTATCTATCACCTCTATTGTTTTAAAAGAATGAGAAAAAAAAATACTCCAAATGCATTAATGAGATACAGAAGTTTAGAATTTTTATATTTACAGAGCATATACAGTACTTGAAAGGGAATAAGGATACCAGCTGAGATTTCATACACTACAGAACTGATTGGATTACAAGCTGTGAAAGGTTTTGCTTGGTGCAAAATGTAGGAATCAAGGCCATTACCCTTTAAACATAAAGCTTCACCCCAAAGCAAAATCCTATAACTCTAAACCTTATAGCTCTTGCTAATTCTCAAGGAAGCATAATCGTAACCCTAAATTCATTCAAGGAATTCCTTATGTAGGTGTTCTCATACTAAGAAATACAAATAAAGAAAACCTGTACTATATTAAAATTCTTATGCTATTACTAAACACAAAGCCTCAACCTAAACCAAAGGATTATGCAGGAAACCTAACTGTAATTGTATGTTTACTCACAATGTCAAAATACAGTATTAAGCAAGGTTTAATATGCTGTCAGATAATTCAAAGATTAGCACTAAGCATAAACTATTATCCTAAAATGAATTAAATCACATTTAAATTTAACTTTAACACCATCAAATGACTATCATGTATCATGAACTCCATATGGCCATTATTTCACCATGTACCATATTTTCTCTTGATTTTACGTTTTTTTTTTACTTCCCTTTTTGTATGCACACAAACATGTAACCAATATTATTGGTCCACGCAATGATACACTTGTTCGTCCTACTTTTCTGAAAAGTATAAAAATGTAACTAAAAGTATTAATGGCCGTTCAAATTTTCTTGTCTTATTCCTGAACCTTGCATGCAATAAACCTGAGTTACTCAATCTTTTTGTGGCCTCCATTCCCTTGACTGGTAACTGGTTTTTGCTGCAACACAACCACCACCGCCATGTATTCTAGGTCCTTGGAAATGATTTGATAGGTGGATAAAATGCCAAATCCAGTCTGAACCTCTGGCTAACTATGTAGTGAATCTTAATATTCAACTTGTCTGCTGCCCAACTCCCAAAGACTCTGGGAGCCCACAACAAACAAAAAAATGGAATACAATCAATAAAAATGAAAAGCGTGATGAATGATAGCAAAGTGTAGGCCCCTCCTTCCAGTGATGAGCACAAAACTTTGCAACCTCAAAGATCAGTAATCCAAGGGATTGCAATACTAGGTGTGTTTTTTCAGAATATAAAAAGAAAGCGTGCACTGTAGATATTATTTGAGCTTTATGAATCCTATCTTTCTTTCTCATTACAAGCATCAGTTTCTTCATTTAGGAACTGCTACATTAAATCTACATGCAGACAGTTTCACAATCCCTTTGCCAGGGAAGCACCTGTGAATATTTTGTAAATGATAATGCCAAATTGTGACTGAGTGGGCCATTATTCCTCAACTTCTGGAACATGAATAATTGCTTTAGGAAGACCCCTGCCCAATTTCTTGGATAACAGCCAGCCACATCCCTATGGAAGCAGGGCAAGAAATCTCACTGTTTATTTTCTATGTGCTATGCATGGAACAGATATTCTGCTTTTGGGTGTGGAGGTTTTATTTTTGAAGGCAAAGTTCTGCAATGCATCAAATTAATACAAATGCCTGGCATAAAAGCATTCAGTAGTCCCTATTAATGTTACAAGGATACCCTTGTTGCAAAAGACGGGAGCATTATGGAAAATTCAGGAGGCTTGAGCAGAACATTTAGGAAAAGCAACCATGTTTATTGCAACAATTGTTGGATGCCTGCTTTACAAGACAGAGGGAACTGAACAAAAGGGAAAAAAATTTACAGGTGGTTGAGGGGTCTAGGACAGCTAACCATAGCCAATTCACCACCGCCAACTTACCATCACCAACTCACCATGGGACAATTCACACCAACCAAATCCATACAGGACAGGTTGCTACAGGACAAAAGTTACATGATGTCAAAGAAATGGTGGAATAGAATCATTAAACAAAGGATGCAAATGAAGGACAAAATGAGACATGAATGACAGCAATTAAGATAATTTTTAAATTATTTCTACAAATTAAATAAAATTGTTGAATTGTCCAGAAGTGAGTGAGTTGCCCTACAGTGAGTTGACCATGGCAAATTGCCCTGTGGTGAGTTAGCCATGATGAGCTGGCTGCAATGAGTTGACCATGGCAAACTGGCATGAACATGGCTGTGGCAAGTAATCCCATTCCAGGTTGAGGACTAAAAGACATGAAATCCCAGGGATACGATCTAGGGCAGGGATCATCAACCTTTTGGACCTCAGGGATCACAAAATTCATAATTTTACATCCCGCCGACCAATAATATGAATCCAGTGTGTCACTTGCTGAGGCATCTGGAATCCCAATGATGGGTTGGGGTCCTTCAGGCACTCCCCTCTCTCTTTCTCTTTCTCTCATCTCTTTCTTTTCCTCCCTCCCTCTCTCATTTTTTCTCTCTTTTCCACCTCTCTCTCCCCCACCTTTCTCTCCCTTTCTCTCTATCATCCCTCTGTGCCCCTCTTTCTCTCTCTCCTCCCTCTCCCCCCTCTCTCATCTTTTTCTCTTTCCCTCCTCTCTCTTACTTTCTCTCCCCCTCTCTCATCTTTCTCTCTCCCCCCTCTTTCTCTCTTTACCCTCTTTGTCGATCTGTCTTTCTCATCTCTTTCTCTAACACTCACTCTCTCATCTCTCTTTCTCTGCCCCTCTCTTTCTCTGTCTCTCTCTCTGTCTCTCTCTCTCAACTCATGGGCCAACCAGTGTCTTGTGGCAGAGAAGAAGCCATACATCTTCCAGTCGTGCAGCACTAACAAGAATCTTCCCTCCCACTCTAGAATATGGAGCAAAACTCCATCCCCAGCCTTTTCCTTTTAAGGCCAGGCAAGGAATGACTGGAAGGGCAAGGGGCAGGGATCATCCAATAGGAAGCCATAGTAGGAGGACGAAAGAGCCAAGGGTTGCCAATACCTATTGTTTTGCCCCCCCTGCACCACCCCCTTCCCCTGCACCATTACCTTGTTCCAGCCAGCAAAGACCGACCTACTCCTTGCACTTTGCACCACTTGCAAAGTTGTACCTCCTCTATGATGGAGATTTCCAGCCCAATCACAAGCTGCCTCGCTTGTGGATTCCAGAGTCACAGGACTGGCCGTTGATCATCCCAGAGCAGCTCCTTCTCTGGGTGTACCATGGACCACCAAAACTATCTTGTGGACCACCAGTGGTTCATAGACCATGGGTTGGTGACCTCTGATCTAGGGCAGGGTTCTCAAATTGGCAGCCCGTTGGCGGGATGTTTCAAACAAAAGCCATGCCCACCCCAACTCTGTGAAAGGAAAAACATTGAGATATGTCAAGTGATGGCAACATGACAAGGTAAGTTTGATACCTGTGATCTAGAGATGGGACCAATTTTAGGGAAGTTAGATAGGCCCTTGTTCACATACCTGAAATATTTGCTATTGTTAGCCAAAATGGTCCATTCAGGAAGCCAATACGGCTGGAAAAGCCCATTAAGGTGATGGCAAACACTATTATTTTCATATTGTTCCTGTACCTACTTAACAAACAGTCTGTTTAAGCATTTCAAACCCATCATGCTGTTTACACAGCTGTACCTTGGAGTCTGGCTCTGGGTTATCCATTTTACATGAGAACAGCAACTCACAATTTCTTGTATAGCTGGTAACACTTCTCTCTGAAATGGCTTATATTATATCCACATATAAATAGCCAGTGTTTTTGTGTATTTAACATACATTAGAGATTCAGGATGTAACATTCATTTTCCTAGTGTTAAATGCCAGGGATATAAAACTTCATTTTTACTTCTATAAAACTTAGAATTAACATTCAAAGTAAGTACCAATATTGCAGATGCATAGGACCTTGAGGTATGATATTACATACTTTTTCTAATGTAACTAAGTGTAAAGGAAATATTTCATATTACTTATTATGAATCCTGCATTTATCCAAACCATGTTTTGTTTTACCCCTTATTGATCGACTGGTAGTTTCATAGAGAATGCATACAGTCAGAAAGCACTAAGAAACTCTTTATATTGAAGGCACTTCAAATTAGTTTGGCAATTCAAAGTGTTGGTTATGACCTATAAATCCCTTCATGGCATCGGACCAGAATATCTCCGAGACCGCCTTCTGCCGCACGAATCCCAGTGACCGATTAGGTCCCACAGAGTGGGCCTTCTCCGGGTCCCGTCAACTAAACAATGTTGGTTGGCGGGGCCCAGGGGAAGAGCCTTCTCTGTGGCAGCCCCAACTCTCTGGAACCAGCTCCCCAGAGATTAGAACTGCCCCTACCCTCCTTGCCTTTTGTAAACTCCTTAAAACCCACCTTTGTCGTCAGGCATTGGGGAACTGAGATATCTCCCCCAGGCCTATACAATTTATGTATGGTGTGTTTGTATGTATGTTTTCTTAATAATGGGGTTTTTTAAATACTTTAAATTGTAAATTATTAGATTTGTCATGAACTGTTTTATTGTGTTGTGAGCCGCCCCGAGTCTACGGAGAGGGGCGGCATACAAATCTAATAAATAAATAAATAAAATAAATAAAATAAATATTACCCACTTGACTTATCTGACTCAGAAATGCATCCAAAATGAATGAATTTGGTACTGCTTTCAAAATGGATTTGGTAGAATGTACGCATGGGGTTGTTTCCTTCCTGTTGCAAACTGTTGGTTCATCTGCTTTCCCAATTTTTTCATAGAGCATTTAATTGATAATTTCAACAGGGGGGGTGTGTGTGTCTCCAAACTTGACAAGTTTAGGGTTTGTAGAGTGGACTTCAACTTCCAGAATTCCCTAGCCAGCATGGTCAACTGAGGAAATCTGGGAGTTGAAGTCCATTAGTCTTAAAATTGTCAGGTTTGGAGATGCCTGAAATTACCCAGATGGCTATTTCCTCTGCACCTTTCAGCTTTCATTTTAGTCTTCCTTTTTAAAGCAACTGATAAAATGTATTACAAATTACCAAATCAACGTTCAAAGGCAATAAAGAACATGGAGGAAGGGTACATCAGTGTTTCTCAAGGAAGAAGGTGAGGTGAGGGGAATAAAAAAAAATCCAAAACTTTAAGGCTTAAAAAAAAGAGAGAGACTTTGAGGTGGCGAGGAGGAGCACACACCTCCAATACACCCGGCGCGAGGCTGCCTCCCATACACTGCCTCCTACACACTGCCTGCTGCTGCTGCTACCTGCTGCCTCTTCCTTCCTATGCTGAAGGGCTCCACTCTGCTCTCACTTGCTCACTTTGTAGCCAGTGCCTTTCCTTCACTGTGGTGATTCGACTGCCTAGAGCGAAGGGAGCATTTGGCAGAGGTTTATTCCTTCTCCAAGCGCCCAGAGAAAAGAAAATGCTTCGTTCGCTCTGGGCTGCCAAAGCCTCCTTAAACACTACCAAAAGGCTCCTCTGGCAGCCCAGAAAAGTTCCGAGATGGCTGGAATTAAAAGGAGAATGGCAGGAAACTGGGCAGGCCTTCGTGCCACTCTCAAATTTCCTGGGATTTTTTTCCGGGCTTGGGTTCTTAAGTAGAAAATGGTTCTTAAGAAGAGGCAAAATAACTTTGAACACCCAGTTCTTATCTTGAAAAGTTCTTAAGTAGAGGCGTTCTTAAGTAGAGGTACCACTGTATAAGATTGTCGTTTGAATAAGCATAACATCAGTAGTAAATAATGATAAAAGAAGACAATAGGATAATAGGACAGGGACGGTAAGCACGATTTTCTGTTCCTGGGTCTGAATTTTGAGACTGGTAACAATAATGACAAACACCAGTCATTTTTAGACAGTTTACAAATGTGCAGAATGAAAATAAACTCTGGAACCCTTTCTGGTTGCTTTAAAGTAGGGCTGTCAAACTCACAGCCGTGGGACAGATGTATCACATGCTGGTCCCGCCTCTGCCTGCTTTAGCGATACATCATGTGACAATGCTGTGACAACGTGAGTTTGACACCCTTGCTTTAAAGAATGCATGCCTGGATCTTTTTTTTTTGTTACATGAAAAAGGCCCAGGCTGCATTCTTTAAAGCAATCTGAAAGGGTGCCAGAGTTTATTTTAGAGTGGTCAAGGACAATTAGAAAGGTGGATAATATTCAAAAACTGTGGCACTTCCCAGGGCTGCAAACAGATTCCTTAAATCATTTCTTCGCAGACCTCATAATTGCTATGCAGTGATGAGTTCCTATGGGTACAGTCAGGTATGCAGAATTGGTAGAAAAATTTTGATTTTTTTTTCTTTTTTTCCCTTCTGGGCTCTGGGTATGTTTTTCCTATTGCAGTAAATGAGGTTGAATGTGTATAATTTTAGAAGAGCTGTGCGCGCACGAGTGCATACATACACTTTATATAGTAGATAATGTATATTTCCATGTGCCTGTGTGAAATATGTATGTACATATATGGTATATCTACATAGAATTAAATAATATATTTTAGTGGTTCAGTAATAGTAAATAGATAGGGAAATTGTATCTCTTTGAGGAGAGGAGAGGCACCCTAACCCAAGCCCTTCACATGAGTGATGTCAAGTCAGTCACCTTTAAGCCAGTCGTATGGTCAAATGATGGTTAAGCCACTCCCACTTGGTCACATGGCTGGCAAGCCATACCCACAAAATAAGCCATCCCCACAGTATGGTAGTAAAAAGTTTTTTGCAGCCGTTCACTGCCTCTATGGTAGCATCAGTTTCTTACCATTTTTAGGAGGAGATACCATAAATTAAATTAAACATAAATATGTTTTATATGATATATGAAAAAAATAAAACCATTAATCTGTTCCAAACACAAAAAAGGAATACAGGTAGTCCTTCATTTATGACAACAACTTGCTAAACTGGATGGTTGTTAAAAGAATCAAAGCCAATTTTATGTCTTTTTTTGCCAGTTCTCCCCTATCCTCCCCCCTGTTTTCATGATTATCAGCCTTACAAAAGTTTGCTCTAGAAATAATGAAGCTTTTCTGTGTTTAAAAAAGGATTTTTGAGGAATCCATTTTAAAAGTTTGCTCTGTATATTACATTACTGATTATCCATCTTTTAGGCTATCCCATATAACCCAACTCCATATTTAATTCAGAATTAGGAGCCTGTTAATCGCTTTCTATCTCATGTATTTTTTTATTTTACTTTCTAACTCTTATTAAAATAGATTTTCCTATCACTCCTTTTCTTTCCAATATTTACCCTAGTTTAAGCCATCATGGATAAAATTAGTAAGGCTTTGTTACTTTTGGTTTATCATCACACAGAAATAAAATGATATATAATGTGAGAGCATAGCTAATGTTTAATATGTACTCAGTGAACTGGTAATTCAGGCTTCATGGAAGAAAAGGCTAAAAATGGTTTCAAAGGTGATAAGGAAAAAAAAAACAGCTCACCCATGGGTTTCTATGGGTCAGTAATATTTTTTCCTGGGAATATCTTAAGGATCATTGCAGGAAATCACATCTAAAAATATTATTTTAGAACCCATCATCCGAGACATATTCCTTGGAAAGTACTTTGTGAGAATTAGCAGATCATACAGGTTTCACTTATGTTCAAAAATTCTTATTTAAAAATTCCACATGAGCTTTCAGTTTCACTTTAACATTTGACTGAATTTTTGCTTAATTTTTTTACAAGTGTTGCATAGGATATTTCCTATACAGTAACATATTAAAAATAAACAAAGCCCTAAACATGTTTTCACAGTAAAACTAAATTGTCAACCTAAGTGTTAAAAAGAGCAATGAAAAAAGTACCCTCCTTCAATTCTACATTTATTTTATTTTATTTATTTATTTATTTTGTCCAATACACAATAATACATAATGAAGGTTATAGAGAATATACTCGAGTGAAATGTACTAGAGAATGAATAGAAGAGAAAATATAGGAATAAAATGTATCTATGAGAGAATAGCAGAAAGGATATAGGGATAGAAGAGAAGATTCTGTATATGAGATATAGGAGAGACTATAAGACAGGGGATGGAAGGCACGCTAGTGTGCTTATGTACGCCCCTTACTGACCTCTTAGGAATCTGGAGAGGTCAACTGTGGATAGTCTAAGGGTAAAATGTTAGGGGTTAGGGGATGATACCTGGAGTCCGGTAATGAGTTCCATGGTTCGACAACTCGATTACTAAAATTGTATTTTTTACAGTCAAGTTTGGAGTGGTTAATATTAAGCTTGAATCTGTTGTGTGCTCTTGTGTTATTGTGGTTGAAGCTGAAGTAGTCTTTGATGGGCAGAACATTGTGTGGGCAATACTTAGATCACGTTTAAGGCGTCATAGTTCTAAGCTTTCAAGACCCAGGATTGTAAGTCTAGGTTCGTATGGAATTCTGTTTCGGGTAGAGGAGTGAAGGGCTCTTCTGGTGAAGTATCCTTGGATATTTTCGAGGGTGTTAATGTCAGAAATGCAGTATGGGTTCCAACAGATGAGCTATATTCTAGGATGGGTCTGGTGAAAATTTTGTATGCTCTGGTAAGTAGTGTGAGATTTATCTGTCCATAATAGTATTGCAACTCCCAGTGCAGGTAACTCTCCAGCAAAAGGTATCAGAATATATATCTTTTAATTTCTCAAAGCATTTTGAGGGATGCTATAGCTTTAGAACAGGGGGGTTTAAAACTTTTTCTGACTCTAGCATCTCTCCTTCCTTCCTTCCTTCCTTCCTTCCTTCCTTCCTTCCTTCCTTCCTTTTCTCCCTCCCTCCCTCCTTCCTTCTTCCCTCCCTTCCCTCCCTCCCTCCTTCCCTCCTTCCTTCCTTCCTCCCTTCCTCCCTTCCTCCTTTCCTTCCTCCCTCTCTCCCTTCTTTTCCTCCTCTGTCCCTCCATCCCTCTCTTCTCTCTCTCTCTTTCTCCCTCTCCCTCCCTCGCACCTACCCTATTCTCCTCCCTCCTTTTTTTCCTATTGTCAGATGTGCCTCCATTCAAATTCCAGCAAAGAAAGACCCCAACTCCATGTTGATAGAGAAGAGTACTTATTTATCTATCTATCTATCTATCTATCTATCTATCTATCTATCTATCTATCTATCTATCTATCTATCTATCTATCTATCTATCTATTTGATTTTTATGCCTCCCTTCTCCTTAGACTCAGGGTGGCTTACAACGTTAGCAGTAGCATTTTTTAACAGAGCCAGCATATTGCCCCTAATTTTACCCGCCTGGGAAGGATGGAAGGCTGAGTCAACCTTTTACTGAATAAGAACTGATAGCAACAAGAAAGAAGCAAGATCTGAAACCAAAGGGAGCGTAAATGCGTATAGAAAGCAGTACTGGGCTGCAGCATGGACAGTCCTCTACGCCATCCCGGTAGGAAAAAATGGAGATACACATGCATTTCCACATTCCTAATGTGTGCACATACACGCCCACATGAGATTTGGCATCTGTGCATGTGCAGGAAGCGAAATTAGCAGGATGCTCACACATGAGAGATTTTGTCGATCTTTGATGTTTTTTTGCATGCGCATAAGCAAAAGAAATGGCTGAAAATTGGTGAAATCGCTCACATATGAGCATCCTCATACAAGCTTTTGCTTCCTGTGCATGCACAGAAGCCAAATCTCACATATGCGCCTGTGTGCATGAATGCTAGACATTTCAATGCCCATGCGAGTCACCGGTAGTGCATTGGTACTGCCAGTGATGAGGAGCCTCTGACTGGCACTTCCCAAACCCCTCCCTTCCAAACCCTGGGCTGACCATCCATTCCCAATGCCCCTAGATGTCAAATTGGTCATATCTTAAGGCTTTTGCAGAAACCATTGACCTTGAGCTTCAAATTGTGCAGAATGCGGCTGTGAGAGCAATCATGGCCTTTCCTAGATATGCCCATGTTTCGTCAACACTCCGCAGCCTGCACTGGCTGCCAATCAGTTTCTGGTCACAAATCAAAGTGTTGGTTATGACCTATAAAGCCCCACATGGCATCGGATCAGAATACCTTCGGGACCACCTTCTGCTGCACTTATCACAGTGACCGATTAGGTCCCACAGAGTTGGCCTTCTCCGGGTTCTGTCAACAAAACAATGTCGCCTGGCAGGACCCAGGGGAAGAGCCTTCTCTGTGGCAGCCCCGACCATCTGGAATCAACTCCCACCAGAGATTAGGACTGCCCCTCCCTCCTCACCTTTCTTAAACTCTTGAAAACTCACCTATGTCGCCAGGCATGGGGAAATTGATATACCCCTCAGCTGTTTTGTGTTATGCTTGATTTGTTTGGATTGCATGATTGTTTCTTAATAAGGATTTTAAATATTGGTTTTTTAATATTGAATTTGTATTTTGTACTGTCCGTTGTGAGCCGCTTTGAGTCCTTGGAGAGGGGCGGCATACAAATCTAATTAATAATATTAATATTAATATTAATATTAATAGTAATAATAGTAATAATAGTAATAATAGTAATAATAAAATAATAATAATCATCATCATCATAATCATCATAATCATCATAAAATAATAATAATAATAATAATAATAATAATAATAATAATAATAATAATAATAATAATAAACATGTCCATGTAGCTGCACAGTAATGATGAGAATGTACCTCTCTACCCTTCTCAAACAGACCAGGAGACAGTTCCAGCACTGCTTCCCTCTCCTCCCAAATTCCTAACCTTCGCCCTCCCTCCATTTCTATGGCAACTGAAGAAAGCAGGCAGCATGGAGGCTGACATATACCACACCCACAAAATGAAGGCTTTTCCCCCTCATAGGCCAACCTATCCTTTCTGAAGGAAAGACAACCCTGTCAGAGGTAGATTCTGCTTTTCTTTGCTGCCAGTTTGTTCCTTAATGTGTCCTGCAGATGAGTGAATGTTGTTTGCCAAGTGTACACTTTACACACATGTTCAGAACCAAAAAGCAGATTCTGTGGGTGTCCAGAAGATAAAAACAAGATGGCGGCGCCTACGGCATTGCTGACAAAGCCAATTTGGGGGCGTGGCTGGCTTGGGTCAGTTCCAGTTATGACCTGTTCCACAAAACTGGTCCAAACCAAAAGGAACTCACTTTTGAATCCTGATGTGTTCAAAGATTTATTTGTTTTTGTTTTCCTATAGACTCTCATGGAACTTCATTAAGTTCTCTTAGGATTACCTGATGTCATTCTCTTCTTCCATCTAGCAAGAAATGAGCAAAGCAGGTTATAGAGAAAAAAATATAATAATGTCCCAATACTGAACCCTGTTGGGGTGGCTGCTGCCTGGATTGGGGGCAGGGAATGCAGTGGGGTAGCAAAAATTGAGCTCCACCCCAGAGCACCCAATTTGCACTGAAAAATGTTGAAAGAGAATGCAGGGCATCCTGCATAAGCCATGCCCACAGTATGGTAGTAACTTTTTTGGTAGCCATTCACTGATATAGATTCTACAATACAGATGTTCCATACTGGAGAGAATCCATTCTGCTATGTTAGTATAAATTTGCTACTTTTTGATGTAGAACAAAAAATGTTGTTATGGGAAGTTAGATGCATTGAAAGACAGGGTTGACCTAAAAAGGTCACAAAACAAAACTCAGACTTTACAACCAGTCAATCATTCTTTGGCCAATAACATTTTGATGGATCCAGCCAAAGGTATGTTCACTTTACATTAAGCATATGAGCCCAAATCCCATCTTGTGACAAAAAGCAAGTCAAACCAAATCATTCTTTTCAGATGTTCTGACAGAGCTGCTGCCAAAAATGTTTGGAGCTCGTCTCTTCACAATATACTTTCCCCAAATCCTCAGAAAACACATGCTATTTTCACTTTTAAATATCATAAATTGGTTGCTGCTGCTGCTGTCACATTCTTCTTTCCTCCAAGTATGAAATACACATCATTTCCAAATACAGCAGACATTGCCAAAGGCAAGCTACTGTTTCCAAGAATAACAGATTGTAATTTTTTTGGCCAGCTAAATGGGTACAATTAGTAAAGAAGAGCTTGCATTTGGCAACCAATTCAGTAAAATGGTAACTTGCATCGACGGAAGCCATTTCACCAGTATATAGCCATTTCAAGGTCATTTATATAAGAATATGCAGAAAGACCGGACATCTCATGCAAAAATTATATTTATGATATTTGAAGAGAATCTATGACTGTGATGGTGAACCTATTGCTTATGTACCACAGGTGGCACGGGGAGCCATATCTGGGGGCATGTGAGGCATTGCTCCATGTCAGCTCCAGCATGCATGTGTACTCTAGCTAGCTGATTTTGGGCCTTCTGGAGGGTAGAAGGGAGACAATTTTCACCCTCCCCAGGCTTCAGGAAAGCCTCTAGGGCAACAAATGGACTCAATGGGCCATCCAGTAGGCCCGTAGGGGTCATTTCTTTGCCATCACAGGCTCCAGAGGCTTTTCTGAAGCCTAGGGAGGGTGAAAAAATGGAGTCGGTAGGCTGCGGTGAGGCCTGTATGTATGTCTGTGTGTGTGATGGGGAAAGTGCATGGAGAGGGGTTGTGAGTGCATGTGTGTGGGGCATTGCATTATAGGTATGGGCACCTGTATGTCCACACCTTTTTGGCAGCTGAGCAAAAAAAGGTCCGTCATCACTGGTCTATGACTTTATCTTATGTTTTCCTTCCCCTGAAAGCAATGCAGACGATCAGTCAAAATACCAGCTATTAATAACAAATCTCATTGGCAATATAGGACCTATCTGTTAAAACTACCAATCAAAACATCCTTGAAAAGTATGCCTGAATAATATTATTAGGCCTGTACAACTGTGAATGGGGTTATCCAAATCACTCAAAGTAGTACTAGATCTTTCATGAATGAGTGAATGAGTGAGTGTGTGAGTGAATGAATGAATGAATGAATGAATACATGAATGAATAGTTTGCCTAATGGAGTAAGTCCCATCTCTTGTGACCACTAATTGAACTCCATTCAGAAGTGATTCTTGTAGGTACAGGTTAGCGCAGGTAGTCCTAAATATACACCCACAATTTGCCCAAAATTTACGTTGCTAAATTTATTAAAGGTGAGTTTCGTTCCATTGTACAACAACATTTTTGTTAAGTGGACCTGATTTCCCCATTGACTTTGCTTGTCAGAAATTTGCAAAATGGGATAACGTGACTCCAGGACCCTACAATTGTCATAAATGTGAGTCAGTTGCAAAGAATATGAATATAGATCACATGATTGTGGGGATGCTGCAATAGTCAAAGTTGAAGAATGGTCATAACTAAGTCACTTTCTTGATGCAGTTGTAACTTCAAGCGGTCACTAAATGAATTTTTTATAAGTGAAGCACTACCTATATCAGTAGATTTTAAAACCTAGTTGACATTAGTCTTGATCAACTTGTGCTTCCACGAGTTCACCAGTTATGA
This sequence comes from Erythrolamprus reginae, assembly GCF_031021105.1. Classification (NCBI taxonomy): domain Eukaryota; kingdom Metazoa; phylum Chordata; class Lepidosauria; order Squamata; family Dipsadidae; genus Erythrolamprus; species Erythrolamprus reginae. The sequence continues at coordinate 15,008,020 of NC_091963.1, forward strand.
TTGTACAACTTGTGTGGTACTACCAAGAACGAGCAGTTAGTGAAAATCTGACTGGACAGGGCTATATTTTGAGGCACCCACGGACCTTCACAAGAAGCCTATGAGGATACCTTATTATTTGCTTGACTACTGGAAGCATAAAAAGGAGACTTCATGGGCTATAAATCATAAATAGGACAATCCTGCAATAGGGAAACTCCCTTGAGATAATTGCCTGCTGAACATAAGGAGCTAATAAATAATTCTTTCTCATACTTACCTTGAATTCCAAAGCTTCCTAGACAGTGAAACTTAGGGACAGGAATATTAATCATATTAATCAAAGAACAGAGCACTTTTTATGTTGCCAAGATAAAATTATAATCTATCCTGTGAGACACACATCCACCATATATGGTATTGCACTCCCGATGGAAGAGAGTGAAATATTATTTGAAGCTACATTGTGCCATAATGACCTCATAAAAAGCAATGAATCATTTTAGAAGGAAACAGCACAATTTCGGCAAGGTGGCCAAAGAGAAAATGAAATCTGAAAAGAAAGAAAAACTGTGCTCAACAAAAGCACATTTGTTGAAACCAATGAATTAGCTTTCAATTAAATATGGCTTGGATTGAAAGAAAAATAATGACTGCATTTTGCAACATTTTTAGATTGCAATTTTCAAACTCCAACTTTGGTTGAATTTTAAGCCATTTAAAACAGGACCTTTTTAATCATAGCATTTTTATTTCAAACCATATCTTGTATACTGTATATATTTTGCAATCATCTGGTTTTATTTTATTTTTTAAGGAAAACATCAAACACTAATAGCAATAGCACCTAGACGTATCATATTTTTGGAGTATAAGACGCACTGGAGTATAAGACGCACCTTAGTTTTTTGGGAGGAAAATAGGGAAAAGAATCTGCTTAGCAGGTATTCATCTGGCTAGCATCCTTAATCAGCACATTATTTTATCCTCTGCTTAGGGCTTTTAAAAACCTTATTTGGAGAGAGTAACAATGAAAGAACTTGCAAACGGGTGAGAGCTGGGAACATCCTTAGCACCTTGTTAGGGCTGGAAAGAACCATTTGGAGCAAGTTGGACTAATGGAAAAAAATCTGCAAAGACTTAGGACTTGGAAAGCATTCTTCACAGAGAGTAACAATGAAGGAGCTTGCAAGTTTGAAAAAGAGCTGGGAACATTGTTAGTATCTGGTTAAGGCTGGAAAGAAACTTATTCAGAGCAAGTTAGAGCAATGAAAGAAATCCTGGAAAGACTTAGGGCTTGGAAAACATTCTTCGCAGAGAGAAATAATGAAAGAGCATGCAAGTTAAGAGCTGGGAAGATTGTTAGCAGCTAGTTAGGGCTGGAAAAAAAGGTACATTCAGAGTATAAGATGCACCCAAATTATCAGCTCTTTTAGGAAGGAAAAGGTTGTGTCTTTATACTTTGAAACATACGGTACATCTTGCTTCCTAGAGCTTTATAACTGTCTCTAAATGGTTTTACAGAGTCAGCATATTGCCCCCAACAATCTGGGTCCTCATTTTACTGATCTTGGAAGGATGGAAGGATGAGTCAACTTTGAGCTGGTGAGAATCTGCTAAATTGCAGGCAGCTGGCAGTCAATAGAATTACCTTACAGCAGTGCATTCTAACTTGTGTGCCCCCATAGTTCTTATACAATTGCACAAAGCTACCAAAGTTTAAAATATTAGCTTAAGGCAGTCCCAAAGTTCACAATTTTGTAAGCCTCCTCTGTTGTGACACCCACTTTGTGGAACCATTCTATCTTGTTCAAAGTTAGATAATCTCCATCCCTTTTAATGTTCCAGAAATCCTTCAAGATCTGATTATGTCACCAGGCCTGGAACGTCCATGGAACCAGACACATGTTCAGATGGCTTCACTAATAAGAAGGTAACACACACTCTCTTTATGCCTGGGTTTGCATATTTCAATTTTAGTAAAATGTAATTCGTAATACTTATTTTTTTATATTTATATAATTGCTTTTATAGGTGGGGTGTTTTTGCAGTGTGCGTAGCAAAATAAATCAGAAGCTTCACAAATGACTGCATTTTGCTGATTCAAATAACCTTTTATAAAGATAACAAAAGATTTCTACAATACCGCATTTTCACAGACTGCATGGCAAAACATGTTTTCACAATAAAGTACAATGGAGAACTGGCTAAACCACTCTTCTTCTTCCCCAGTTTCTGGACATGCTAAGTCATCACTTTACTTTGATTGGGTGACTGAGTTACTCAACAAGATTCATTGACTAACCATGTTCTGATTGGCTCTCCCAGTCAGGAACAAATCTCAACAGTTTTTATTGGATTGTTATGCATTACTCAGGGTTGCCCTTGATGAGAAGGGTGGTCATAGAAATCTGATGATTGAATGATAAATAACAAACAGGTAAAATCCAGCAGGTTCTAAAAGTTCTGGAGAATCAGTAGCGGAAATTTTGAGTAGTACCCCCTTTTCAAGAGTTTATGAAAGGCAAGGAGGGTGGGGACAGTCCTAATTTCTGGGGCGAGTTGATTCCAGAGGGCTGGGGCCACCAAAGAGAAGGCTCTTCCGCCGGGTCTCATCAGACAACACTGTTTTGTCGATGGGACTCAGAGAAGGCCAACTCTGTGGGATCTAATCGGTTGCTGGGATTTGTGCAGCAGCAGATGGTCCCGGAGGTATTCTGGTCCAATGCCATGTAGGGCTTTTTAGGTCATAACGAACACTTGAATTGTGACCGGAAACTGATTGGCAACCAGTGCAGGCTGTGGAGTGTTGATGAAACATGGGCATATCTGGGAAAACACATGATTGCTTTCGCAGCCGCATTCTGCATGATCTGAAGTTTCCAAACACTTTTCAAGGGTAGCCCCATGTAGAGAGCATTGCAGTAGTCAAACCTTGAGGTGATAAGGGCATGAGTGACTGTCCAAATAGGGCCGCAAATGGTGCACCAGGCGAACCTCGGCAAATGCCCTCCTCACCACAGCTGAAAGATGGTGCTCTAATGTAAGCTGTGGATCGAGGAGGATGTCCAAGTTGCGGACCCTCTCTGAGGGGGGCAGTAATTCCCCCACAGGGTGATGGATGGACATTGTCCTTGGGAGGCAGAACCCACAGCCACTCTTGTCAGGGTTGAGTTTGAGCCTATTGACACCCATCCAGACCCTAACAGCCTCCAGTAACCAGCACATCACTTCCACTGCTTTGCTGACTGGACATGGGATGGAGATGAACAACTGGGTATCATCAGTGTACTGATGATACCTCACCCCATGCCCTTGGATGGTCTCATCCAGAGGTTTCATGTAGATATTAAATAGCAGGGGGGATTTTGCAGTATCCTTCCTTTGGAATAGGGTGGGAATGGAGATTTTGCAGTATCCTTCCCTGCTATACCCTCCAAGCCACACCATACCATACCCACCAAACTACGCCCACAGAACAGGTAATAAAAAAACTTGGATTTCATCACTGATATAAATACAATGGATTTATATAATAGAACTATGATGTGAACTCTTTGTAGATCATGTCCACAAGATTACAACTTGCAATGTAAAACTACACAGAACTGAATATAAAATGCTATATAGGAATCGAACAACTAAGCATTAGTATATCTTTATCCTTAAGGGGCAGCAATTAATTTTTGAATACTTTCTCATACAAGCTGCATGATCTCTTTGATCTTACACTGATTCATTTTGCTAAAATTTACATACTTGGAAGCATATTGCAGTTCAGCAGACCCTTGGTGGGCTTTCTGTTCCAATCATCTTGGCACAATTATCCTCCCTACATTCAGAATTGCTGAAGGTAACCTGAGGACAATTGAAGACAAACTACAAATATCCCCTGATTTACAATCACTCATTTAACAATCATAAGAACATAAAAAGAGCCATGTTGAATCAGGCCAAAGCCCATCGAGTCCAGCATTCTGTGTCACACAGTGGCCCACCAATTGTCCATGGGGATCTTGAGCAGAAAGAGAAGTCAAGACCCTCCCTTTCTCTTGACCCCCAACAAATGGTACTCAAGGGAATCCTGCCTGCCTCAACTAACATAGTGGTGGCACATGGACATCCATTTCAATAACCCCTGATACACTTGGCATCCATGAATCTGTCTAATCCTGCTTTGAAACTATCAAGGCTGACAGCTGTCATGACCTATTCTGGAAGTGAATTCCATAAACCAATGACCCTCTGGGTGAAGAAATATTTCCCTTTATTTCTCCTCGCTTTCTTACCTAAGAGCTTTATGGAGTTCCTCCTCATCCTAGTATTGTGTGATAGAGAAAATAACTTTTCTCTATCCACCTTTTCTATCCCATGCATGATTTTATACACTTTGATCAAGTCACCCCTTAAACGCCGTCTTTCGAGGCTGAAGAGACCAGGGCGTTGCAACCTGGTTTCATAAGGTAAGTGCTCCATTTCCTTCATCATACTTGCTGCCTTTTTTTTTGCACCCTTTCCAGTTCCATTATTTATTTGTCTGTCTGTCTGTCTGTCTGTCTGTCTGTCTGTCTGTCTGTCTGTCTGTCTGTCTGTCTGTCTGTCTGTCTGTCTGTCTGTCTGTCTGTCTGTCTGTCTGTCTGTCTGTCTGTCTGTCTATCTATCTATCTATCTATCTATCTATCTATCTATCTATCTATCTATCTATCTATCTATTTATTGGATTTGTATGCCGCCCCTCTCCGTAGACTCGGGGCAGCTAACAACAATGATAAAAACAGCATGTAACCATCCAATCCAATACTAAAATAACTAAAAAAAACCTTATTATAAAAACCAAACATACATGCAGACATACCATGCATAAATTGTAAAGGCCTAGGGGGAAAGAATATCTCAGTTCCCCCATGCCTGATGGCAGAGGTGGGTTTTAAGAAGTTTATGAAAGGCGACGAGGGTGGGGGCAATTCTAATCTCTTCTTCAGGTGAGGTGACCAGAACTGTACACCGTACTCCAAGTATGATCTCACCATCAATGACAATCATTTGAAATGACAATGGCATTGTCTTATAATCAGTCCTCACACCCATTGATGGGCATCAGCTGGAGTTTTCAGGTGCTCAATTCTGGTAGGAAAATCCAGATGCGTGCACAACTGCGTGTCCCCGATACACCCCTGTGCGAAGGACTGCTCTACTTACCTGCTACCGGAGATCCCTTGGAGGTTGTCGCAGGTGTGCACATACCCATCAGCATGAGATTTGGCTTCTGCGCATGTGGAGCAAGCCAAATCTCACATGGGAATGTGCGCAATAATGAAATTTAGGCTATTTTCTGCGCATGCTTCCCGCATGCTTCTGCGCATGCGGGAAGCAAACAATTGGCAAAAATTTTGCTGCTGATACCTATGACTCTTGCAGCATACCACATGTCAATGAGATAAAAATTTGGGTGATTGGCAACCAGCATGTATTTACCGGATCATTTGATCATTCTTGTTTATTTTTCCAGCTGGCTTCTAACAAGGAAAGTCATAGGAGGAAGCTGAAATTGCTTAACATATGCATGATTCACTTAACAACGTCAGAGCTGAAGTCGTTTCCTGGATGACAAGCTAAACGTCTTCAAAGAAATGTCAGAAAGTCCAGTAGCCTTTTGAAAAAGCACCATTGGGACAGTAATACCTGGGTGACTGAGAAACTCCATAGACACTTCATAACCATGGCACAAAAGGTATAAAAAAATCAGTTATGAGTCACCTAACAATCACGTTTGTTCAGCAAGGGAAATTTTGATCTCAATTATAGAGCAAAAGATAAGATTTCTAAAGCAAATATTCAAAAAAAATTTAAAAATGTCTCTAGGTTATGATTAGGGCAAAACCTCTGAAACATAGTCATGATCCTTTAGGACAGAGGGAGGCAAAGTTGTCTCTTCTATGACTAGTGGACTTCAACTCCCAGAATTCCTGAGCCAATTATGCTAGCTCAGGAATTCTGGGAGTTGAAGTCCAGAAGTCATAAAAGAGCCAACTTTGCCTACCTCTGGCTTAGGACAAGGGTATCAAACTCGATTTCATTGAGGGCTTCATCAGGGTTGTGTTTGACCCCGGGGGCTGGGCTGGGCACGGCCAGAATGGGCATGGCCAGTTCAACATCATTCATGTCGGAGCTGCCTATGGTGGCCCAAGACCTCTGCCAGTAAAAACGGCCTCCCAATCTTCATTTTCGGCTGCGACGGTCTCCTGCAACTCTCTGTCAGTGAAAACATTTTTGCTGGCAGAAACATTTTTTGCTGTTTTGTGGGTTAGCCCTGTGGGCCAGATCTAAGCACCCTGTGGCCCTCATTCAGCCCGCGGGTTTTGAGTTTGACACCCCTGGTTTAGGAAAATCTTTCATAGATCCATTCAAATGCAACTTATAATAAAGCATGAAAGAAATATCTTTGGCTGATTTCAGTAAACTGGCAGGCTAATATAGGTAGAACTTTGGAATTTAAAGGGCATTTAGAACTGATTTATCTATTAAAAGTGGATAGGAACAGCTCTTCTACCAATATCTCCCGTTCAAATAGTGCTCTTTGCCTTTGGATAATCTAACCTATTTTAGGCATTCTGCTTTTCATTTGTTTCCACCTGTAAAAGTGTCCCTCTGTATCTTTTATACCAATTTAAGGAAGCTATTCATACATGTTCACAGTCAATTTATTAGATTTCAAAAGAAATGAAGAAAATAATCCAGAAGCAGTCATTTCCTATTGTGATACTCCCAATAAAAAATATAACCCTAGGGTTTGTTCAACAAAAGAGGAGGAAAAACAGTCACAAGAATCCCATAACATTAAAAAAATATGCACGTAAATGGTTAAACTAACCTAACTAAGCTATTGTCCATGTGTAACTAAACTAATTAAGGGTTAGTCTGAACTATTTCTTTATTTGGGCCTTTATTTATCTTAAATAAAATAAAAAAACTCAGTTGGATAATTAGGATTTAGAATTTCTGATTTGGAGTGGTATGTTTGTGTTTAATTACTATTAGTGTAAAGGTATTTATCATTATTTCCCTTCCACCAGTCCCAGTGGATGAATGGGTTACATTCTATGTGTTCAAATGAGTGTTTCTAAATGGCTGGACTTCAGCTCCCAGAAATGTCTAGCTGGCTGAGGAATTCTGGGAGTTGAAGTCCAGATTCTCCAGATTCCTAAGAGGTCAGTAAGGGGCGTACATAAGTGCACTAGAGTACCTTCCGTCCCCTGTCCTATAGTCTCTCCTATATCTCGTATTTCTTCTCTACTATATCCTCTATAACCTTCATTGTGTATTATTGTGTATTGGACAAAATAAATAAATAAAAACAGAAAATAAGTCCACAAGTCTTAAAGTTGCAAAGTTTGGAGACCCCTGGCCAAGAGACCATGGAGTTGGTGGACAATTCTAGGATCTGAAGCCCAACCATTTGGAATTTCCTGAAATATGGAAGCATGTTCTAGTGCAATGCCTACATCAGGCTCCCCTAACATTCCCGAGCCTCTTGGACTACAAGTCTCAAAATTCCCAACTGTTTCAGACATGTTGACTGTTAATTCCAGCACAAGATATTGAGAGGACTATAGGTTGGGTGTTCGGTACATACTGGCGGTGACTCTCCAATCAATTATAAAGGGTTATAGCCTTCAAATCTTGTTTGTAGTCTTCCTAGAGACATCTCTCTGGTTTCTATAGAAACAAGATGCAGTATCTTGATCATAGCCAGAAGAGCTGCTCTGTTTTTTTTAAAAAATGAACCAGAGGTAATCATGAGTGGGTTGAGGTTGAGAGGTCATGTGTAACAGCATCATTTGGAGTAAGGAAGGCTGCTTCCCACTTATTTTCTTTTTAAAAAGCGATATTCCTTTTTTGTAACAAATAGAAGGATTAGACCTTCTTTAGCCATGGGATTACCATATTATCATCATCATCGTCATCATCACCATCAGTTGTGGTAGTAAAATCAGAACCATACATGGCATTCCAATGCCCACTTGATTCAGTTCATGCAAAGAACACATACAATGGCACTTTTGAATTTATACCGAGGTGAAAGTACTTTAAAGAAATTATTTCTGCCTGTTAAACACATATTTAATCAATGCCAACTGATTGTTAAAGAGGCCGTGCAATCAGTAGGTCTTTGTTGCTATTGTTCAAAGCTGTTTCTACAGTATTTATTGATATACCCATAATATTAACCACCCATAACATGCCATGCAGTTGCCATCTATTTCTGAAGAAATCTTTCTTAACCTTCTACAACCGTTGATTACATTGAATAACAAAAATGCTTAAAACTCTGTGAATACAGAGATTTTGATTATATCTCTAAGAAGATAGTTAAGAACTTGTCTTTAAAAATTGCTTCATTTATTCGTTTGTACTGAAGATCATCTTAAAAACAAATGAAAAGTTACCCAAACAATATGTTGCCTAACTTGGAATCAGAAGAAAGTTAAATTTGAAAAGATAATGTGTGACATATCACCCATATTATAAAGCTGGTACAGGTAGATCAGTTATCACAATTCAATAAACAAATTTGTTTCACACTCTTTTTTTTTTTGGTGGGCATCCAAAGTATACTATGTGTTGCTGTAGTGTAATTGATTACTTCTAAACATTCCAATCTCTTTATGTAAAGATCAATTCATTTTCAGATGCTTCACTGAATACAATATGAAAAAGTCTTCACAATCGATTAAATAGATCCCAAAAGTTTGATGATTGCACAGTGTCATGAGCTGGTAGCTCAACTTGCTTGTTTACTTTAAAAAATCTGTGGCAAGGATTGCGTTGTCTGATAAATAATAGTGACACACTGAAATCTGATGTGACTCACACTGAGAAGCTAATTTTACTGGCGAAGTTGAGAACCAGTCGCCTTGAAGGAAAATCAAGATAGCTGGAAGTTATACTTCAACAACATAAGTTATATTTATGACAACTTCCTTGTTCCTGCATTCTTAGACCAACTGAAATTTTCACAAATTACCTAACCTCTACTGAATTGAAAGTTACATAGAATAGAACAAGACAGAACAGAATAGTATAGAAGACACAAAAATGTGGATACACAAGGAATTTGTCTTGGTGCATATGCTCTCAGTGTATATAAAAGAAAATATAGATTTGTCAAGAATCATGTGGTTCAACACTTAATGAGTGTCATAGGGGTCAAATAAGCAATGAAGAAACAATCAGTATTAAGAAAAGTCTTAAGGATACAAGCAACAAGTTACAGTCATACAGTCATAAGTGGGAGGAAAATGTGATAGGAATGATGAGGAAAAATTAGTAGAAATAGAAGTGCAGAGTTAGTAAAAAGTTTGACAGTGTTAAGGGAATTATTTGTTTAGTAAAATGATGGAGTTTTTGAAAAAACTTTTCTTGTGTCTAGTTGTCTTGGTGTACAGTGCTCTGTAGCAACGTTTTGAGGGTAGGAGTTGAAACAAGATAGGTTTTAGCAGGTTCTGACCAGTTTTGGAGCAATGGTAGCAGAAATTTTGAACAGTTTGGAGAATCAGTAAATACCACCACCAAATGGTCCCGCTCCCAACTATTCTCTGTCTCCTGAATCCCAGGTGATCAGGAGGAAACAGAGATTTTATAGTATTCTTCCCCTAGAGTGGGGAAGGAATGGAGATTTTGCAGTAACCTTCCCCCAGGAGTGGGGAGAGAATGAGATTTTGCAGTAACCTTCCCCTGTCATGCCTACCAAGCCACCCTACCAAGTCACGCCTACCACGCCTACCAAGCCACACAACTCCAACCAAGCCACGGTCACAGAACTGATAGTTTAAAAAATGGATTTCACCACTGCATCAATTGCATAGATGACCATTTGCAGTGACTACAGCAACCGAAAACCTATCTTGGTGATACTAAGATAATAGTTTCCCTTGGCTCAGAATATTCAGCAAATTATAAGGATTTACAGGTAATCCTTGATTCATGACCATGATTAAGTCCAAAATTTCCATTGCTAAGGAAGATGATTGATAAGTGTGTCATGATTGATTTTACGATCTTTTTGCCTCAGTTGTTAAACAAATGACCACAGTTGGTAAGTGAATTGTGTAGTTGTTAAGCAAATCCACTTTCCCTTATTGGATTTGCTTGTCAGAAAGTAGTTGAGAGGGTCGCAACGGGCAATCCCATGACCCTTGGATGCTGAAACCATCGTAAATAAATGCCAGTAAATACACGCATTTGAATTTTGATCATGTGACCATGGGGATACTGCAATAATAAGAGCGAGAACTGTCGTAAGTCACTTTTAAATCTCTGTTGTAACTTTGGTTGCTAAATGAACAGACATAGGTTAATGACTATCTGTATAAACAATGTTCTCCCCCCCTTTTTTAGTCATATTAAATAAGTAAATATTAACTAATTAATTGAAGAACATAATAATAGATAGAATGTAATAGTTTATAAATATCAAAAATATAGAGTATTTTCACAATATCACTAATATTAAGCTATTATCTTTTAACATTGTATTACTAGTTTAAGTATGTTATATTTTATAGATAAGAAAATTAATTAAAGTTATATAATCTATAACTTATAAACAACAGAGTTAAATTTAATAAGAATATAGAGTGTGAGTGTTATATTTCTGAATCGATCTGATTATAGTGAGGCTTTTTTTTTTGTATTAGACTTCTATGATAAGCGGAGCAATGGTAGCTCCTTGAATGTTGAATGTTGTCTGTGTTTGTTTGTCTAATGAAAAATAATAAAAAAAATATTTTAAAAAAAATAGATAATGGAGCTTCATAGTTTTTGAGCACCCAATATATCCAATATAGCACTCCTCAAAGCCCAAGAGTAACATAAAACAAAATTAACAACTTGGTTGTTTTGAATTATGCATCCATACTGTATTTTGCTTAGAACGCTCCTTGTTTTTCCTCTTTTTGTGTTTAGTTATATGTACACACATATGCTCAATCTCCCTACACCGCACAAGCTTGTTAAGTTAAAGAGAATGAAATGATGAAGTCATCAAAGGCTTTTCCTATGTTATCTGGCTTCCACTGCTTATTTCAGCACAGAAATACTGACCTGCAGCTCAGGTGTTTATTTGCAGTCCTAGCCTTATACATTTTACCAAATTAAATAGGATTTACTCCTTAGTGCTGAAATTTATAAGCACAGTTTTAGAGGAAACCATACTGAACACAGTGCAGTGGGGTGTATTTATCTAACCTGTCACTAACACTTAATTGAGACTACAAGAGATGATATTCAGAGAGATTTACCAAAAGGTCTCCTTGCATCAATTAAAGTCTCCCAGAGCAGTCTGAACACTGAGACCAAAACTCTTAATTTTGCTTCTCTTTAGAAGGCATAGAAATTGAACTGATAATGATTATTATTATTTAATAATTAATAATAATTTATTAGATTCGTATGCCACCCCATCCGTATTATTATTATTATTATTATTATTATTATTATTGCCGTCGTTATCATCATCATCATTATTATTATTATTATTATTATTATTATCTTTCTGAAAGATTAGATGGGAGAAAAATACTCAAAGATTGAAAAACTATAAAACAACGGGAGAGATCAAGCTTTTAAAATCTTTTAAAGTCTTGATTTTCGAAGATAACCCTCTCCTTGTTTTATTACCTTCGGAGACATAGTGGGTAAACCTGGGGCTTCCTGTCTTTTGGGCCAAAGAAAGTCAACCAAGCCATTAGCTTCCTCATCTCTTTGGCTCTTCTGCAGAGTGCAGATTCTTTAAACCATTTGTGTAACTTATACATGGTTAGTTTGGTCTGTTTGTCTTGGTATCATTCTAAACTCTTTGGGCAAGTACTAGTGGTGGAATTCAGCCGATTTGGATTGGTTCAGGTGAACTGGTAGTGGTGATCTGCCCGGGCAAAATCCCACCTATATCACATCCTATATCACTGTGTTTTTGATGCCAAATGCATGTGCTGATGGCACGTGCAAGCAAATTGCCATGTTTTTTTGATGTTGCATGTATGTGCAGATGGTACCAATGCTCACATATCCAATGCTTGGTGAACAAATGCTTGGTTGTTACAGTATGTGAAGCTCACCTTTGGCAAGCACACTGCAGGATCTGCTTCTGATCACCAATGACACAGACTTCAGAGGATAATCAGAACTGCAAAAAAAATAACAGTGACTGCCAACCTGCCTTCCATTGAGGACCTGTATGAGTCAAAAAGAGGGTGGGGAAAATATTTACTGACCCCCACATCTTGGACACAAATTGTTTCAACTCCTAGCCTCAAAACGTCGCTACAGAGCACTGCACACCAAGACAACTAGACAGAAGAACAGTTTTTCCCTGGATGCCATCACTCTACTAAACAAATAATTCCCTCAACACTGTCAAACTACTTACTAACTCTGCACTACTATTACTACTAGTTTTTTCCCATCATCCCTATCACCCTTTTCCTCCCACTTAGGACTGCATCACTGCAATTTGTTGCTTGTATCCTAAGATTTTGATTAATATTGATTGTTTCTTCATTGCTTGTTTGACCCCTATGACAATCATTAAGTTGTACCACATGATTCTTGACAAATCTATATTTTCTTTTATGTACACTGAGAGCATATGCACTAAGACAAATTCCTTGTGTATCCAATCAGACTTGTAACATAAAATAATTCTATTCTATTCTGTTCCGTTCCGTTCCGTTCCGTTCCGTTCCATTCCATTCCATTCCTTCTTCCTCCTAACTTCTATCTGTGTATCGAGAATCCCTGCAATTCTCCCTTACAGTGTGACTTTCAAAGGAATGAAATGGGTTTCTGGGCCAGGGTGATCCAGAGTCAGCTGACAGATGTTTGTTCAGCAGATGTCGAAGGGAAAGACTGGCTCCTTATTAAGGAGCATCTGTTTCTCCATTCACTTTGCCAGGTGTATTTTAAGCAGCACCTGGGAGGAATATAATCATTTGATGTCATTCCAAAGCATGGATGGGCCTAGTGTTTTCTGAATTTGAAAGTTTAATTTATCAGGGTTATGCATAATAATTGCTTGGGAAAGTTCAGAAATTATTTCCTTCAAGTTATCTCTTGATATTTAGTTACCATTGCTTTAATACTATACAAAACAGATGTCTGTCGTGGTTTCATTATGAATAACTGAAGACAAAGAATTCTTTTTTAAACAAAGGAGAAATCCACACAAATTAATTGTTAAAAGCCATTATTGGGTTGGCTGAATGAGATTCTCTTATTGGTTGTCTGTGATCATTTCCATTTTCAAAAACCCGAACTAAGTCTGAACTTCTAAGTGAAGGAAAAAATAAGTAATGAAAGGAAGGAAGAAAAAAGAAAGAAAGTCAGCCCAATGCCTTTTCACTTAGCTATTGTTTGTGCATTTTAAAATCATTCTCCAATGTTAAATTTTATTTTAATTGTTAGTCACCTTGAGTGTCCTAGAATGAAAAAGAGAAATGGAAAAATGGAAAGAAACATAAATAACTGATATTCCTTTGTTACATTCTCAGAGAGCTTATGATTTCATCATAGCACAATACTTTGTTATTTTCTTGCGTTTTCCTTACACAACTAGCTAACATGTTCAGAGCTAGCACTGATGATGTTACCTAGATGGGAAATGAAATGAAATGCCTGTAAGACCAACAACCAAGCTCAGAGAGCAGAGGTTCAACCCTGAGTACAAATATTCTTTATTTTATTTTTGTCCAAAAATGGACAAGGTAACAAGTTTGGTATAAACATAAACAAAAGCAAAATAGATATAGGTAAATTTGGATGATAGGACAGTAGGACTGGGATGGTAGGTATGATGGCATACTTATGCCTGCCACTTACAGACATTCTTAGGAATGAAGTGAGGTCGACAGTAGAGAGCCTAAGGTTAAAGTTTTTGGAGTTTGGTGAAAAAAATGACAAAGTAGTGCATTCCAGGCATTGGTCACTCTGATGCTAAAGTCGTATTTTCTGAAGTCGCTTTTCGAGCAGTTTACATTGAGTTTGAATCTATTGTGTGTGCAGGTGATGTTGCGGTTGAAGTTGAAGTATTCATCCAAGGAGCTGCTGATACAATTCTACGGAGGAATCATTGAGTCTGTCATCTGCACCTCTATAACTTTCTGGGTTGGTTCTGCAACCCAGCAAGACCGACACAGACTTCAGAGGATAATCAGAATTGCAGAAAAAACAATTGCTGTCAACCTGCCTTCCATTGAGGACCTGTATACTGTGCAAGTCAAAAACAGGGTAGTGATCCCACGCATCCTGGACATAAACTGTTTCAACTCCTACCCTCAAAACATCGCTACAGAGCATTGCACACCAAGACAACTAGACACAAGAACAGTTTTTTTCTGAATGCCATCACTCTGCTAAACAAATAATTTCCTCACCGCTGTCAAACTATTTACGAAGTCTGCACTACTATTGCTACTAGTTTTTTCTCATCATTCCTATCACACTTTTCCTCCCACTTATGACTGTAACTTGTTGCTTGTATCCTTAAGATTTTTAATAATATTGATTGTTTCTTCGTTGCTTTTTGACCCCTATGACAATCATTTAGTGTTGTACCACATGATTCTTGACAAATCTATATTTTCTTTTATGTACGCTGAGAGCATATGCACCAGGACAAATTCTTTGTGTATCCAATCACACTTGGCCAAAAGAATTCTGTTCTGTTCTATTCTACGTAACTTTCAATTCAGTAGAGGTTAGGTAATTTGTGAGGTTAGGCAATTTCAGTTGGCCTAAGAATGCAGGAACAAGGAAGTTGTTATATTGTAGTTGTTGTTGAAGTATAACTTCCAGCTATCTTGATTTTCCTGCAAGGTGACTGGTTCTCAACCTCAGTAGTAAAACTAGCTTCTCAGTGTGAGTCACATCAGATTTCAGTGTATGACTGTATGATTGTAACTTGTTGCTTGTATCCTTAAGATCTTTATTAATTAATATTGATTGTTTCCTCATTACTTATTTGACCCCTATGACAATCATTCATGACAAATGTATCTATTTTTTTTATGTCCACTGAGAGCATATGCAACAAAGACAAATTCCTTGTGTGTCCAATCACACTTGGCCAATAAAGAATTCTATTCTATTCTATTGTCAGGTAGGACATTGTGGCAGATAAATTTATGAACTACATTGAGATAAAATCGAAGGTGACGTAGCTCTAAGTTATCTAGCTGGGGTTGCACAGGAGGAAGAGTGCTGTACTGCAGGCCTCTGAATCTGACAGTAGATCTCTGGGTCAGTGGTTCAAATCTCATCACCAGCTCAAGGTTGACTCAGCCTTCCATCCTTCCCAATGAGCCCTTGCATGCCCCAATACGAGATTTGGCTGCTGTGAAATCTCCCATGAGGACACTTGCACATGCAGGATTTTGGCAATTTTCAGGCTTTTTTTTGCAGAAGCCAAGAAATCGGCAAAAATTGCTGATTCTGCATGCACAGAAGCTGAATCTTGCACCGGGGGCTTGTGCCCATGCCAGATGCCCTGCCGTGTTTGCGCCCATGGCCAGGAGTGTGTCGGTAGTGCTGGCAGTGGGCAGCCCCTCAGTGAATGTGAGTGCACACACACACACACACTCTAGAGCAGGAGTGTCAAACTCACCTTGTTACATGATGTGTCAGAACTTTCCCCCCTCTTTGCTAAAATGGGCATGGGCATGGCCAGCCCAGGGCACCAGAGAAACCAAGTCCAGAATTCCAAATTTATTTATTTATTATTTATTAGTTGGACTTGTATGCCGCCCCTCTCCGGAGACTCGGGGCGGCTCACAACAAGTAAAAACAGTCACAACAATCCAATTAATTAAAATATTTAACGATTTAAGAAAACCCCATGTAATAGCAAACACACACACAAGCATACCATGTATAATTAACATGCCCAGGGGAGATGTTTAGTTTCCCCATGCCTGATGGCAAAGGTGAGTCTTAAGGAGTTTTCGGAAGGCAGGAAGAGTAGGGGCAGTTCTAATCTCCGGGGGGAGTTGGTTCCAGAGAGCCGCCGCCGCCACAGAGAAGGCTCTTCCCCTGGGACCCGCCAACCGGCATTGTTTAGTTGACGGGACCCGGAGAAGGCCCACTCTGTGGGACCTAATCGGTCGCTGGGATTCGTGCGGCAGGAGGCGGTCTCGGAGATATTCAAATCCAAAACAGATGGCATAGGAGTGTTAATGCAAAGTCCAAATGTTATATAAGAGTCACCAAATGAATCATGTCTAGCGTCACCATCATGACTTTCAAGTCAGAGGTCAAGGCACACCACTTTCTTTAAATGACCAATTGCTACCCACAGAGAAGCTTGAATATGCTGCATTTCATAAATAGAAGCAACCCCAGTGTTGCTCATTCGGAAGTTTCCTTTCTTGTGATAAACGTTGCTTGCTCTTCTCTCCTTTCAACACAGTGAGCCCTTACACAGGAAGGGATGACAGTTCAGACTCCTCATCTTCCAAGACTTGTGGCAACTGTGTGTCTGAAGTTCCTCAGGCAGTGGTTCACCTAACAATTAGAACTGGCTTGTTGGTTTCCTTATCAGAGTCTGAACCGGCTATGATATGGCTTATCAGCTCCAATGGATTCTATTTGGAATTTTATATCCTTTGCCCTTGAACTCTTTTCAGAAACTACCAGAATTCTGTACGATAAAATACAAGTTTTCCAACTCTTATACCTTCGAGATTTATTGCAATGTAACTTCCAAAATTCTCAACTAGCATGTCCAATGGGATTCTCAGAATTGCTACCTGTGATGGGTTCCTACCAGTATGGTCCAGTAAGAGCCCAGTGATGATGTAATTTCTGGTGATTCCCCCGAGTTTAGATGGCTTCTCCGGGTCAAAAAAAGCCCTCCTGCCTACCTTCGCATTAATGCCGACCTTTAATCTTTATCTGAAGCATAGCTGACAAGCTGCTCAGCTGGTTTTTGATTTGTAATGTTGCCCTGAGATGATGCAGTGGGGCGCATGCACGCATGTGTACCAGCAGCAAAATTTAACTGGAACCCACTCCTGATTGCTATCCTAATACATCTGAAACACATCTCAGAGTTGATGGAACTCAGGCAGTTTATAAAAATCAATGAAATGATATATCAGTCAATAAATCAAAGGCTAGTATATTGTCTTCATGGCAATATAGAAAATAATTCTCTTAACATAAACAACTACTAGCAATAGCCATAACAAGGACCAGGCCAAATCACTTTGTAACTAGAAACAGAGCTGCAAATTATATCTCTCCGATTATACAAAGGGCAGAAGAATTATTCTGGCACTTGAAAAAGAAATGCCTCTTCTTTGCAATAAATATATACTAATATTGCAAATAACCTTGCTTCATTGATAGTGTTGAGGGCTGGTTAGAATCCTTCCATGGATGATGGTGATGAGCTTGAAAATGGATTGGGGAATCAGATGTTGTCCTAGAAGCTGTTGAAGGTATTGGTGGTGTTGGTGGAGGAGGAGGAAGAGGAGGAGGATCAAGATCATAAATGTCAAACAAGGCATTTTATGGATGTAGTGTAGGGATTTATTATGGTTAATTTCAAGCTAGTTCTAAGGGCTAACATAATCTTCCCCATCATAGTCAAGGTGTCAAATGAAATGTAAATATGGAATTCCCAAGCTGAAAAAGACACAAATAGTCCCCCTTCTGACTGAAAAATTAGGTATATGATAGTCAATTTGTGCCTCCTAAGTAACCAATGTTTTCCTGCCTTTTTAATAATACTCCAAATCATCTTTCAGAGATAATAGCCACCCAGTGCCTAATGGTAGATCTGGCCTCACTTAACTGCGGTACTAGAGGGAAATGACACAGAAGCATCATAATTCACAGAGGGAACCCTTGCTTGTCCTCAGAAATCAGGCCTAATTAAACAAGATAGTCTACATGGCAAATAAAGCACATCTGTGTTTTTTAGGGACAAAGTTCATTTGCAAAAGAACAAATGAATTCCCAGAGAGCATAAATTCAGTTCAGAATTATTATATTAATGTGTTCTTCGTGCATAATTAATAGATGGGATAACCTCAGATATATCATTACAGAGTGACCAAAGAGTTTCAATCTAATTTATGGAACTGGCACTTTATGAGCCGAAAGATCAGCACTATAATAATCAGAGGGCCAAGAGCAGAACCCTTTGGCTTTACTTGGTGGTCTGCTCTCTCATTTTTCCAGCTGACACTTTGTGGAAGTCAATTAATTCACTGGTTTAGTTAAGATGCCCTTGCCACTCTATGGAAAGGCTTCTAACCTTTATTTTTTCCACATCTGCATCCTGTCCTTGGTATTGGAGTGAACTAGACAAAACAACTTCTGATGTCACCCTTTCCCCCCTTGACTCCATCTTGGTTTGCTGCTATTTCAGAAACAATACCTTTTGTTTGGCCAAGAACATCTGGGTCCCCCCCCCCCAAAAGATACACTGAGTGGGATGAACTTGATAGCAGGACTTACTTTATAAAAAGAACACAGAGCTGGAAGGAAATGCAGAAAAGGTCAACTTAGGTGTTGTTTTTAAATCTACTCTGATCCCTTGTATGGAGAAAAAGGGTGAAATTCTTTTTGACAGACTGCACAGTAAAAAGGTTAGGTGATAGAGCAGGTTCTTATGACGCAAAAGCCCTAGGCTGAAAGCTGCAGATTTGCCAAATTACTGGAGCTTATAACCTGCTTGATAAACATCATTTCTAAAGGGTGCTTTCCAGATGTCTGGCAAGGAGGAAGCAAGGTTTGATTTGCAAAGCCTTGTGTCATTACAAGTCTTTCTTTCTTTCTTTCTTTCTTTCTTTCTCTCTCTCTCTCCTTCCTTCCTTCCCTTCCCTTCCTTCCTTTTGTCTCTAGGGTTTATATCTGATTGTCTCTCCTTCTTCCCTCTCTCCCTCCCTCTTTTCCTCTACATTTTCTGTCTACTTTAGTCTCTGTCTCTCTGTCTCTGTCTCTGTCTCTGTCTCTGTCTCTCTATCTATCTATCTATCTATCTATCTATCTATCTATCTATCTATCTATCTATCTATCTATCTATCTATCTATCTATCTATCTATCTGATTTTATGTCTCTTCCTTTTCTCCCTCCCTCCTTCCTTATTTATTTTTCACCATTAGGTTAGAGAAGTGATATTGAGACTTTCTTGATGAACTGTTTCCTAGAAACAGGAAAAGTAAAAGGGAAAAGTTTTAGCGTAATTCTTAGTATCTCCAAATAGAACTGGAAAGATTCGTCTGGATCCTGAATAAACACTGTTACACCAACAGCTGCACTGTTAAGTTTAGATACATAATCTTCTTCTAAAGGTCTTCTAGTCAATTTAAAGAGACCCAAAGGAGTAAACAGTAAACAAATCTTGAAGTCTATGAAGCTAATTCTCTGACTCAACATTTTCCACCCCAGGGTTCCCTGTTATTCTGAAGTACATCTTCTACTAATGGGCATTCATGGTCATGACATCTAGAAATGACCCAAGGTATGAAGGCTGGTTCACCTGAACTAGTCAGCCATGCGGAAGGAAGTTACCAACATTGCGACACATACTTCATTCCTAAAATATTTTGTCTGCAGTTGCCTTTAGAGCAATGGTAAATTTAGAATTATGTTATATCAGACAGTGAATAGTCAAGTGGCTTCAGTGTATATATTTATTAATGCTGACACTTGTTGATACTGATAATCTCAAATGAATTTGGTGGTAATGGAATTATTTTTAAAACACTGTCATGTTCTATAAATGTTGCTATCACTAACACTGGGCAGAATGCAAATAATGCATGCCCAGAAAATAGGGTTAAGCAATGCAATAAATAGGATAGACATAGTCAAGGCTTCACGTTTAAATGAGGATATTATGGTTTGGAATCTCCTTGTTTCATTTATTTAAATATTTTCTTTTTTCTTGTCTTCGCAGTACTCGGAAAAGGCCATCAGGATGATCAAATAAGGAAATATTAAGTAATTTTAAAAAAATCTCGCAATGCTCATCTGCAGATGTTCCAGATAGAATCGTCAGAAATTGATACAGTCTTTTTCTTAGTGCTGCTTAAAATCTGCTTTTGAGTTGCTCCTGTCAAAGACCTTCAACTAGTTAGACATTTGGAAGACACACTTCATTAGCTGACATGCACATCACTGTCTGGTACAATTTTCTTTTGTGTCCTGACAACTGTGTTATGTAATTCTAGCATTGATTTCTTGCAAGTAAGCTTCGTGTAAGTTACCACATTAGCTCTCTTTCTTTAAAGTAAATGAAGTGTCAACAAGGCAACATGGAAATATAGGTAGTTGAGTTATGGCCACAATTGAACCCAGAATTTATATTGCTAAGTAAAACATTTGTTAAGTGAGTTTTGACCCAGGTTTTCTTGCCACAGTTGCTAATTGAACCATTGCATTTATTAAATAATAATAATAATAATAATAATAATAATAATAATAATAATAATAATATTATTTATTAGATTTGTATGCCGCCCCTCTCTGTAGACTTGGTAACCTGATTGTTAACTGAATCTGGATTTCCCCTTTGATTTTGCTGACCGGAAGATCGCAAAAGTCATGTGACATTAGGACAGAGCAATGATCATAAATATGAACCAGTTGCCAAACATCTGAATTTTGATCATGTGACCCTATGGATGCTACAATTATTGTAAGCGTGAAGAACAGTCATAAGACACCTTTTCAGTGCTATTGTAACTTTGAATGGTCACTAAATGAACTGTTGTATGTCGAGGACTACCTGCATGGATACTCTACTGAATATACAAGCAGTCCTTGATTTATGACCACAACATGATCAACGGACTCAAACTCAACTCTGATAAGACGAAGTGGCTGTGGGTTTTGCTTCCCAAGGACAATCCAATCTGTCTGTCCATCACCATGGAGGGGGGGAATTATTGACCCCCTCAGAGAGGGTTTGCAACTTTGGCGTCCTCCTTGATCCACAGCTAACATTAGAAAACCATCTTTCGGGTTTGGTGAGGGGGGCGTTTGCCCAGGTTCGCCTGGTACACCAGTTGCGGCCCTATTTGAACCTGGAGTCACTGCTCACAGTCACTCATGCCCTCATCACCTCGAGGTTCAATTACTGCAACGCTCTCTAAATGGGGCTACCTTTGAAGAGTGTTCAAAAACTTCAGATCATGCAAAATGCCGCTACGAGAGCAATCATGGGCTTCCCTAGGTTTGCTCATGTCACACCAACACTCCGCAGTCTGCACTGGTTGCTGATCTGTTTCTGGTCACAATTCAAAATGTTGGTTATGACCTATAAAGCCCTTCATGGCATCGGGCCAGAATATCTCCGGGACCGCCTTCTGCCGCACGAATCCCAGCGACTGGTTAGGTCCCACAGAGTTGGCCTTCTCCGGGTCCCGTCGACTAAACAATGTCATCTGGCGGGACCCAGGGGAAGAGCCTTCTCTGTGGCGGCCCCAACCCTCTGGAACCAGCTCCCCCCGGAGATTAGGATTGCCCCCACCCTCCTTGTCTTTCGTAAACTTCTTAAAACCCACCTCTGCTGCCAGGCATGGGGGAACTGAGACATCTCCCCTGGGCCTATATAGTTGGTATGTTATGTGTATGTTTTCTTTTAATAACGGGTTTCCAGTGATTTTTAATTATTAGATTTGTTATACACTGTGTTATTACTGTTGTGGGCCGCCCCAAGTCTACGGAGATAATAAAAATCTAATAAATTGAATTGAATTGAATTGAACTTGGATCAGAATTTCCATGGCTAATCTATATTAAATGAGTTGTGACCAATTTTATGACTTTGTTAAGTGAATCACTCTAATTATTAAGTGAATCCAGCCCCCCCCCCCTCCCGATTTTGCTTATCAGAAGCTGGCTACAACATTGTAAATACCTACCAGTTACTAAGCAATCTAAATTTTGATCATGTGACCATGAGGGTGCTATAACCAGTAGAACAGCTTGCCCGCGGAGGTTGTGAGAGCACCAACACTTGAGTCTTTCAAGAGGAGATTGGATGTCAATTTGTCTGAAATGATGTAGGGGGCTGGACTAGATGATCTACAAGGTCCATTCCAACTCTAGTAGTTAATCTAATCAAATCATAACAGTTGTAAGTCATTTTTAAATGCCTCTGTAACTTCAAACAGTTGTTCAATGAATGGTGGCAAGGCAGAGCCTTTACAAGGCTAGAAAAATCTACTTCATTTACTCTGAAAAGATAAATTGAAAGATAACATTGAAAAGGTAAGAAATCTTGCTTTTAAATAACCCCACTGGAGGAAATTGGACTGCATAGAAAGAGACTGGCAGTTTAATAATTCAAATAAAAAGTAGGGGGAAAGAAAACAATACAAAAAAAAGAGAATTGTAATGAAAAGCAACAGCAAGGGAAAGTTATAATGGAAGTAACTTAGCTTTCTGGGTGGAACATAAGCAGGATTATGTAAATGGAATGGTTCTGAATATTTGTTGTTGGAGTGTATGTAAAAGAGAGATTGTTCTCAGAGTATCATTTCTCTGCTCCTAACTGCAAAGACACACTAAACTCATAATACACATGTGGAAAAATATACAATTCAGTGCCCCAGCAAAACAAAATGCTTAGTCTTTATCATCCTCCATTAGAAGGATAAGTTAAGTTACCTGAAAATCTTGAGATTCACTCCTATTCAGAGGGATCATAATGGCAACCTTGACTGATATCTAAAGAATAGTTTAGATCAATTCTGTCTATGAAGAGAGGTAGAATTACCAACCTGTATCAACCTGTAGTTTCTGTAACTTTCCCAATTTTGGTTCCCATCAAGATTACATTCCTACTTGTGGTGGCCATTACCTCGTTTGTAAAAGTATGATAGCAGCATCCAACGATCAAGGTTAGAACTGATATTTATTTTTATTTATTTATCAAGTTTTAAAACCATACACCTCCTCTCCAAAGGGACTCTGTGCAGTATATAGATAAAATATCAAAACATAAAAACAGTGTAGAAAGTTTTGAAAGGCAAGGATGAATTAAAAACCAGTGTAAAAGTGAATTAGAGTGGAATGGAACAGAACATAAGATGAATATAAGAACATAAGAAGAGCCTTGCTGAATAAGGCCAAAGTCCATCGAGTTCAGCATTCTTTGTCACATAGTGGCCCACCAATTGTCCATGGGGAATCTTGAGCAGAAAGAGAAGGCAAAAACCCCTTTCCCTTGACCCCCAACAACTGGTACCCAATCCTGCCTTCCTCAACCAACATAGAGGCGGCACTTGGACATCCATTTCAATAACCACCGATACACTGGGCATTCATGAATCTGTCTAATCCTGCCTTGAAGCTATCAAGGCTGCCAGCTGCCATTGCCTCTTCTAGAAGTGAATTCCATAAACCAACGACCCTCTGGGTGAAGAAATATTTCCCTTTGTTTGTCCTCACTTTCTTACCTATGAGCTTTAGGGAGTGCCCCCTTGTCTTAGTATCGTGTGATAGAGAAAATATTTTTTCTCTATCCACCTTTTCTATCCCATGCATGACTTTATACATTTTGATCAAGTCACCCCTTAAACGCCATCTTTCAAGGCTGAAGAGACCAAGGTGTTGCAACTTGGTTTCATAAGGGAGGTGCTCCATTTCCTTGATCATACTTGTTGCCCTTTTTTGCACCTTTCCCAGGAATGGAACAGAAGGGAAGGGAACAGAACAGAACAGAATAGAATTTTATTGGCCAAGTGTGATTGGATACACAAGGAATTTGTCTTGGTGCATGTTCAATATACATTTGTCAAGAATCATGAGATACAACACTTAATGATAGTCTGGGTACAAATAAGCAATCCAATCATATTAGAAACTAGTCAATATAAATTGTAAGGTAACAAGCCACAAAGTTACAGTCATACCGTCCTTTGTGGGATGAAATAGGTGATGGGAACAAAGAGAAGATTAAAAGCTGAGATGGAAAGTTTTCAAGATCCTAGTCAGCCCCACAGCTACGTGCAATTTTGTGAACCCCAAGCAAGGCTACAGAACCATGTTTTTAAACTTAGCAGAGGTGGGGATGCAGTATTGCAGGCTAATTCTGCCCATTGCCAGGAGTTTGATCCCAACCAGCTCAGATTGACTCAGCTCTCCATCCTTTTGAGGCCAGTAAATGAGGACCCAGATTGTTGGGGGCAATATGTTGGCATTTGTAAACCACTCAGAGAATGTTGTAAAGCACTATGAAAAGTTAATAAATACATCATAGATAGAGAACAGAAAGGCAAATTCCAACTGTTTGTTAAAGAAAATTTAACCATTGGCGAAGTTGAGAATGGAATGAATTATATTGAGAGATGGTGGGATATCTTTTATTGGATCAGATAGGAGTCAAAAAGATTATTATAGGGCTGGAAGTTAAAACATATACAGAACGGTTGAAGGAACTGGATATGTCTAATCTAATGAAGCAAAAGATATGATAGTATGATAGTAGTCTTCCAATATTCCAGAAATAAGAAGAAATTGATGGAAACTAATTAAGGAAGGAACCAACCTAGAATTAAGGAGACATTTCCTGATGTGAGAACAATTAATCAGTGGAACAACTTGCCTCCAGAAACTGTGGATGCTCCATCACTGTTGTGGTTCAGCCTGAGGCTGCTCAGGGACCGGCTGTGTCTCTGCTAGTTCCATGCCCGGAGGAGGATGACAGCGCAGAGGAGGGGGCTGAACAGTCGGACGGGGGAGAGGAAACTCAGGAATGGGATGAAGGAGAACAGCAGGAGAGCCCCGGGGGGGGGGGGCTCTCCCCAGCCAGTAGCTTGGAGTCATTAGGTGATGACGCACAAGCTGTCATTGACATGAGACAGAGACGTTCAGAGCAACGAAAGGAGCAGTTAAAGAAATATTATCACAATTGAATTAGAAACAGCTGGGTTTGGGTGTGGTCCTCATCAGCAGGGTTTAAAAGGCAGGCAAGCCCTTGAAGCCATGTGGAGTGTTATCAGCTTGGCGTGGCGTTATCCTGTCTTGTTTCTCGGCGTCTCTGTTCCTGGCTTGTGGCCCAGCAGCTTTGGAAGATCCGTGGGAGGTGTAGGTCTGCTATCTACAGCCTTGGCTTGGCAGCAAGAATTCTGTATTGCTGCATGGACTTTTGGCCTTCGTGGATATATCTGAAGATACAGCATTTTCCTGTTTGTAAGGACATGTTCTGTTACCTGTGTTTTTCTTGAATTTTATAAAACTGCCTTTGCCTTTTACCAGTGTGTCTGGATTCTCTTTTTGGGTTGGTATTGGCTTCTGGAGTGACCCAGACAGAACAATCACTGGAATTTTTAAAGAGGAGATTTGATGCCATTTTTCTAGAATAGAATAGGGCTGTGATGGTGAACCTATGGCACACATGCCACAGGTGGCACATGGAGTCATGTCGGAGGGCAAACAAGGCTTAGTCCTATGTCAGCTCCAGTGCAAATGAGAGCGCTAGCCATTTGATTTTTGGCCTTGGGGAAGGCTGTTTGGCCCTCTGGAGCCTCCAGGGAAGCTTCTCTGAAGTCCTGGAGTGCAAAAAACTGCCCAACAAGCAAACCGGAAGTCCATTTTTCTGAACTTCCGGTTTGCCCATTTGGCCTTTTTTTCTCTGTCCCAGGCTTCAGTGAGGCCTGTACGATTCAGTGAGGCCTGTATGGTTCTCCTATACTACCTATATCCATATAGGTCAGGTGTAGGCAAAGTACATGTGGAGAGAATTGTTTGCATGTGCAGGGGAAGTGAGAGAGCTGCATATGTGTGGGGGGAGGGAATGAGTGTAGGCACCTGCATGCGTGCTAGCACACTTACCCACCCCGTTTTGGCATGTGAACCAAAAAAGACTTGCCATTGCTGGTATAGGGTCTTCTGTTTAACCAGGGTGTTGGACTAGAAGACCCCCAAGGTTCCTTCCAACTCGGTTATTCCAAATATATGATCCTTCTTTTCTACTTATATCCATCTCGATCGGGGTAGGCAAAGTTAGCTGTTCTATGACTTGTGGACTTCAACTCCCAGAATTCCTGAGCCAATCAGGCTAGCTCAGGAATTCTGGGAGTTGAAGTCCACATGTCACAGAAGAGCCAACTTTGCCAACCCCTGGTCTAGATCAACAAACACCTTCAATACAAATTTGCATCTGTGTATTTTGGGCAAACTGATGTCCTTTATTAGTACCTATCTTTTTTGACTACTTAGTGACTGACAGGTGCTTTAAATTTGATACATAAAAGTAGAATCAGATCCACATCTTCTTGAAAAAATAATAATTTGATTTCGGTTAAAAGAAAGGTAGCTGTTTGAAACTGATAAGTGATTTAAAAGCACATCTGTGACTTCCTTTATTTTCTGTACTACTTTTAAGAGAACACATGAAATTTACCAGATGAATTTAAGTCTAAAATAATTTGGTATTTCTCTGAACTGAAAGCAATTTCTACAATGAGGAGATTTGAGGGATAGTAATATACTCCCTCAGCTGTAATTTTTAAATGCTCCCCCAGTGCTGGGGATTGAAGCTTTCATTGTATAATTATACAGGAATCGAAAAGTCTACAGCACTAATGTATTGAATTACAATGCAGTCTATTTGTAACACTGAGTTCCTGGGCAATGCATTTTTAATACACTGGAGGGGGGTCATAGCCAGGAATAATCCTATTTACACAGCGGCTTTATGGCTGGAGACAATAATCCCCATTGCATTAATGTTTACAATATTCCTATATTGGTTTTGCAAAACAAAAGATCCAGTCAGATCACAAGGCTGCAATTTTGCAGTGCTAGGCTGCTTAAATCCACTTGATTTCAGTGGAATTTAAGATGTGTGTGATGACAGCCTAAACCAGTCTTAGAGAAACTAAAACTAAACTTCCATGAACAGAAATACTAGCCAATATGACAATGATTTGAGAAATTGGAACTTGACATTCAGTCACATTTTGACCCACGTAACCAAATGTTCCTTTTCTTGCTCACATATTGTTGACAAAATTCTGATTGTAAATGGTAAAATTTGCTTTTGGGTGAGGGTCTCCTTCATTTTAGTATTTGGAGAGAATCTTAATTATTAAAAACAGCAATATAGAAATTGGACATTTTCTATTATTTCCATCCATAATGTTGAACCTTGAATCTTGAGCACCACTGAACCGTAGATGTCACCTTCTTGTAAGAGAATGATCTTGGGAGGTCAAAATCATTACCTGGGTCTATCAGTTCCATTTCTTAGGTAGGACCCACATGAGATGATGGAGACGTTCTCTAGGTTTCCAAGAAACCTTTAAGAAGCACCACCCAAACAAAGTAACACCAGGGAGAATGAAGATTTCCAATCATTGCTTCTTCAGAGTTTTCAAGAAGCCTCTTATATAAAGCCTTGCTATATATACATGCATTCTTCTTGATAACCAGTTGACAGACTGTTTGGAATGTGATTTCTGGCCAATGACTGTGGAGGTTTTCAATCATCCAAGCCATGATTGTCGCAATGATGCTTTTCCCAAAAGGCCACTAGACTTTCTTGGTTTTCTTTTGAAGACATTTTGCTTCTCATCTAAGAAGCTTCTTCAGTTCAGAAGAGAACTGAAGAAGTTTTTTGGATGAGAAGCAAAACATTTTCAAAGAAAAAAACATCAACTCATAATGTCAAGTTACTTTTTAGAAAAAGCACCTTGTATGTATGTGTATAAACACACACACACATGCACGCATGCACACACGCACACACTCTTTCTCTAGGATTTGGTTTTTGTTGTATGTTTATGAAAATGGGAGTTGCTGTTTTTTGTAGGGAGTATTATACATTAAGAAGTGGCTTCCTTTGGGATAAATGCATTATTCTAGGCAACAAAATAAATAAATAAAAGTTGCTTAGTTGTATCAATTTATTTACACAACAGTTCTGAGCAATGTTGAAGAGTTACAGAACTTGATGACAAAGCTGAAGGTGTTAAGTGTGGATTACACTATTTCATGTTTTGACATCCAGAAAAGGCTTACCGCAATTTTTCTGCCTGCTTTCACCATTATAATTTATTCCCTAAGAAGAAAGAATTGGGATGCCATTCTCATGTGTTAAAAAGTTATCCTTGGGCTCAGTGTGTGTGAATAGCCTGCCTATAAATAATCTCCTAGAACCTAGGTGGTCTGCAGATTTCCCAGTTTATTTGTATTATGTAAATCCCATTGTGTAGGAACTTTCCTGAGATTTTACTTAGAATTACAATCAGATTCAAGGGGAAATAAGTTATGTGAAAGGGAACCACCAAATCAGGAAAACTTCTACCTGCTACTTTCAACTATAAAGTTCTAAAACAAAATTGACCTGTGTGAAATTTGAAAATGATAAATATATTTCAAACCTCCTGGTGTGTGTGTGTGAGTGTTGTGTGTGTGCGCGCACATGTGCATGTGTATAAACACTTTTATTTTGCAAAGGAAGAAAATTTTCCGAGGAATGGCAAGGAAGATTTCAGCGTCGCATTAGCCCTCTTTTTGTATCATAGAGATTTTCTGCCTCCTTTTTATACTCTCTCTCTAGTTCAATGAATGCTTGCTTTATTGAAATATAAATGGTAACAATTACCAACAATGGGAAGCCGTTTAATGGATGCAGAACTACTCATCATGCATTGCTTGGCCTTCTTTTTGGAGGTTAGGAAGAGGAGAGGTTGTTGCCAGGCAATTAGCAAGATGGATCAAAACAGTTTTCAGTGCAAATTTTCTGCAATTCCCCCCCTCTATCTCTTTTTCTCTCTCTGTCTCACAAATGCATGCGCGCGCACACATACCCACACATACACACACACGACTGCTACTGAGTGCAATCCTCATTTCAGAGATGAAATTTTAGCTTCTCGTTCTGCTGTCCTGCTCTTACTCTGAAAACTGATTTTGCTTACTTGTCTTGTTTTTTTTAAAAAAATGACTCCACTATGGAAGAGTTTCAGAGGAAAAACTTGACACGCAGAGAAGGATCTCCGGGGCAGGCAGACGCCCGTCAACGCCGTCCATCATTTTTAAAAAGAAACACACATGGTTTACTAGAGGACGTAGTCAGCCAGAAGACATTTACAGGCTCTAGGGCGCAACTGTTGTTGCCGGCTCTTTCAATTAACTCCTACCTTTGTAATGCATTGAACTTGGAGAGGACACAGGGGATATTTCTTCTGTACTCGTGAAACAGAGTAATTGGAAATATATCCTTGGTAGATGGTACACCTGAACAATAGGTAACCTTTCCCCCATTCCCTTAAATGATAAATTATTCTTTCTTTAGTGAAATAACTCAACAGGAACAAGATATATATATATATTTTGCAAGTGGGTTGCAAATGGAGAAGAACTGGAAATGGGATGTTTCATATCAAGACAATAAGCTTCAGTCTACTTTATATGCCGTTTAGGATACCGAGTATTGGTCCATTTGCACCAGTTTTGTTGAAGCTGACTGATAGAGGATCTCCACTCTAAGACATTTCAAATCCCATCAGAAAATTCAGTAAAATTTAATATGCAGTCTTCTGCATGCGTAGAACATAAGAGTTGGAAGGCAAACTTGAAGTCTGTTTTCCAAACTTTTGTTCTGCCTGTTGGGCTGTTTTTCACACTCCGGGGCTTCAGGAAGATTCCCTAAAATCTGCAGAGCGTGAAAAACAACACAGCGGGCAAACGAAAAGTCCATTTTCTGAACTTCCAGTTTGCCTGTTGGACAGTTTTTTGCACACCGGGGCTTCCCTGAAGCCTCTGGAAGGTGAAATGGCCTTTCCCAAGGCCAAAATCAGTTGGCCAGTGTACACATGCATGTTGGGGTTGACATAGGGCAAAGCCTTGCATGTTCTCCGATATAGCTCTGTGTGCCACCTGTGGCATGCATGCCATAGGTTTGCTATCACTGCCCTATACTTTTGCTGTCCTATGCCATCTAGTTTTTGAGAAAAATGTCACAAGTTGCAGTCATGTGACCGTGGGATACTGCAAAATGCTATAACTATGGCCTGCATACCAAGTGGCTGAACTGTGCCATGTGACCGTGGGGAAGGGCAGTGTTGGAACTTGATCATAAGTGCTTTTGGGGGGGATCCTTTTTAATTTCAAAGAGTTGCTAAACAATCAGTTGTAAGTTGACCACTACCAGTACTTCATCAACACTATCTGAACTAATAGAACATGGACTAAAATTTGTTTCCACAATTCCCATTTTTTGTTCAAGCCATGTTAAGCTAATTTATTTAAAATATGTATTTTGAGAAGAAAAACACATTTTCCAATGAGCACTTAAATATGAATCTTTCTGCAAATAAAATGCCTTAAAAACTGTCGCAGAATAGCAGCTAGGAGTTATTATAATTTACAACAGTCCACTTAGTAACAGTTCAAAATTACAACAGCACTGAAAATAGTGATTTATGACCATGCAGCCTTCCCATGGTCACGAGCTCAAAATTCAGATGCTTGGCGACTGACTCATACTTTTATTTTATTTTATTTTATTTTATTTTATTTTATTTTATTTTATTTTTTATTTATTTATTTTATTTATTTATTTATTTATTTATTGTTTGTTTGTTTGTTTGTTTGTTTGTTTGTTTGTTTGTTTGTTTATTTGTTTATTTGTTTTTTTGTTTGTTTGCTGCTCACTCCAAAAGGACTCTGAGTGGCTATTTTATTAATTGGACTTTTATGTCACCCCTCTGTGAAGACTCATGGCAGCTTACAACATATAACAGTACAATATATAACATTTTAAATCCAATTAATTAAATCTGAAATCTAAAAAAACCCCAAAACCATAAAAACCCCACAATCATTCCCATTCGATCAACTTTCTCTCAACACATTCATCGGCCAGGGGACAAGAGTCAAGTGACCCCAAAGCCTGGTGGCATAAATGAATCTTAAGATCTTGTAGAAGGTGAGAAGGGTGGGGACAATATGGATCTCCAGGGAGAGCTGATTCCAGGGGGCCAGGCCCCCCACAGAGGAGGGTCTTCCCCTAGGCCCTGCCAAATGACATTGTCTGGTTAATGGGACCTGGACAAGGCCGACTCTGAGGGACCTGATCGGTCGCTGGGATTCATGTGGCAGAAGGCATTCTTATGACAGTCCACTTATCATGTGATCAATTTTTGCAACCTTCCAGCAAGCAAAGTGAATAGGAAGTCTTAGCGAATCGCTTAAAAACTGGGACAAGACATGTTGTAAAATGGGGCACAAATGTTTCACTTATCAACAGAAATGTTGTGCTCAATTTGGTTGGGAGTAGAGGACTATATACTACTACAGGACTACTACCTGTATTATGGATCATTGACAGATGGACATTTTGTCAGTGCATATTTTAAATTTCAAAATTCTATTAGTGTGGCACCCAGTGTGTTT
Source organism: Erythrolamprus reginae (assembly GCF_031021105.1). Taxonomy (NCBI): domain Eukaryota; kingdom Metazoa; phylum Chordata; class Lepidosauria; order Squamata; family Dipsadidae; genus Erythrolamprus; species Erythrolamprus reginae. Next base: position 15,039,416 of record NC_091963.1, read on the forward strand.
ATCACTCCTAGAATGACAACAATTTGTTTATGCCATAATATTTCATCTTCAACTTTCAGACTTCAATGCTCTGTGATCTGTTCCATATCTTGGTCCTTTATTCTACTTGTGCCATGGCTTTTTCACATCAATTATCCACACTTCCTCTTCTAAATCACAGTCAAATCTAGCATGTTATATACCAAGAATTTTTCAGTTTACATTTGGAGATCCCATAATATTTTAACATGATCATTCAGGTCTGTGTTCCCACAAATTTTTTTCATGACTGGCACATGCTCATTTTTACAGATGTTACAGTCTATACTTCTGGTGAGTGTGTTATGTTGTGGTTTATAATCAGTTAGTGTGATGTTTTTCTATCTGCTGAGTATATGATCGATTGTTTTTCTGCTTCTTTGCACAGTCTGCAATTTGATGATTTCTTCAGTTCTGACCTTGATTGCATTCCTTTGAATAGCTTGTTCTTCAAGCTTCTGGTTTCTTTTATTCATAATCCAGTTACAAAGCATTGGCAGGTTTTATCTTTATCTACTTTTCCCTTGATTTTTTTTGTAGAAATTGACCAGATAATGCCTTTCCTTATTTTAGATTACAAATAATCCTGGTCCTGGTATTAACAGTGTAATGGAGCCTCCCCAGCGCGAATCCCAGTGACCGGTTAGGTCCCACAGAGTTGGCCTTCTCCGGGTCCCGTTGACAAAACAATGTCGCCTGGCAGGACCCAGGGGAAGAGCCTTCTCTGTGGCGACCCCAACCCTCTGGAATCAACTCCCCCCAGAGATTAGGATTGCCCCCACCCTCCTTGCCTTTTGCAGCTGCGAGAGCAGTCATGGGCTTACCTAGGTATGCCCATGTTTCACCATCACTCCGCAGTCTGCATTGGCTGCCGATCAGTTTCCGGTCACAATTCAAAGTGTTGGTTATGACCTTTAAAGCCCTTCATGGCATTGGACCAGAATATCTCCGAGACCGCCTCCTGCCGCACGAATCCCAGCGACCGATTAGGTCCCACAGAGTGGTCCTTCTCCGGGTCCCGTCAACTAAACAATGTTGGTTGGCGGGCCCCAGGGGAAGAGCCTTCTCTGTGGCGGCACCGACCCTCTGGAACCAACTCCCCCCAGAGATTAGAACTGCCCCTACTCTTCCTGCCTTCCGTAAACTCCTTAAAACCCACCTTTGCCGTCAGGCATGGGGGAACTGAAACATCTCCCCCTGGGCATGTTTAATTTATATATGGTATGCTTGTGTGTACGTCTGTTAGTATATGGGGCCTTTTTTAAATCTTTAAATATTTTAAATTTGTGAGATTATTTATGATTTGTTTCCACGTGTTGTGAGCCGCCCCGAGTCTTCGGAGAGGGGCGGCATACAAATCTAAGTAATAAATAAATAAATAAATAATAAACTCCTTAAAACCCACCTCTGTCGTCAGGCATGGGGAAATTGATTCCCCAGGACCGTCTTCGTTTTATGTATGGTTTGCATGAGATGTATGATTGTTTTTATATTGAAGGTTTTAAATTGTTTTAATTAATGGATTTGTACTGTTTTTCTTGTTGTGAGCCACTCCAAGTCTCCGGAGAGGGGCGGCATACAAATCTAATTTAATAATAATAATAATAATAATAATAATAATAATAATAATAATAATAGTAAAGCAGGGCACCCATGTGACCCTCCCAATTTTACTAGCTTTTTTATGAAAGTAAGTGTGTTAAGTAAATATAACAATTATTAAACAGACCCAGCAGTCAATTGCTTCCTGAATGCAGTTTTCGGCAAAAATATCATATGGTGTCATAATGAGATCAAGGGACACCATAAAAGGCTATAAATGAAGAGTGGTTGCCAAATACCCAAAATGTTGTTTTGTGACTACAGGGGAGGAAGAGCAGCTCTCAAAACTTCAGAACTGGGTCATAAATATTTTTTTGGGATGATTTGTTTGGAACCTGGTTGCTAAATAACTGTGGGCTATCTGTATTATATCTCTCCCTCTTTTTTTTTTTTTAAAAAAAATACTTTTTATTGAATGTTTTATATTAAAAAATGTTTACACTGCTTATTAGACAATTATCCCATGATTGTTCACATTGTTTTTTTAATCATTTGTCCCACTTTTCATCTTATAATAAACATAAAATATTTACATTTAATGTATACATATTAGCCCTTTGAATCATCTTTACATCCTTCTACTATGTTTATTGTACAATAATAATATTATAATAGTATAATTCCATTTTTGGTAATTCTTAGCATCTTTTCTTACTACATTCTTCCCTTGATATCTTCCTAAAATTAAACTTTCCTACCCTATGCATTTATTTTTTAACCATTTATACCAATCACTCCATGTTTTATAATATTCTGATTCCTCTTCCTCATTTATTGTTTTAGTATACCTACCCATCTCTGCATATTCTAAAATTTTGTTGATCACACAGTCTTCAGTTGGTATGCTGTTATTCTTCCACATCTGAGCAAATGTTATCCTTCCTGCTATAATAATATGTAGAATTAAGTATATTAGGTTTTCTTATCTTGATTTCCTGTAAATGTCCAGGTATGTTGGAACCTGGTTGCTAAATAATTGTGGGCTGTCTGTATGTTTGTATGTCTGTCTGTCTGTCTCTCTCACACATGTTATGTTGGGTAGTATGCCTAATATTTTATTTATTTATTTATTTATTTATTTATTTATTTATTAGATTTGTATTCCGCCCCTCTCCGTAGACTCGGAGCGGCTCATAACACAATAAAGCAGTTCATAACAAATCTAATAATTAAAAAATTTAAAATATTTTAAAAACCCCATTATTAAGCAGACATATGTACAAACATACCATACATAAATTGTATAGGCCTGGGGGAGATATCTCAGTTCCCCCATGCCTGACGAGAAAGGTGAGTTTTAAGGAGTTTACGAAAGGCAAGGAGGGTGGGGGCAGTTCTAATCTCTGGGGGAAGCTGGTTCTAGAGGGTCGGGGCTGCCACAGAGAAGGCTCTTCCCCTAGGGCCCACCAAACAACATTGTTTAGTTGATGGGACCCGGAGAAGGCCCACTCTGTGGGACCTAATCGGTCGCTGGGATTCGTGCAGTAGCAGGCGGTCTCGGAGATATTCTAGTCCGATGCCATGAAGGGCTTTATAGGTCATTCTTACCTTCTACTTCCTCTACAACAATAACCCTGTGCAGTGAGTTAGGGTTATAGTTTCAATAATAACCCATGGTTAGAGTGAGGTAGGCAATTTTCCCAAGCTGCTAAAGGATAGTATTTAATGGATTGTAGATTATAGTTTCAATTTAGGAAACCTCACAGCATATTTTTTCTATTACAACTTCATTTTATTAGTAGGTTAAGTGGACTCTCTCATGACTGGTAATAGTTCAGAATAATTGTCTCTCAAAAGCAAACTCTACAGTGTGTATGAATTTTAATAGAATATCTGAGAGCGGGTGAGTTATTTTACTTCATTTAACATCCAAGCAACAGGTGTATACATAATTCAGCTAGAAAACTTTGACCAGTGAAGCTCAATCTTATTTAACCCACCTAGTTAATGTGAGTCAGTATTTTAGACTAAGTTTTCAGTGATTTCTCTGAGTTTACACTCAGAATCAGCATTTCCAAATGCAGAACTTGCAATCATTTTTCGACCCAAAGTCCTTTTGGTGACCCATTCTTTTGCAAATGTGCTTCAGCCATCAAAAGAACAGTTGATAGACAAACAACATTGGAATAATTGAAGGGGGTTGAATAAAAATAAAATAACAAGCCTTCATTAAGACATGGGACATTTCAGTGTAAGTGGCATGAAGGAATGAAACCACTATGAAACATATTCCAGAGCCAGTAGCAAAGACACCAGTAAATCTTTATGTCCATACCGAGTGTGTTTAGCATATTGTTCCAAAGATGACGTATATAGAAGAAACACATTTTTTTGAACAGCAGCACAATTTCTCACTAGTTTCAGGCACAATGTACTAATCCGCTGGATATTTGCCAGGACAATATTATCTCTCGTGTGCAGGCTATATATCTCATAGAATGAGGGAGGAGGGGAGGAGTACTTGAGGATGTATTTGAAATTAATTTTAAAAGCCCATACAGAAATTGCTTCTTCTTACAAACTTTTCTACTTAAGAACCCAGTCATGGAATGAATTAAGTTCATAAGTACAGTAGTGCCTCTTCTTATGAACTTAATTTGTTCCGTGACTGGGTTCTTAAGTAGAAAAGTTTGTAAGAAGAAGCAATTTTTTCCCATAGGAATCAATGTAAAAGCAAATAATGCATGTGACTGGGGAAACCACAGGGAGGGTGGAGGCCCTGTTTCCTCCTAGGAGATTCCTAGAGAGGCCCCAAGGAGGCTTCTTCCCACCTTTTCCAGCCCTGTTTTCTTCCAGGAGATTCCTAGAGAGGCCCCACGGACGCTTCTCCCTGCCTTTTCCAGTTACAGTTTTGGAGGCTCGGGTATGTAAGTGGAAAATGGTTCTTGAGAAGAGGCAAAAAAATCTTGAACACGTGGTACTTATCTAGAAAAGTTTGTAAGAAGAGGCGTTCGTAGGTAGAGGTACCACTGTATAAGTAAATGTTTGTGTTTATGATATAACTTCCTTTTCATTGAAGAAATATTAGTTATACTTTTTTGGCGAAGTCTTAATGTACTTTGAAATATCATTCCAGTTAAATATCTTGTATCAATAAAGAAGATTTCATAATGGGGGAAGCATAAAGTGATGGCCTTTCTCTTTGCTCGGAGGGACACGCCACATTTTAAAAGCTTGCCATAGTTTTTCCTCCCGTAGATGTTCAAGGGCTTATCTACCACTGCATTAAAGCTCTATGAAAAATGCTCCCTGTTTTCTGCCATGTTGCTGCTCTAACATGTTCCCCCTGGTACAGACAGCTTGCAGTAATAAATGCACTCTTTAAACATAGTAAAATATATTTTTTTATTTATTCAAGTCTAAAATGTTGAAAAAGAACACTTGATGTTCTAAAATCAAAGCCTGTCTCATTTCCCTTCTTTACCATCCAATAGAAAGAAATGTAAAAAGTAAAGGAACATGTTTTTAAAACTTACACTGGACAGAACTGGCCTTGGACATTGAAATAATGGACATATTGCAGCTCTGCAACACTGCTTTAGATTTTAATCTTTCGAGGAATCAGTGTACCCAATGCTATTTTTATTTTTTATTTTTTGTCATGGTGGGATATGGCTTAGAGTTTTCAGAGAAGAGGCAATAATAATTCAGAATACAGTATATTTTATAAATAATCAGTGCTAGAAGGGATTGTAGTTTGAGCTCTTTTTATATGCAAGTGCCTTTCTCTGGTATGATGATGTTTCCTGGTTGGATAATGAAAAAACTGCACGAAAACTAACCAAGCTCAGAGAGCACCAAGGATCCCACAGTTTGACCCTGGGCTACAAATATTCTTTTCTATTGAGTCTTTTCCTAAAAGTTCTTCTTGTTAACAATCCTTCCCGTTTCACTGTTTCTACCCTACATTTGTTTTATTTCTCCTTCACTATTCTTTTATTTATTTATTTAATAAGTCACTATGTCACCTGTTTCACTATCCAAAAGGTGGAAAAATTGAGGAATCAGAGAAGAACTTACCGGTAATTGTCTCTCCTAAGAAGTGGGGAAAAAAACAGCAAACTTCTGAATTCATTCAGATATAACTAAGTCTATTATTACCGAATGGTAATACAATATGACTAAACAATATAATCACGTTATTTACACTTTATCAAATCTACTTGGCCAAAAAAAGTAAACAAAAGCTAAGCACTCATGGTTGTTTCATTTGCTTTTTTTTTCTTGATTAAATGGAGAAGGCAACCAATGGAGCACCAGAAATAGGAACTAAGGAAATTATAGAATATGGTTCATCTCAAATATCTATGATCTATCATAGCAAATCTTTATTTCATTTCATTTCATTTCATTTATTTGGATTTGTATGCCGCCCCTCTCCGAAGACTCGGGGCGGCTCACAACAAGTGAAAAAACAATCCAATACATAATCCAATTAATTAAAATATTAAGTTTAAAAAACCCCTATACTAACATACACACACACAAGCATACCATGTATAAATTCAGCGGGCCCAGGGGGAGATGTTTAGTTTCCCCATGCCTGATGGCAAAGGTGGGTTTTGAGAAGTTTACGGAAGGCAGGAAGAGTAGGGGCAGTTCTGATCTCCGGGGGGAGTTGGTTCCAGAGAGTCGGTGCCGCCACAGAGAAGGCTCTCCCCCTGGGGCCCGCCAACTGACATTGTTTAGTTGACGGGACCCGGAGGAGGCCCACTCTGTGGGACCTAATCGGTCACTGGGATTCGTGCGGCAGAAGGCGGTCTCGGAGATATGATGAGTTCAAAGGAGAAAAAACACAAATACCTTGTCCCTGCCATTTCACATAGTGTATTTTTCTTTCTGTTATTGCTTTACTTATAGTAAAGGAACATAGAATAATCTTCATTTTCTACTATGAAAAGAATACAGACTTTAAATTTTAAAAGCTGTGCAAGGCATGCTACATCAAAGTAAACCAAAAGGACATCAAAAGGATATGTAGGATAGAAGTGTACAAAACATTCCATTATGTAGCATTGAGCTATGCCATGCCAGGTGATGTGGACAATCTGACTTTACCGGAGTTTTAAATTTATGATCTTTATTTATTTGATATGCCACCCAATGAGATGGGTGGCATAGAACAGTGATTTTCAACCTTTTTTGAGCCGCGGCACATTTTTTACATTTACAAAACCCTGGGGCACATTGAGTGGGAGCGGGGGGGGCTAAAAAAAGTTTGGACAAAAAATTATCTCTCTCTCTCTCTTCCTCCTTTTTGCTTTATTTCTCTCTCCCTCCCTCTTTCTCTCCCTTCCTTCCTCTTTCTTTCTCTCTCTCTCCATCCCTTTCTTTCTCTTCCTTCCTTCCTCTCTTTTTTGCTCTCTTTCTCTCTCCCTCCCTACCTCACTCTATGTCTTTCTCTTTCTCTCCTTCCCTCCCTCTCTTTCTCTCTCTCTCTTGCTTTCTTTCTCTCTCTCTTGTTCTCTTTCTCTCTCGCTTGCTCTTTCTCTCTCTTGCTTTCTTTCTCTCTTGCTTTCTTTCTCTCTTGCTTTCTTTCTCTCTCTCTCTCTCTTTCACTCTCTCTTACTTTCTTTCTCTCTCTGAGCTTCGCGGCACACCTGATCATGTCTAGCGGCACACTAGTGTGCCACGGCACACTGGTTGAAAAACACTGGCATAGAAGTTAGACAAACAAACAAACAGCTAAAAAAATGCTAAGGCTGTTCTGATTCTTCTGGTAGCCTTTACACTTAAAACGTCATAAAATCAGTGATAGATCAAATCTTCCCCTCTGAATTGGGACGAGTTATGTTTTTCTCAACCCTTTTGAAGATTTAAAAAGAAAAAGTTAACCTTCAAGCTTCTGTTAGAAACTCTGCAAAGCATAGAAAGCTGAACCAAGATACTTTTCCCTTGATTTTACACAAAGTTCAGGACTCTCTCTAGTCATTATTCTAACAATATTACAGTTCTGTAGTAGATGAAAGATCTCTGGCTAAAACCAAACAAAGAGGAATCCAACAGATTGAATACTTCAGATTCCTATTATAAGAGATATGGAGAAATGACCTCTCTGTCAGTTACAGCGTTCTTCATATCATTAAATGAATCACCTCCTTAATTCCCTGTGGACTTCCTATTTAGTGAAGGGCCAAAGTTGAAAGAAAGTTAATTTGTTAGGTTAGAGGGTTAGGGAACAAATGTAAGACTAGTCAAAATGTATTCAACTGGACTAGGAAAAGGAGACATACTGTTGCCAGTAGATAAGACTGACAATCCAATCCAATTCTACAGAAATGTTATTTTTTTTCTTTTTCTGATAATTTATTTATTTAGTTAACACTTTATGCCCTCAACTTACAACTAGTAGACTTAGTGACTGATCAAATTTACAATGGTCTCTGAAAAAACTATTTATGATCTGGTTCTAAAGTTCTGGCATCTGTCCCTCCACAATCACATGAATGCCCGGCCGGCGGCTTAAACCGCCGGCCAAAATTACCTCCGGAGCCAGGGAGACGCTGCTGGCAGCTATTTTGAGCTCCGGACTTCCGGGTTCCTCTGGAACCTGGAAGTTCGGCTTTTGGCAGCGCGCCAAGGTGGCGCGCTGTCTGCTGGTCGGGAGAGGGCCTGGATCGCCCTATTTAAGGGTGATCCGGACGGGACCTCCTCCTTGCTCGGTTTTCCTGAAGCGAACACCCACCCACCCTCCGCTATCAACAGTGTGTCCTAAGGAGGTAGCCTCGGGGCCGAATAGGATTTTTTTGCGGCCTCCCCTTTAGAGGCGGCCATTTTTTCACCTATTCCACACTGACGGTGCGGACTGGATTGGTTAGGGGGTGCGGTGCACTTAGATATCAGTATAGGCCTCCCTTTGGTCATTGGGATTTGGCAGGTTAGGGGCGGAAATGGGCAATTAGAAGCGACTGCGCATGCTCCTTTGGGCATCCTTCAAAGGGTGATGGACCGCCTCTCTCCAGGAAATAAAGGTTGGAACAACGTCAGGGATTGGAGAGAGGATATCCATGGGAATCACCGGATCCAATTTCCCACAGGGATTGGAGGGTGAACTCCTCCCACACGATGAAGGGGCATGGCTTGGATCCAGGTGAAGGTGGCTACCTTCACCTGGTTCAGCAAGGAGTTTTTGCCCAATGTTGCCAAGGAATTTTCTGGTAGGAATTTCCGCCCCGTTAGTTTTGGCCTCTGCAGGTCCTTAGTTCGTTCTGAATTTAAATATTTAAATTGATGTATTCAAATTTATTTAAATTTATGTTAATTCAATAAATGACTGTTATTAAATCCACATGTCTCAGCGTCTTTACTCCACTTCCGGGGGTAATTACATTTTGCATTTTTGACAGTTTACAGCCAGGGTGGGTTATGGATCTTTTTGCTGCCGGTTCGTTCAGGGTCCTACTGTGCATGCATGTGTGCTTTATGCATGTGCCTGCAGTAATTAAAAAATAGCTCTTCTGCGCATGCGCAAAAGCAAAATACAAGATGGTGGAACCCACGGAGACACTGACAGAACTGACTCCATGAAGTCATCACCAAGTTACAAGGTCGCCCAGAAGGTAATGCACCACATTTTTTTTCTCAGCCTACAATAATGGTACAAATGCAAAACTTGATCTGTGATTTTTTTCCCCTAATGTAACAATTAAAAAGATTTTAAATAATACAGTTGAGTTGTGGATTAGTAAAGTTTTCCAGTGTTGCACAGTTACTATTTTGCTTGATAGCCTAGCTGGCGACTTACCACCAGCCGGATTTGCAGTGGGGCTGGGGAAACGCAAGGAGGATGGGGCCTACAGGCCTTAGCTGGGCTGGATTGCCCTTTGCTTCCCTTTGGGGGTTAGAAGAGCCTTGGTACCCCCCCACTTGTATTTCGGGGATCCTTTGCCAGCAAGCGGCCCCTTCGCAGGCCTTCTGCCTCTTTAGGCCTTGTTAGGTTCGGGGGTGGGTGGGTGGGGTTGGATTGAACAGGCCTTCAGGCCTGGACTAGGGCTTTATGGTCCTGTGGACTTTGGGGGCCAGGCGCGGTAGCCAACTTTGCACACCTTCTCCAAGGGAGAGTTAGGGGTTTGGTTTAATTAGTTTTAAATAGGGAATAGGGTGCTTAGTGGGCATGGCCCCTAAAAAGCAAAGGGCCTTGCCTCCCGCCCCTGAGCTGGTGGCTAGGCCGCGAAGGGTATTATTATTATTATTATTATTATTATTATTATTATTATTATTATTATTATTATATATTAGATTTGTATGCCGCCCCTCTCCACAGACTCGGTCCGGGTTAGGCTGCCAATTTCAATTGCCTTTCAGGGATTGGACAGTGAGACCTCCCACATGAGTTGCATGGCTGGGGTCCAGGTGAGGGCGTGGTCCCCTTCACCTGGATCAGCATGGCGCTATGTCCCGAGTTGCCCAGGAAGTTTTTATTACGTCATCTCCGCCCCAAATGTTCTTACTTGACCCTGCGGGTCCCATTTTAGTTTTGCATTAAATAAGTTCTGTGTCCGCGTTGTTACTCTGCTTCTGCTGCAAATAATTAGACAGAATTGTTCTAAGTAGGCTTCACTTCTGTTGAAATCAGTTTCTTTTTTTAAAAAAAATAATTTTTATTACAAATTTTTGTCCCCCCCAAACATACATATTTTATGATCATTCTTACATATCTTTACATGTGCATAATCCATTTTAAATCATATCTCTGTCTTCAATTTTGAAATCGGTTTCAAATAAGTTTTACCATTTAGTGACATCACTCCTGTATACAGTAGTTAGTGGCTTGACAGAAAAATATTGCAATTGAGCAGTAGGAAAGTCTCCATTTTGATATTCGGCTAATCAATTTACAAGATAATTATAATAGCTATAAAGAGGAGTAGAAATTTCTTTTACTGGTTCTGAATCTGATTAACCTCTGGGGTCAATTAAATAACTTGGTTGAACATGTTATTATGCTGTTTAGTTGTTGCAATTATTATTTTGGTGACAATTTGTCATTTTAACCTAAATGTGGATGGTATTCTTGCTTTGTTTTGCTGGATTAAATTTGGGCTGTGTTTAATAAAAAGTTGGATCAGATTTTTACAAATAAAGAGATAATAAAAATTGTGATAACTGTTTACGTGTATATCTCTATTTTTTTTCTTTAAAAGACTCAAGAAAGAGAATATAGTTAATCTTCATTCTTTCTGATTTTCACAGTGATTCTGAACTATATTGACCTGAAAGCTAAATGATAATCAGGAAGCTAATTTTAGGTCTCAGTAGGGATTTGATTCTGTATTTCCATTTTCCTTATCCTTTTACCACTCACTATTTTGCACTGAATTAAATTGTGTAGCTTCAATTCAAATAGATCCATCTTAGCCAAAGAAGGCACATGTTCCTCATCATGAAATAATTTTCTATACATATAGTTATGGGTCAGATGCATGTGATAATCCAAGTAATCCACGTGTCATCACTGGTGTCCCTCTAGGATGCATTCTAAGACCACCACTATTAATTCTTTATATAAACAACCTTTGTGATCATATTATATGTAACTGCGTTCTCTTTGCTGACAATGTTAAACTATTCAAAACCACCAACAATACTTCTACCCTTCAAAAAGATCTAGACCAAGTAGCACAATGTTGTGAGAAATAGCAACTTCTAATCTCAACCAATAAATGCTGTCTTACACACTGGCAAAAAGAATCAGAACACAAAATACAACCACGTAGACGATCCTTACTCTTTTAAGAACCATGGAGTACTCTTATCTAATGACCTAAGTGCCAGAGCCCATTGTAACAACATTGCCAAAAAGGCACTAAGAGTTGTTAACCTAATCTTGCGTAGCTTCTTCTCTGGCAATATTAAACTGCTATCCAGAGCATACAAAACATTTGCCAGACCAATCCTCGAATACAGCTCACCCTTCTGGAACCCGCACTGTACATCAGACAATACAATTGAGAGAGTCCAGAAATATTTCACAAGAACAGTCCCTCCACTTCTCTGCTCGCAATGGAATACCTTATTCCACCAGACTTGAAATATTGGGCTTAGAAAATCTAGAGTTACGTTACCTTCGATCAGATCTAAATGTGCTTCATGGAATCATCTACCACAGTGTCCTACCGGTTGTTCTGTCGGTCTCTCTGATAGAATCCTCCCGAAAATTCACAGGTACAAATTTCAGACACACACACGTTTGAAAATTCAAAATAATGTTCTTTATAACAAAAATTCAAATAAGCTAAGCACTCTTTTTGTATAGCAAAGAGCACTCGTCTCCAAACAAACTGGTAATTTGTACAAGTCCCTTATTAGTTCTGAGATACTTAGCTTGCAGCTGTGAGGTAATTCACAGTCCTTCTTCTTTCACGAAGTGAAACACACTTTGCTCTGCTTTAATTTCAAAGCGGGGGAAAAGCAACACACAAAGGTCGAAGTCAGCAAGATAGGCACGAAGCACAACGATCAGATAATCCTCCACAATGGCCAAAACCCACACGCTGCTATTTATAGCAGCCTCACTAATTACCACAGCCCCACCCAACCACAGGTGGCCTCATTTTCTTTGATAATAATCTCTCAGTTGCTTCCTATGCATTGCTCTCTGCATGCATGGCTGTATCATTAACTCTTGTTCCGAATCCAAGGAGGAGATAGATAATTGGTCTCCTTATGAGCTGTCTGCCACACTCTCCTCCTCCCTGTCACTCATGTCTTCTTGGTCAGAGGAGCCTTCAGCATCAGATTCCACCGGGAGCAAAACAGGCATGCGGCATGTGGATGTCTCCCCCACATCCACATTTCTTGGGGCAGGAGCTGGGCCAGAGCTAACCACAACACCGGTCAATGAATATTTCAACTTGAACCGCAAGAACACATGTGCACAACATAGATTCAAACTCAATGTAAATCGCTGAAAACTCGACTGCAAAAAATACAACTTCAGCACAGTGACCAATGCTGAAAAACTTTAACCTTAGACTACAGTTGACCTCACCCCATTGCTAACAGGTCTGTAAGAGGTATGCATAAGTGCACCATCGAGCCTAACACCCCTGTCTTATTTTCCTATTGTTCAAATTTATCTATACCTACTTTGCTTTTGTTTATGTTTATACTTATTATCTTGTACACATTTCGACAAACAAACAAACAAAAACAAACAAACTGACAAACAAACAAATAAATATGTGCTTTTTGGTCAATACTTACTTGTATTTTAAACAATTCTTTAATTCCAAAAATGACTTCTTATTTCCCGGTGATTTTGAACTGGGAGAACTGCATATTTAATCCCAGTATCAAATAATGCTAAACTCAACAAGACTCTTTTAATTTTGCTCTTATCACATGACTCAGGCTAGTCAACTATTGGTAGCTGGGCTGCTCCAGTGTGATTTATGATAGTTCTTGCAATTTGCTGCAGGCAGAAATTTTAATTAGGGACTTTCCTGAAGAGTGACCTTCAGTGACAGCGCCACTGAACTGGTGTAAAAATAGACAAAAGACTTAAAACTACGAGAGAAGCTTTGCTAAATGCAATCCCCAGTTGTTATTTGCTGTCATTACCAAATGACTTTCCTGATTGTTTGCTAGGGAATAGATGCATCCAGTTTTTGCAAGCCATCTGGCACTCATTTTTGCCTCAAATTGGCCATTTGCCTACCCTCCTTCTCCTCCACCACCACAGTCTCCTCCCTTCTCTCTATGGGTTGGGCAAAAGCAGACAAAGGCAGCGGGGAAGGCTTCATTTTGGCAGCGGTTTCTGTGCCGCTTGACCCTTTGAAGACTTTTCTGCAGGAGCTTAATTCAAATTGCTTGGGAACTCTGAACGTTTGGTGTTTTTATATTGCTTAAATCAGCACTGCAAAATCAACAGCACCAACACACAAACATATACACACATAGCCTACTATCTTATTATTTTTCAGATGAGTGCTCTTTGGTGGTGACATACATTCTGGGATAAGGAAATCCGATTTCAGACGCCACTGAGTTTGATAAGCCACTTCAATTTTGAAGATGAAAGAAAAAAAAAATTGAAAATAACTTTGCAGAAGTTTCCAGCAGGCTCTTTCTTTTCTTGTGCCCTTTCTCCACACCAATTCCTCATAAATGCTCCCATCCTACAGCTTTACCTTTTCATGGAAGGAGAGAAACCTAAATAACTCTAGAAGATCAGACAAAGCTCCCATCCTCTTCGAACTCTTTCATCTACTTTTTCAGGATAAAGAAGATTTAGGTTTTAAAGCCCAACTTTCATGTTTTTTTTAGAAAAAGAAAAACAAAACAACATTCTCTGCCTGCTTGTAGCAGCCTTTTATCTTCCAAATCAATAGGAGCCTGCTGCTAATCTAGATTATATTAATATTTGGTATTATCACATTGCCCAGGATCCGTCACCTTTCCCATCATAGTTCTGCACACATTATAAATTTTACACACATGCCTTGTGCAATTGTTTTTTTTTTTATCAATAGTCAGGTCTCATACCTTAAGCTGAGCACTGTGGAAAAGAAACAATGGACTGTGGGCTCTCACATTCACCAATTTCTATTTTGAACTCTATTCCACCAAGCACTGAGATTTTAAAAGCTTATGGTTTATATCCCATTTCTCAAAGCAAGTTTTAAGAGTTGGGAGAGTTATGAACGCAATAACCACATGAAAATCTTCACCCCACCCACATAAAGATACAACCAAAGCTATCACCGCATAATGAATAACTATTAGATAGCCCTTGACTGATAGCATTTCGTTTAATGTCCATTCAAAGTTATAACTGCACTGCAAAAGTGACTTATGACCATTTTTCACATTATGATGGTTGCAGTGTTGGGTTTCAAATTATTTTACTACTGGTTCTGCGGGTGTGATTTGGTGGCCATGGCTTGGTGAGTGTGGCAGGCAAGGAATACTGCAAAATTTCCATTCCCACCCCACTCCAAGGGAAGGTTATGGCAAAATCCCCATTTCCTCCCAATCATCTGGGAATCAGATAGTGGTGGGACTAGTCAGAGGTGGTATTTACCAGTTCTCCAAACTACTCCAAATTTTCCGCTACCAGTTGCCCAGAACTGGTGAGAACCTGTTGAAACCCACCTTTGGATGTTGTGATCAAAATTTGGATTCTTGGCAATTAGGTCATATTTATGTTGGTTGTTGTTGTGGTTGGCTCTGATCCAGCTCCTGCCCCAAGGACTGTGGGGGTGGATGTGGGTGAATCCTCCCAGTGTCAGAGGCCTGTTTTACTGCCAACAGCTTCGGGCAGCGAAGTATCATCGGAAGCAGGGAGTGACTATGAAATGGGACCCTCAGAGTGGGGCTTGACAGGCAGCCCAAGAGGAATCCATTGCTCCTCCTCCTTATCTTCGCTGAATTCTGATGAGGAAGCAGTTATAGACCCATGCATGTGAAGAGCCATGAATAGAAGAGAGCAGCTACGGAGGTATTACAAGAAATAAGAGAGTTCACTTGTGGTTGGGTGTGGTTCAAATAATTAGGGCTGCTGTTAAATGGGCAGCATGCCAGCCTTTCGGTGTGGAAGATTATCTGTTTGTGATTATGGATTTGCCTTGACTCTTCAGATTCTCCAAGGACCCTGTGCTTTAATATCTGGACTCTGAACGTAAATCATAGTTAACCGTGTGAGTTAAACAAAGTCTGAAGGAGAGTAGCCATTAATTGTACTTGTTAATTGCTTTGAGTTTGTTTTTGTTTCACTGCCTTCAAGTCTGTTTGTTTTACCCGTGAGCCCTTTGACTACAAAAAGAAGGGTTTGCTTCTATTTTTCTGTGGATAAAGAAGGTATTGTTGACTTTTCCTGTGTGTGTGTCTGTTTTGGCTACTTAGAGGCTCATGCCAAGAGCTGGCAGAACAGTTGCGGTGTCCCGGGATCATGTCATCACCTTTTGTGATTTTCTGACCAAAATAATCATCATCGCTTTTTATGATTTTCTGACAAAAACCATATTTTCTGATTGGGAAATCAGATTCAGGTAATAACCATGTTACTAACTTAACAATTGCAATGGTTCACTTAACAATTATGGCAAGAAAGATGGTAAAATGGGGCAAGATTATTTAATTGTCTTCTTTAGCAATAGAAATTTTGAACCTGACTGAGGTCAAGAACTTCCTGTATATAATCGTATTATTCATGCACGCCTTTCTACTATGATCTTGTAGAATTTTTTCTCATTCAATATGTCCCAGCTACAAAAATTCCACTCTTATTCTCAGCACCGTTCCCCGTAAGCTGCGTCCGTGAGCAGGCGCGCACCCCAAATACCCCAGCTCATGCCCTTTTCCATGGGCGCGAGCTCCCCATCCCCCTGCCAGCCCATGGGGGGTGGGTGGGGAGGCGCCATCAGTAAAAGGAAAGAGAGCTGTAGCCTCCCCTGCCTCCCCACTGTGCCTCTGGCCCCCTTGCTCCCCTGGCCTCTCGGCCCTGCCCCCCACCTGCCTGATCTGCCCCCTCTCCTCCTCCTCCGCCTCCAGCGCTCCCAGCCAGGGGGTTGCGAGAGAGAGATTTCTCTTTCCCTCTCCCTCTCTCTCTTTCAGCGAGGGGGCTGCGAGAGCGCTTTCTCCGAGTTCTTCGGGAACACCTGCCCTGCCTCTACTGCAGCCCCCTTGCTGAAAGATCGGGAGGAAAGCGCTCCCAGCGAAGGGGCTGAAAGAGGGGTGGGGCGGGCATTCCCGAAGCGCACAGAGAAAACTCTCTCTCGCAGCCCCCTGGCTGGGAGCACAAAAGTAGAGGAGGAGGAGAAGCTGCAGCCACCGCCGCAGAAGAAGTGAGAGAGAGAGAGAGAAAGAGGGGGGAGAGAGAGAGATAGCAAGAGAGAGAAGAGAAAGAAAGCAAGAGAGAGAGAAAGAGAGAGAGAAAGAAAGCAATAGAGAGAGAAAGAAAACAGAGAAAGAGAGAGAAAGAGGGGGAGAGAGATGGAAAGAAAGAGAGGGACAGAGAAAGTGAGAAAAAGAGAGAGAGCACAAGAGGGGGAGAGAGAATGAGAAAGAGAGAGAAATGACTCTTGATTTAAAGCATATGGTAAAAAACACCCAAATAATAACAAAGAAAAAAATCCCAGCCGTTTGTGTGTGTGTGTGTGTGTAAACTCTTAAACCATTTCCAATAGCTCACCTGTTATTGGAAATGGTTCAGGAGTTCACACACACACACACACACACACACACAAGGGGGGGAGGAGACAGGGATGGAAAAAGAGGAGAAGATAGTAATAATAGTAATAGATTTTGGTTTTGTTTTATTATTAATTTCTTTTAATAAAAAAGAAGGGAATTTTTTTCTTATCTATCATCTATCTATCTATCTATCTATCTATCTATCTATCTATCTATCTATCTATCTATCTATCTATCTATCTACCTACCTACCTACCTATCTATCCATCCATCTATTTATTTATACTTCTATGCCGCCCAGTCCCAAAGGGACTGCCACTCGGACACTATACTTTTCTGCCCACACCGAAAAAAAATTAGAGGGAACATTGATTCTCAGTATCAGTATAAATTGTACTCAGTACCTTAGTACTAGTATTAGTACTAGCCATGAGTCCCATTGGGGTTGGGCAGCACAGAAGTCAAATTAATAAACATAATAAGTATAACCGGTACTAAAAAGAGCTAGCTGTGATGGGCCTACAGTTTTTTGCAGCCAATTAAAATATGTACCTATGGAAGTAGACAGTTCATCCGAGGGCTTGTACTAAATTAAAGTTATAGGAATCTGAAACCATGGTCGACACAGAATCATTTTGATGAGTTTAAATTGTAACTATTTCACTTTAATCAGGGATTCTCTTACCAAAAAACATTTCCGGAAATACTTTTGTATTAGTTAATGCTAATCGCATAGCTGTCTTGTTTTTACTATTTGTAGAGAGGAGCAACTCACCTTACTTGGAACTTCAACAATGCCCTCTCTCTATTGATAAATTCTCTTTCAATATTTTTTTTACGTGAAAATATATTTACATGTTAAAAAGTATGTAATTCTCAGTTGCAGCCAAGATTGTGACAGCAACAGGTTTTATCACTTGTGGATTAACCTAACTCCCCCCCAACCCCAAATGTCACCCAAGGGATAGAAAAGAACTTGACCCAACCCTTGCAATGTTACTGGAAACCTATACATCTAACAAGGCACAAAAACAGATGAGGATCAATTCTTATCTCCCCAGTGGCAAAAGCAATTAAAAATTTGAGTAATGGATCCATGGTCCTATTACAGCAAGTGTCAGGGCAGTCATCAGATGCCCAGGAAATTGGCTAGTTTGGATTAAGAGACAATGGATACTCCATTAAATTAAGGAATTTTAACATTTATTATCAAACAGAGTTAAAATCACCGACCATTTGAATAGCTACTTTTGTTCCGTTTTCTCAGAAGGCAGCTTACAATATAATACTATGGATGGATATAGCATTGCTTCCAGCTGAAGGGATTCAGCTCTAGGGATCTCAGAGGCCGATGTCTTATAAGAACTTGAACGATTAAAGATAAATAAGGCAATGGGACCAGATGGCATCCACCCCAGAGTTCTTAAAGAACTCAGATCTGTGATAGTTATGACTCTGACTGATTTGTTTAACCCATCCCTTTTAACAGGAGATGTGCCTGATGATTGGAGAATCTGAACTCCAAATACGAACTGAATAATCAAATTATCACAGATAACCCCCACTCGGTTAAAGACCTTGGTATACTAATAACAAAAGTTTTAAGTGCCAAAACCCTCTGCAACAACATAGCCAAGAAGGCTCAAGAGTTGTAAACCTAATCCTACATAGCTTCTGCTCTGGCAATCCCTCACTATTTACCAGAGCTTGCAAATTTTTTGCCAGACCCATCTTTGAATACAGCTCATCTGCTTGGAGCCCATATCACATCTCAGACATTAACACCCTTGAAAATGTCCAAAGATACTTCACCAGAAGAGCCCTTCACTCCTCCACTCGAAACAGAATACCCTACGAGACTAGACTTTCAATCCTGGGCCTAGAAAGCCTAGAACTAAGACGCCTTAAACATGATCTAAGTGTTGCCCACAAGATCATATGCTGCAACTTCCTGCCTGTCGGCAACTACTTCAGCTTCACTCACAACAACACAAGAGCACACAACAGATTTAAACTTAATATTAATCGCTTCAAACTTGACTGTAAAAAATATGACTTCAGTAACTGAGTTGTCAAAGCGTGGAACTCATTATCGGACTCCATAGTGTCATCCCCAAACCCCCAACACTTTACCCTTTGATTATCCACGGTTGACCTATCCAGATTCCTAAGAAGTTAGTAAGGGGCGAGTACAAGTGCACTAGAGTGCCTTCTGTCCCCTGTCCTATTGCTCTCCTATATCTCCTATGCCTTTCTTCTATTCCTATATCTCTTCTTCTATTCTTTCATTGATATTTTCGATTACTATATCTTCTTTTCTATCTCTTTTTAGATATATTTTACTATGAATATCTCCTCTATAACCTTCATCATGTATTTTAAATAAATAAAAATAAATAGGGTCTGGATGGGAGTCAACAGGCTCAAACTCAACCCCAACAAGACTGAGTGGCTGTGGGTGTTGCCTCCAAAGGACTGTTCTATCTGTCCATCCTTGGTCCTGAGGGGGGGACATTAAGCCCCTCAGAATGGGTCCGCAATCTGGGGTCATCCTAGATCTGCAGCTGAAATTGGAACATCATCTTTTGGCTGTGGCTAGGGCGACTTTTGCACAGGTTCGTCTTGTGCACCACTTGCGGCCCTATTTAAATCAAGAGTCTCTCCTTACAGTCAGTCATGCTCTTATCACCTCATGGCTTAATTACTGTAACATTCTCTACATGGGACTATCTTTAAAAAGCATTTGGAGACTATAATTAATCCAGAATGTAGCCACACAAGCTTTGTGTGCGTGCCTAGGTACATCCACATCACACTAACACTCCACGAGCTGCACTGGCTTCAGATGCAATTTAGGGTGTTGGTTATCACCTATAGAGCTCTATATGTCTTAGGGCCTGACTACTTATGGGCCCATCTTCTGCTGAATACCTCCCAGGCAGAGGTGAATTGCAACAGGAACGCATGTGGGGAAACAAAAAAAATCACCTAAACATGCCCACAATCTCCCTGTGTGTGATTTTGCATCCCACACAGGTGTGGGATGCATAATTATGCTCAATCCCACACTCGTATTCCAGAGCCCTGGAATTGTGCACAATTAGCTGTTTCGCCAGCAACCCACCTCTGCTCTCAGCGACCAATTAGGGCCCCCAGGGTTGGCCTTCTCCGAGTCCCGTTGACTAGATAATATAGGTTGGGGAAGCCATGTAGGCCTTCTCTGTGATGGCTCTGGCTCTAGGGAACCAACTGCCCCCCGGAGATCCGCACTGCCCCCACACTTCTAGCCTTTAGGAAAGCTGTGAAAATCTGGCTTTGCCAATAGACTTGGGGCTGTTGAGCTGTATCATCTAGCTCTGGCCAAGTAGAATGAATGCTGTTTTTATATTCTGGGTTTTTTATTGTTCTGATTCTTTTAAACTGTTGTATGTCATCCAGAGTCCACAAGGAATTGGGCATTTTAGAAATTTAACAAACAAACTGAGGTTAGAAATTTAACAAACAATCTGAGGTTAGTTGGGGGAAAGATCAAGGGCAACATGAGAAAATATTATTTTACTGAAAGAGTAGTAGATCCTTGGAACAAACTTCCAGCAGACGTGGTCGGTAAATCCACAGTAACCGAATTTAAACATGCCTGGGATAAACATATATCCATTGTAAGATAAAATACAGGAAATAGTATAAGGGCAGACTAGATGGACCATGAGGTCTTTTTCTGCCGTCAGTCTTCTATGTTTCTATGTTTCAAACAAACAAACAAACAAACAAACAAACAAACAAACAAACAAACAACCTGGATGATTGAGAATCTCCATAGACAATCCAAGAGGAACAACTGAAGTCCTTGTGGATTTTACTATAGGGGTGACAATCCTCTCTGTTTCAAGGCCATACAGCTAGTGCTGACCAAAGACACAGTCAAGTGGTCAGCATGATGTCATGGAGCATTGTTACCTTTCCACTGAAATGGTACCTATTTCTCTATATCTCATTGAGAAAAGCATAGCCTCCCCCCCCTTTTTTTTTTGGTTGCAAAAATTGGGTGCCCAGAGGGTTTGGAAGGCCTGCAGAGTGTTTCTGGGGGCTGGGGAAAGGAAAAATCACCCACATTTATTCACAAAAGATGGGAGTGTTTTTGCCTTCTCTCAGTGCCCAGGAACACCCTGCAAGCCTCTTAACCCTCTGCACATCCCATTTTTGTGAAAAACAGGTCTATTTTGGCAAAAATGGAACATAGGGGCAGGGCTTCCAGAGGCCAAAAATGGCTGTATTTGGTGCATAAGATCACCAACATTTCCCTCCTCTTTTAGGGGGAAAGGGTACATCTTATACTCTGCAAAATACAGTACTTAAACTGTTGTATTCTTATCACAGTAAACGCCATTTTCCTATGACAGGGCTATCAAAGTGGCGGCCCACAGGCCAGATGCATCATGAGCTGTCAAGTCCACCCTGCTCTATAACAAGGAAAAATGACACAAAAAGGCCATCGGTGGGTCGTTCTCAATTCAGATTGGTTCTTAGAACCGGTAGCGCTGTGATGGGAGGCTCCACCCACCCGCCCAGGATGCTTCTGCACAGGTAGCAAAAATATTTACAACCCACCCCTGAAAATGGAATGCGACTCAATGTGATTGATGCAGGAAGTTTAACACCAGTGGCCTATGACCTATTGATCTATTCTGTAAAGTCTGGGGAAAAAAGAAAGAAAGGGAAAAGGCACATTTCAAGCATTTTCTGGATTCAATCCATTGTTTCCAACATATATTTTCTCTCACAATAATCAGACACGAATCCCTGCATCAGTCGGTGCTGCTTTTACTTATTAACCTTGGATAAGAAGAGTTTGCAAATATCTTTTCGCCTGTTTGGTTTTGAAATAAAACAAGAGTATTTCATTTTTCTTTTTTGCATATTCATAATTATACCCATATATTTCAACCTGGTTAAAGTAGCAGCATATGTTCTGTTGATAAACTCACAACAATAAAAAAAAATCAGCATCAAACTCAGCTCATTCCTGTTTTAAAATATTTTCACGAGCCAAGGATAAAATCAACCCAGAGCACCAAAAATACATAATAATTTATAAATGCAATATAAAAACCCTGGATTTTAAAACCATATCCTATAAGAATATTGTTATTAGTATACTTCTGCTGCATTCCCAACCATCAGTGGCTGAATTGTAAGTGGAAGGTAACCTTTTGTTCTTATATTTTCTCCTTATCTGCAGTCTCTTAACAGCCCTCCTGGGGACAATAACCTATGAAATAGATTAAAAGCCTGTTAAAAGCTATTTTCAGCTTGGCAGATCACCAAACCTTGATCTAGCCTTAAGCTCCGTTTCCTGGCTTACTTTAGTCTGATGACAATAATGTGCCATAATGAGGATAGTTAAGAAACTGTACCAACATAATAAATTTAGATCAGTAAGTTAAGTTATCCAATCTAAAGGTAAAAAATAGGACACACAACAAAACAGCCCTAATGATTTCTACCATTAAAACACAAAAGTAAAATATACAGCAAATCTTTCTATTCTATTCAGTTTCTTTTCTCTGAACCACACTGCCTTTTCTATTAATCTCTGCTCTAGCCTTGTGGCTTTGCTGCATATTTAGTTTTTATTGAACTGCATAATAGTACATAGAGATAGCTCTCACTCAGAAGTGGTATTCACTTACCTTCCTTATTGGTTCGCAAATGTGAGTGCATGCCCTGTAGGCGCATGCACACAACCTTCCACAAATGTACTTTGTTCATGCGCATGGCTTGTATGCATTTGCACAGAGTTCAAAATGTTCATAAGTAGGACAGTATAGAGCCAGGGCAGGTGGGCAGGCCCACTCGCAGGTCACCATTACTGGTTCATCAGAACCAGTCCGAACCGGTAGAATACCATCTCTGCTCTCACTTAACTATTGCCCTGTTTAGTGACTGTTCAGAGCTATAATGGGGGGAAAAAACTACAACCTTACGGCTGATATAATTTTTTTTAAATTCACCAAGTGTGATTGGACACACAAGGAATTTATCTTTGATGCATATGCTCTCAGTATATATAAAAGAAAATATAGATTTGTCAAGAATCATGAGGTACAACACTTAATGATTGTCATAGGGGTCAAATAAGGAATGGGGAAACAATCAATATTAATAAAAATCTAAAGGATACAAGCAACAAGTTATAGTCATACAGTCATAAGTGGGAGGAAATTGGTGATCAGAATAATGAGAAAAAACTAGTTGTATTAGTAGTGCAAACTTAGTAAATAGTTTGACAGTGTTGAGGGAATTATTTGTTTAGCAGAGTGATGGCGTTCAGGAAAAATCTTGTGTCTAGTTGTCTTGGTGTGCAGTCCTCTGTAGTGGCATTTTGAGGGTAGGAGTTGAAACAGTTTATGTCCAGGATGCAAGGTGCAGTAAATATTTTCACAGCCCTCTTTTTTATCACACAGTATATGGATCCTCAATGGAAGGCAGGTTGGCAGCAATTGTTTCTTCTGCAGTTCTGATTATCCTCTGAAGTCTGCATCGGTCTTGTTGGGTTGCAGAACCAAAACAGTGATACTTGAACTTACAACAATCGCTGAATCATGTCGTCATGCAATGACCACAGGATTGTTTCACAACAGGCTTCGGACAATAAGATCCAGTTTGGCTAGTGGTTAAAATACCGGGCTAGAAAGCAAGAGATAGTAAGTTTAAGTCTTAGCCTTGACAGCCAACTAGGTGACCTTGGGTTGCTCTTTTAGTCCACTTCACCTGATAGGGTAGTTGTTGTGAAGAAAAGAGGAAGAGGAAGGTTTGTTGGATATCTTGGCTGCCTTTCCTTGAGCTATTCGTAGAGGAATATAAATAAATAAAATAAGTAAAAAATCAATGGAGAAACTAGCAGCATAATTGCAAGCCCTGGTGATCTGGTTTCTCACTGAGTCTGTCCTAATTGTTGTTATTGAGTGAGACTGCTTGTACTACAATGAGAAGAAGGAATGATCTTGAAGAATTGAAAGGAAGAACTGCTCCTTTCACAATGGTCAAATAAGAGAAACTTGAATCCTGGGCAGAATTCAAACCTAAGAAAACATCTCAGATGAGACTATCCAGTTCTCATTCAAAAGAGATAATCAAAAAGACCAAACATCTCTTGCTCAACAATAAACCAGATAAACAGGGGTTAATACCAGGATTAATACCACACCAACAATCAAGCAGTAAACATTAACCAGTCAAAGAACTATCACTTCAGACAAATAAACAATTAACAACAGCCTAATTAAGGATCCACAAATAATACTTTACCAACACAGACAGAACAAACCACTTGAAGCTTATAGAAAAGGTGATAGAATGTTGTACAATCAAGGGAGATCAGAGCAGCAAAAAGAAGCTACTCTGAAAAGTTAAAGAATTAGTTTTTGTTCTGTCTGGGTTCCCCCAGACGTCAACACCAACTAAAAAGAGTAGCCAGACACGCTGGTAAAAAGCAAGGTCATTTTATATCTTTGAAAACAAACACAGATAACAAAAACTGTTCTTACAAACTGGAATGCTATGAAGCTTCACAGAAGAGTCACGACGGCCAGACAATACAACAGGCTTCTTGCTGGCACACACACCACTGTAGATAATAAAACCCACGCCTCCCCCAAGTTTTCAGCCTTCGAGGCCACAAGCCAGAATCAGAGACGCCAAGGATTGAAGCAAGGTCACAGGACTCCCAAAAGATAACTCTCCACAATACAGGAAGGGCGGGCCTGCCTTTTCAACCTTTCTGAGGAGAACCACACCCAAACCCAGCTGTTGCCTATTAGGGATGGAAATACCTGGCTAATTGTCCCCTTCTTTGTGCTGCCCTTCTCTGCCTCATATCTATGATGGCTTGTGCGTTCTCATCTAATGACTCCAGGCTACTCGCTGGGGAGAGTTCCCCCCCCCGGGGGTCTCAGGCTGTTCTCCCTCCTCCTCGTCCTGACATTCCTCTTCCCCGTCTGCCTGGTCCTCCTCCTCCTCCTGTTCCTCGTCCTCCCCCTCTGAGCATGGAGCCGGCAGAGTTCCAGCCGTTCCCTGAGGAGCCTCAGACTGAATCACAACAGTTTTCAACAAATGAACTAATAATTATTATAAGGATGGAATTTTTTTTGAATCGCTGAGTGAGGCTAACACTTCCCCCCCCCATAAATCTCTCAGTCCAAGAGCTAAAGGAACCCCAAGGTGACTTTTAATATTGTCTGTACACCCTATTGGTTTTGTAGCTGTTTACATCAAAGTGATGTGTTTGAGCACAACTTTTGAAAACTGGGTCTTAATAATCAGCTTTTTGCCAATATAAACAAAGAGTTTTTACGGTAAGCCACAATATGTTTGCACCAGCAGAGCTGCATTTAAAAACCAGCTTCTGGTGCTAAGCAGAATTTGGACTTTTTACATTGTCTATTCCACCAGGAAAACAAATGCCTTCTAAACTAGACCATTTTATCCATCTCTTCAAAATGTGTGGAAGTGTTTACTCTAGTGGCATCTACTTTTAAAATCAGGCATGGATCGATTACTGTTATTGATCTATATCTCAGCCTCCCCTTCTGCTTGTATTGAGGTGCTTTAATAAAAAAATTGTTTTGTTCAGCTGCTCTGAAGTCACTCTGGAGTCTAATTATGAAGTTGGTGAAATCTAAGGGATAATATGCTGGATTTAAATCCAATGACCACTTCAAAACCTCATCCAAGCCCATTACATTGCCTTGGGAAAACTACCACTTACTTCTCTTTTTCTAGCAAAATTGCTGTAGGGTAGAGTGTTACACTAAGGCTCTTTAAGAGAAGAGAGAGATACAGATGTGATGATACTTGAAGGATTAATATGGGGAGGCAGAGAGGAGGCAAAGTTAGCATATTCAATAATTACAATTGAAAACAATCTGTTTCTACAATGTGAGAATTTTAGTGATATTGATGTAAACTAAGATTCCAAAGAACAGTATTATTGTTAATATCAGACCATAAGATAATGTGAAAGTTATATTTTGGTTTTTTTTGTGGAGGGGTGTAAAGAAATGGTGGTGGGGGGGAAATTAAAGATGAGTTAAGAGATCAAAGAAGGAGAGGAAGCAATGAGACCCAAAATCAAGAAGCACAAGAAATAACAAGTTGCTGTGCAATCTAGCAATAGCAATGAATTTGGATTAAGACTGAACTGATTGGTGGTAGTCTCAGAAGACAAAACTAGGATAAGGAGTTTTGTTAAAATACATGTACCGAAAGTTAAGATTAAATATATTGGATAGGAGATTTTGAAAAAAGAAAGATGATTATGATAGGTAGGAGCTAGAGAAACATTTTAAACTGTTATGTAATGATAATAGAATTATCCACTTAGGGAAGCATTTAGAGCAGGGGTGGGCAAAGTTGGCTCTTCTATGACATGTGGACTTCAACTCCCAGAATTCCTGAGCCAATCATGCTAGCTCAGGAATTCTGGGAGTTGAAGTCCACATATCCTAGAAGAGCCAACTTTGCCCACCACTAATTTAGAGGATGGATGAGAAGTAGGAAGGAAGGAGATAAAGGGGATAGAGTGGATAGAGTGGAGAGAGAGTAGAAAGAAGGAGGAAGGAGAAGGCAAGGGTAGTTGAAGGAGAGAGGAGTAAGAAAGTAGGTAGTAGAGGCGGAATAGCCACCTGAGATAGGAGGGAAATGGAGAGAAGAAAGTTGGATACACATGAAATGATATAAAGCTAACCTGCAATGTGAACTAGTTTGTTGTATTTGAATAATGATATATTAAAATGCATTGAAGATATATAAAGTTGTATGTTGAATGTGGAGAAAAATAAAAAAGTTTGAAAAAAAGAGAGAAAACAACTTGTTTCCTTTTAAGATTTGATTCTGACATTATTTTCACACATTGCATACAAGTAGTCCTTAATTTATAACCATTTATAGACCATTCAAAGTCACAATGGCACTGAACAAAGTCACTTATCACAGTTTTCTACACTTTTGTCCATTGCAAAATCCCCATGATCACTTGATCAAAAATTGGACAGTTGACCAACCAATATTTATGATACTTGCAATGTCTTGGGGTCATGCGATATCCTTTTGTGAACTTCTGAGAAGCCAAGTTAATGGAGAAGCCACATTCACTTACCAACTGTGTTACTAATTTATCAATGGCTGTGAATCTCTTAACAACCATGGTAAGAACGGTTGTAAAATGGGGCAACATTCACTTAACAACTGTCTTGTTTAGCAATAGAAATTCGGGCTTAATCGTGGTTATAAGTCAAGGACTACCTTAACATTTATATGTAATAATTTATGACTACAGAACTTAAAAGATGATAAAGATAGTCCTCAACTTATGACTGTAATGGCGTTTGGAAATATCATTGTAAATAATCATATGTTGAGTCTGTAAGCGCGACTAAACCTGAGTTTATGAATGCTTTGCAAGTATTGTTAAGCAAACACTGCAATTTTGAAGCAAACAAATGTATTGTTAAAAGTGTTGTTTTTTCAGAAACCAGCAAAAAAAATGTCACAAATCTGACCATGAAATGCTGGACAGACTGTAAAAGTGAGTCAGTTGCCAAATGCCCATAATGTGACCATGTGAATATGGTTGTTTGCAACTGTTAGAAATCCAGAACTAGGTTGAAAGTAGCTTTGGAAGAGTGATACCATTGTAATTTTCAATAATTGCTGAGCAACTGGTTATAAGATGAGGACTGCCTGTATGTCCATACAACAAGGCCAATGTGATATTGAAACAAATGGGCACGGGTAGATTAACTGATAATCACACAACACAGAATGTACAAATGTTCTTTCAGACATCAGCCTTTTCCAATCAGGATATCTTCCAGTTGCATCAATTTCAAATTCCAGAATTCTGCTTGTCATCTTATTGCTAAAAACTCTGAGAATTGAATTGTAGATAGAATAGAATTATTTATTGGCCAAGTGTGATTGGATACACAAGGAATTTGTCTTTGGTGCATATGCTCTCAGTGTACATAAAAGAAAAGAGACATTTGTCAAGGATCATGAGGTACAACACTTAATGATCGCCATAGGGGTCAAATAAGCAATGAAGAAAGAAACATTCGGGAACATATACCAACATCGGGGAAGCGTCTGGTTTGGGGAAAGATTTTTTAAATGAACCCATTCAAGTTTTGGATTCATCTGCTTCTTAGGAAAGTTCAGAAATGTTGTTTCTCAATAGTTGAAATAACAGCTTCTCAGTTCTTCCTGGAAAAAGAGAACTACAGATAGTCCTCAACATAAAACCATTCAGTCAATGACCATTCAAAGTTACACTGAATTATCACCATTTTTCACACTCAGGGTTGGGTTCTACTTGACGTTCCCCACCGGTTCACATCACAATGGAAGTGCATGTTTTGTGTGTGTGAGTGAGCAAAGCATGAGTGCATGTGCATCAATTCCCAGAACTGACCCTCTGCACATGCACAGTACTTTTAAAAAAATCCCCAAAATGACAGCACCTAGGGTGCTGCTGAGAGAACCAGCTTGGGGGCGTGACATGCCGGTCCCATAGACCCAGGCTGCCATGTTACTACCGGTTCTATAAAATCTGTCCAAACAGAGCCAGGGTGGCGCAGCAGGTAGAGTGCTGTACTGCAGGCCACTGAAGCTGACTGTAGATCTGTAGATCAGCAGTTCAAACCTAATCACTGGCTCAAGGTTGACTTAGCCTTCCATCCTTCCAAGGTGGGTAAAATGAGGACCCGGATTGTGGAAGCAACATGCTGGCTCTATAAAAACGTGCTATTGCTAACATGTTGTAAGCCACTCTGAATCTAAGGAGAGAGGCGGCATAAAAATCGAATAGATAAATAAATAAAATAAATAAACTGTGAGGAACCCACCTGTTACAACCAATGGTGGGATCTCATCTCTTGGACTATAATGCTCAACAAAAACTACAGCCACCCATGATTTTGATTTGAACAGATTACGCTGGATGTTTTCCAAAGTTTAAACAAAATGCATCTACCTCTATAATTTAGGTTTTGTGCAGATGCTTTCAGGCCTGAGTATTTATTCCAGTATTTTTTGAAGTGGCTTTTATTTTTCTACTTTCTTGCTGTTAGCTGGAGTTGTTTTGTCAAAAATGCAGGCTAAAAACCTTTTAAATAAAAATAACATTTGAGACATCTAAGCTTGAAAGAATGAAGGCACAATAAAGATCTCCAAAGCAGGAAGATGCATATCTAATAAGAAATGATAACAGATTTTTTTTCAAAAATCATTAGTGCTTACCACAGAAATAAACATCATTTTCTTGCCAGGGGGATCTAGTCTACTTGTTCCTCTAATTATTCCTCATCTAACAACTGAGAGATAGTGCACTACTTATACCACAACAAGTACATGCATATATTTATACATCGGTGAGACAAAATTCCCTTCTAAAGAAATAAAAAGAGAGGTCAGCAGGAGGTACTGTTAATATGGATGAAAACAGAGGCCCTTATTGTTCCCTAAATAAGCATCCAAAGGCTTTTAAATAAAATAAAGGAGAAAGTTCAGAATTAGACTTTCCAGGATTGAACTCTCTATGCATATGTGCATAGTGTATTGATAACTACTATTATCTATTTTTTTAAGTAGGCAAGATTTAGCATTCTTGATACCTATTATAGATTGTCCTTGACTTACAACACTTGGGATCAGAACTTCTGTTGCTAAGCAAGATGATTGTTAAGTGAGCCATGCATCATTTTATGACTTTTTGACAGTTTTGAGCGAATCATTCTTTTTGTCTGTGAATCAGAGGTGAGTTCCTCCCAGTTCAGACTGGTTTGCCCAAACCGGTAGCAACCTGCTGGTGTCATAATGGCATCATGGAATAGGTTCTGTGGTTGCCTGTCCATGAACACCACCAACTTATTTTGGTGTGTGTGTGTGTTAAAAATTGTTTGAATTTTTTTTCCAGCTTTTTTCCTTCTGCACTGGAATTGCGCATGCTAATGATGCACGACCACAGCAGTGGGCATCTAGCCAGAATGCTAAATTGGGCTCACTGCCACAGCTTGTGAGTGCTTGTGGGGCCAGCGCGATTTTGCTTCTGCACCTGTGGAGGTAGCAAAATCATGCACAGAGCCACAGATGCCCCTGTGTTTTGGTGAGGTATTTTTTGCTTCCGCCCATGCCAAAACACAGGGCCACCAGTGGCTCCATGTGCCATTTTGCTATCTCCACAGGTGCAGAAGTAAAATTGCGCTGGTCCCGCAAGCACTCACAAATCATGGCAAAGAGCCCAATTTAGTGTTCTATCTAGAAGCCCACCCCTGCACAGCCACGCTGTGTGGGAGAAAGCGAACTGGCAGCAAGGTAAGTTAGAACCCACCCCTGTTGTGAACCACACATGGCTGTTAAACAAATCCATATTTTCCCATTGATTTTGCTGATGGAAATCTGGGTAGGTAGGTTGATTGCAGTTAAACGCTCTTATTTTGTTAACAATGGAATCTCCAAGAGATTTTAACCATCCTTCATGGACCAAGCATATAGAATGGCTCAGGTATTCACAGCCATCCGGCCATGTAACTTGTCCACAAACCAAGTTTTTGAGGGCTCAACACACAGCACCAACTAAAATGACTCTCACTTGGTAACTTTTTCGTAAGTTTATTACTGACAGGAACACTAACAAGCGCGGTTACTGTTAACGCTGTACGCGAGATAGAGAGAACGCGTAATACAGTGTCTCTTCTTATTTATACTCTTACAGCCCGGCAACAGGCAACTTTTGACATGGATACAATTCTGGCGCCAAAACCTGGGAGCCAATCAAAACAAGGTAAACAACTTTTTTCCTACTTGGTGTAATCCGCTTAGCAACTCTGCCTATACATAACACCAACTACATTAGGTTTTTACTTTAGAATCACTATGATGTGTTTTAAAGGTGGAGGATATTTCCATTAGTCCTTTCTCATAGTTAAATTATCTCTGGTTGCTTTTCAGCTTGCTTATGCTAGTTGGGTTGTGAGGGTGAAAGTTTGTTCACCAATCTTGTGGATTGATTTCCAAATGTTTTGTTATCAGGATAGGTCACAACTTCAGCAGAGTTTAGGAGATGTCAGTGTTTATAAGGGCTTGTAATGGTCAGGTGTGAGTGTAGCAACTGAGGGTCTTGTGATGAGTCTTGAATAATCAAGTGGTTGGGTTGGGCCCAATTGGATTGTATTACGTCTAGCTTGTTTAGAGTGTATGTCTTTTCCTTGTATTACACACATCTTTTGTTTACTATGCAGTGATTCTGTTTTTGCACATCATCAAGAATTGTCCATAACATGGACATAGATCTAAAGAGATAAAGAAATGTAGATTGTTGAGCTGATAGCTAAACAGGGGGCTTTAGGGAACTATGTCTGCTCACTTGTGAAAGAGATGGATGCATGCATTTTTCTTTCTCTCTGCATTTGAAAGACAGAGAAATAGAAAATGTAGTATTTATGCTTTCCTACTAAGCCAGTGAAGATTTGAATAATATAAAAGACATGTTCAACTACATATTCATTCTTGTAACTCACACTGGAATTGTTGGATATCACAGTGGATTATCATGTTTCCTTTCAACCTACCCAGTGTTGCTCCATTTTCCTCCACTTTACAAGCATAAAAGTTATGATAAGAGAGCAAATTGCTTCAGGGCTGTTTCCAGATGCAGAATTAATACCATATGCTATGCCCTTGATATTTCTTCCTGCCTGAAGTACCCTGTACTACAATATCCTCTCCAGCATTTTACAACAGAATCTAAGCTATTTCACTCTTATGCAAATTTGCTAGATTATTATCTAATGTGACCTTACTAGAAAACAGTGTGTTGACAATAATATCCTATCACATGATCTGTTAAGAAGACATTAACTTAAAGCAATATTTCTCAATTTTGGCAGTGCATTTGACAATGCATGGACTTCAACTTATGCCGTCTGGAAAATTCTGGGAGTTGAAACCCATAGATTGTCAAACTGCCATGGTTGAGGAAAACATCAAATTTATGAGTCTATTCCTTTTAACATAGCTATAACCTGGTTACAGTACATTTATATTACCCACGGAAACGGAGTAACGACGCTGAGACATGTTGTGGATTAAATATGGGTCATTTATTAAATTAACATAAATTTAAATAAATTTGAATACGCCAATTTAAATATTTAAATTCAGAACGAACTAAGGACCTGCAGAGGCCAAAACTAACGGGGCAGAAATTCCTACCAGAAAATTCCTTGGCAACATTGGGCAAAAACTCCTTGCTGAACCAGGTGAAGCTACCACCTTCACCTGGATCCAAGCCACGCCCCTTCATCATGTGGGAGGAGTTCACCCTCCAATCCCCGTGGGAAATTGGATCTGGTGATTCCCATGGACATCCTCTCTCCAATCCCCGACGTTGTTCCAACCTCTAGTTCCTGGAGAGAGGTGGTCCATCACCCTTTCAAGGATGCCCAAAGCAGCATGCGTAGTCGCTTCTAATTGCCCATTTCTGCCCCTAACCTGCCAAACCCTAATGACCAAAGGGAGGCCTATACTGATATCTAAGTGCGCCACACTCCCTAACCAATCCAGTCTGCACCGTCAGTGTGGAATAGGTGAAAAAACGGCCACTTCTAAAGGGGAGGCCGCAAAAAATTCCTATTCGGCCCCGAGGCGACCTCCTTAGGACACACTGTTGATAGCAGAGGGTGGGCGGGTGTTCGCTTCAGGAAAGCCAAGCAAGGGGGAAGTCCTGTCCAGATTGCCCTTAAATAGGGCGATCCAGGACCTCCCCCAACTAGCAGGCAGTGCACCACCTTGGCGTGCTGCCAAAAGCCGAACTTCCGGGTTCCAGAGGAACCCGGAAGTCCGGAGCTCAAAAAAGCTGCTGGCAGTGTCTCCCGGGCTCCTGAGGTAATTTTGGCCGGCGGTTTAAGCCGCCGGCCGGGCATTTCTATTTGTTTTGATGTCTTTTTCTTGATAATTCTCAACAATGATTATGTAGATTACCAAGTAATGATGTATCTCACCTTAGAACAGTTCTTCTCTTCAGGTTTCCTCTTATAGGGCTACTTGAGTATTCAATCCACCTCCTCAGGTTAATATACCAAGATCTTGGTACTTTCATTCAGTCCTTACCTCTTTGCCATGACTCCTTTTCCACTCCAAACCATTTCTCCATGGTACTGATCAGTTTTATCTGTAGCGTTATACTTGGAACCTTTGTTACTGTAAGTAAATGCATTTCTTCCACAGGGGGAAAGGTCAAATGTGTGATGTTAAATGAAGACCATGGAGTCACCATTGGCTAGCTTATTACAATATTATAATTTTGTTAAGGGTAATATATAAAAAACTAATAGAAGAATTACTGATAGTGTTATACTGTCAATTACATTGACATTATACTTGTCAATGATTTTCTTATTTGCAATTATTGATGATAATGATATTATCCATTCAATCATTTTCGACTCTTGGTGATTCTAGAATCTGGTTTGGTCATGTTAGGTCTCTCTACATCTTCTGATCTTGCATTACTTCTTTGAGTTTTTATTATTTACTATTATTAGAAAGATTTAGACAAAAGTATTAATGGTTTTCTGATGATTTAAAGACTGAGATTGAAAAAGATCTCAATACAAATGAAGAACATGCAAATAACAACTGAAAGAATGTGTGGTAAGGTTGGCTAAAATTTGTTTAAAATATATAAATGGAACCGTGGGAAATATGTGATCGAAGGGAATAAAAATTACATGATGTTTTAATCAAAAAATATTTTTAAAATGCTGAGAAATTTGTTAAATGAATTTTGTTCCATTTTATAATTTTTTTTGGTCACATCCGTTAAGTGAATCACTGCAGTTGTTAAATTAGTAACATGGTTGTTAAGTGAATTTGGCTTCCTATTGATTTTGCTTGTCAGAAGGCACAACACACGAGCACAAGATGCTGTGACCATCATAAATATGAACCACTTACCAAGCATTCGACTGTAAATCATACAACCATGGGAATCCATGATGGTCATAAGTGTGAAACTGGTCATAAGTCACTTTTTTTCAGTGCTGTTGTGACTTTGAATGGTTACTAAGTGTTTTAAGTTAAGGACTACATTTTATTTACTCATATTGCAGGAATGATTAGTGAAATTATCAGCTGAGACAATTATTTCTGACTGAAAACTCCTTATAGATTTTCTTTCATGAATGTGAAAAACTGGATGCTATAAAAACTTACACTGCAGTGACAATGGGGGACCTGAAAGAGGCAGTAGAGAACAAGAGGCATGGAGAGTGCTGATCATAGAGTGGTCAAGAGTGGGACACAACTGTTTGGCAGAAAACAAAACATTGAATCTGTTACTTATGGTTTTGATGATTAGGCAGAATAAATCATAGAAAAAAGTGAATTATATGGTAAGCATAGAGTAAGAGGAAATTTTCTAATTGTACTTCTAATTTCTGTAAAGTTACTTCTTAGTATTTTTTTCTACTTTTCTTTTAGCTTTTTTTTGCTTTTTTGTATTTATATTTTTCTTTTTATTTATTTCTTCTTTACTTTTTTGTAATTTTATATTAGTCTTTATTAATTATTACCTTCTTGGTTATTAAAAAAAATTATATATAAATAGGAGCTGAGTTCAATCCAAGGGCATCTTTATATTTTAAATTACTGTTATTGGTGGAGAGTAATTATTTTTACTTGGTGACAGACTATTAATTTAATCAGCTAAAATCCACTCCATCATTTAATCGCATGATAATTCTAGATAGTGCTTGCATACTCTGTGTGTGTGTATGTCAGTTATTTTTTGAAAATGTTCTGAAAATATTTATGTAGACTCATAATTTTTTAAAAAGATGAACAGATTCATACATTATTCTCCCAGTATGAATATTAAGAGATTCCCAATAAAATGAAATATAAAAAGAGTGAATCTTATTCTAGGCTAGTAGGAAGAAGTACGTTTATAGAGAAATGATGAAAAACAACTTGATCTCTTTATGGAAAGAAAAAAACTGATATTTTTTATTCTCTGTCATTAATAGTTCACAACCAATTTTTATTTATGAGCTGACAGTAGCAACAGTGTTGGAATAAGGATGTGAAATAATTCATTCCTGTGTTAAAGTACTTTGACTGCCTGTGCTCTTTTATATGGATTGGTGGAGTATAAATCTTCTAAAATAGAAAAATATTCATTTAAGGGGAATAGTGGTAACAAAAGTTTTACATCTATTATGTTTGATCTATAGGGTACTTCATCTCAAATGGAATAGCTTTTTTTGCTAAATAGTTATCAGAATTTTGTTGCTTTTGGATTCAAGCTGGGGCAATTTTATTAACAATAATAGAAGCAGAATAACTATAGAAACAACACTCGGGCTTGGGTACCATTGTGAATGCTATTGGGTTTCCGAAGCTTACTACATATCTAGTCTCTGGCTTCAAACCTGGTAACCAACATTGCCACCTTAAATGTTGGGTATAAAGTCACATCCAGATATTGAGACTTACCCACAATATGCTGGAACTCTATCCAGCAATGATTTTGATGGCTGAGTATTGTGAGAGTAGAAGTCTACTTATAGGGATGGTATCCAGACTAGGCAAAGCTCAGCTTATAGGGTTATTTTCCCTATCTAAAATGTAAATAATACTGCACTAGTAATCACTGAGTTGAATTGAGTGCAACGTGTAATAATGTCATGACTATATCGTAACATCAAATGGAAAGCATTTTGCCACTTCCTTCTTTGTGGTTGTCTTTTGATTCCCCAACCTACAGGCCCTAATCTAACCTTCCTGTTGGTCTCCTATCCGATAAGAAATGAAGTACAAATTTGGCTAGCTTTTTGAGATTCTAGGGATTCTATATAGATTGTAACTGAATAATTGATATACAGTGTTCCCTCGATTTCCATGGGGGATGCGTTACGAGACCGCCCGCGAAAGTCGAATTTCCGCAAAGTAGAGATGCGGAAGTGAATACATCATTTTTGGCTATGGACAGTATCACAAGCCTTCCCTTAACACTTTAAACCCCTAAATTACCATTTCCCATTCCCTTAACAACCATTTACTCACCATTATTACTGGTACTCACCATGGAATATGACACTTAGTGATGCTGATATTTATAAACATAATTATTTATTAACAATAATAATTATTTTTGTTATTTATTTGCAAAAATTATTAGTTTGGTGATGATATATGACGTCATTGGGTGGGAAAAACCGTGGTATAGAAAAAAACCCACGAAGTATTTTTTAATTAATATTTTAAAAAAAAACGTGGTATAGGCTATTCGCGAAGTTTGAACCCGCGAAAATTGAGGGAACACTGCATCTCAAAAATACTAATCAAGCAGTGGTGAAATCCATGTTTTTTTAAATTACCGGTTCTGTGGGCATGGCTTGGTGGGTTTGGTTTGGCTTGGAGGACACGGCAGAGGAAGGATACTTCAAAATCTCCATTCCCTCTCCTCTTTGGGGCCAGCCAGAGGTGATATTTGCTAGTTCTCTGAACTACTCAAAATTTCCACTACCAGTTCTTCAAAATACTCAAAATTTCCACTACCAGTTTTCCAAAACTTGTCGGAACCTGCTGGATTTCACCCCTGTAATCAAGTGTATATTATTAAATATCACCACAAATCCAGTGTCACCACAATCCAGTGAATCCAATAGTGAAGGGAGAGTGCAAACAAATTGAAGCTCAGTCAATAAGAACAGTTTCCTGTCGACCAATAGTTCCTCCATCTTGTCTGGATTTAATTTCACCTTTTCTCCCACATTCAATCCGGTGCTGAACTCAGGCTGTGTTCAAAGGTTTTGGCTAGCTCTTGAAAATTGAATAGAAAGGTACATAAGAACATAAGAACATAAGAAGAGCCATGCTGAATCAGGCCAAAGCCCACCAAGTCCAGCATTCTGTGTCACACAGTGGTCCACCAATTGTCCATGGGGATCTTGAGCAGAAAGAGAAGGCAAGACCCTCCCTTTCCCCTGACCCCCAACAAATGGTACTCAAGGGAATCCTGCCTGCCTCAACCAACATAGAGGCGGCATATGGACATCTGTTTCAATAACCACTGATACACTTGGCATCCATGAATCTCTCTAATCCTGCCTTGATGCTATTAAGACTGAAAGCTGTCATGACCTCTTCTGGAAGTGAATTTCATAAACCAATGACCCTCTGGGTGAAGAAATATTTCCCTTGATTTGTCCTCGCTTTCTTACCTATGAGCTTGAGGGAGGGCACCCTCCTCCTAGTATTGTGTGATAGAGAAAATATTTTTTCTCTATCCAGCTTTTCTATCCCATGCATTATTTTATACACTTTGATCAAGTCACCCCTTAAACACCGTCTTTCAAGGCTGAAGAGACCAAGGAGTTGCAACCTGGTATCATAAGGGAGGTGCTCCATTTCCTTGATCACACTTGTTGCCCTTTTTTGCACCTTTTTTGCAATAGAATGGAATGGCATGGGTAAGTGACCTTCAGAAGTATAAATTATTTTCCCTTGAAGTTTTACAAAGATGTTGAACAGCACAGGAGACAGGATGGAATCCAGGAAGTGATCACCTTGGCGTCCTTAGCAACCTGCCGGTGATGTCAAGGCTCCACCCCCGGAATCTCTTCGTGGGAGGGATTCCCCAGCTCCTTCAAAGTGAAATCTTCACGTAAAAATAAACATTGTTATTTTTACGAAAAAGGATGCCGCAGTGGTGCTGCAAGCAAAGGGCGGTCCTTTCACGTAAAAATAAACATTCTGGGGCGGAGCCTTGACGTCACCAGCAGGTTGCTAAGGACGCCAAGGTGATCACTTCCTGGATTCCATGGAATCCAGGAAGTGATCACCTTGGCGTCCTTAGCAACCTGCCGGTGATGTCAAAGCTCCGAATGCCGAACGCGACCCCAAACTTTGCCCGAAGTTTCAAAAAATTTCAGGTTATTGTTCAGCATACTGAACACCGCAAAATTCGGTATGGACCCAAATTGTGCGGGTTTGGTTCGCCCATCACTATTCCTGTTTCCTGTGCACTGACCAGATGATC
The DNA here is from genome assembly GCF_031021105.1 of Erythrolamprus reginae. Lineage (NCBI taxonomy): Eukaryota > Metazoa > Chordata > Lepidosauria > Squamata > Dipsadidae > Erythrolamprus > Erythrolamprus reginae. The sequence goes on from NC_091963.1 coordinate 15,077,271, forward strand.
TTTATGAGTTTAGGAGTGCCAGAAATCAGAAGAGCAGCGGGCTGGTGCTCATGCACGCACCAGGAAGACGATCTTCTGGATTCTGGCATGTGCATACACACTGGCCAACCTGACTTCGTACCTGTCAGAAACTGGAAGATCAGGTGCCTGGTGTGCATGTACATGCTGGAAAACAGAAGAGCAGCTGTCTGGCATGTGCATGCACACCGAGTAGCTGCTCTTTCAGTTTCCGACATGCGTTTCTGTTTCAGCATTCAATTCTGAAAAGATTCGTCAGCACTGCTCTAGGTAGTTTTATTGAGGAACATACATTGAGTGCAATTGGCTAGTTAGCCAACTGTGAATTCTGATTGTCTATCCATTTCATTCTAGCCATGTTTTTATATACTCTACTTCAACCACTATAACACAAAAGAAATATAGTCAAGGATATAGCAATAGCAATAGCATTTAGATTTATTCAGTAGTGCCTCTACTTACAAACTTAATTCATTCTGTGCCCAGGTTCTTACGTAGAAAGGTTTGTAAAAAGAAGCAATTTTTCCCATAGGAATCAATGTAAAAGCAAATAATGTGTGTGATTGGGAGGGTGGAGGCCCTGTTTCCTCCCAGCAGATTCCTAGAGAGGCCCCATGGATGCTTCTCCCCACCTTTTCCAGCCCTGTTTCCTCCCAGGAGATTCCTAGAGGGGCCCCATGGAGGCTTCTCCCCACCTTTTCCAGCTCTGCTTCCTCTCAGGAGATTCCTAGAGAGGCCCCACGGAGGCTTCCCCCTGCTTTTTCCGGTTACAGTTTCGTGGGTTTGGGATTGTAAGTGGAAAATGGTTCTTGAGAAGAGGCAAAAAAATCTTGAACACCCGGTTCTTATCTAGAAAAATTTGTAAGTAGAGGTGTTCTTAGGTAGAGGTACCCATGTATACCATTTGACAGTGCTTTTTAGCCCTCTCTAAGCAGTTTACATAGATTAAGCTTCTTGCTCCTAACAATTTGGGTCCTCATTTTACCGACCTTGGAAGGATGGAAGGCTGAGTCAATCTTGAGCCTACTGAGGTTCGATCTACCAAACTGATGGCCGGTGATCAGCAGAAGTAGCTTGCAGTACTGCACTCTAACCAGGCATAACTTGAATTTAGGCTATGTAAACCTCTATAACCTTGTCTAACAATCAGCAAATCACAGACTTTTTGCACTGAAGGTTGTCATTCCAATACTTTGAATTTCTGGTCACCACTTTCTGGGGTTAACAAAGAAAAGACATTATGCTTGGTTTGTTGACTTGGGCCTTAAACAAAGCTCCTGATTTTCTCTTATCTATCTTTCGCTGCTGTCTTTTTCCTCCTGGCTGAACAAGTTCCAGCTAAACGACTCATTTATTTTCTGGTTCCCGTAACTGCCTTTTCTCTCCTGTTTAAACTGAAAAGGGAAGCAAACAAACAAGATTGCAAGAGAACGGTGCCTGTTTCCATTTCAATCAGTTTTGATATATTATATCCCATGCTGATTTTTCGTTCCCGGCTGCGAGATGTGCATAAATGGAGAGGAAAGTACTGAAAGATGTTTGGTGTTAGAACTTGGGAAATTATCCTCAGGTAGTAATCTACATTATTTTCAACAATTGATTTAAGCAGGATTGATGATCAGGTACTTAATGAAGCTTTTGTGTCGCCTGTGGAAAATTGTCCTTAGGTCTCACTTCCCCTTAGCTTGTTAGAGGGTGGGGGGAAAATCCTTCTCCTTGCTTTAATGTTTGTGTATTGTTGCAACTCTGGCAAGTTTAAAAAAGCCCTACTTTCAGGTTACACACAGGTTATCCTTCCTGTGCATCACAACAGCTGTTATGGTAGAATAGAATAGAATAGAATAGAATTTTTATTGGCCAAGTATGATTGGACACACAAGGAATTTGTCTTGGTGCATATGCTCTAAACGTACATAAAATAAAATATACATTTGTCAAGAATCATGTGGTACAACACTTAATGATTGTCATAGGGGTCAAATAAGCAATGAAGAAGGAATATTAATAAAAATCTTAGGATATAAGCAACAAGTTACAGTCATACAGTCAACATGGGAGGAAATGGGTGATACCCTGTTTCCCCGATAGTAAGACACCCCCGATTGTAAGACGTATCGGGGGTTTCAGGGGGGTCGGCTAATATAAGCCGTACCCTGAAAGTAAGACATATGTCTTACTTTCGGGGAAACACTGGGGTATTGCCGCCTCCCTCTCATCTAGCTGCGCACCGCCTCCTGCCCACGTCCGCACCGTCCCCCTCTCCATACGTCGCCACGTCTGCCACCTCCCTCTGATCTTAATGAGCGCCGCCTCCTGCCCACTTCCGCGCCGCCCCCCTCCATACGTCACCACGTCTGCCGCCTCCGTCTGATCCAAATGAGCGCCGCCTCCTGCCCACTTCCGCACTGCCCCCCTCCATACGTCACCACGTCTGCCGCCTCCGTCTGATCCAAATGAGCGCCGCCTCCTGCCCACTTCCGCACTGCCCCCCTCCATACGTCACCACGTCTGCCGCCTCCGTCTGATCCAAATGAGCGCCGCCTCCTGCCCACTTCCGCACTGCCCCCCTCCATACATCACCACGTCTGCCGCCTCCGTCTGATCCAAATGAGTGCCGCCTCCTGCCCACTTCCGCGCCGCCCCCCTCCATACGTCACCGCGTCTAAATGTTAATTTTATGGTTAAAACAAAAAATTCGACAATTTTTTTCCAATATAAGACATACCCCGAAAGTAAGACATAGTGGGGCTTTTGGGGATAAAAAGAAAGTAAGACACTGTCTTACTTTCGGGGAAACACGGTAGGAATGATGAGAAAAACTAGTAGAATAGAAGTGCAGATTTAGTAGAAAGTCTGACAGTGTTGAGGGAATTATTTGTTTAGTAGAGTGATGGCGTTCAGGAAAAAAACTGTTCTTGTGTCTAGTTGTCTTGGTGTGCAGTGCTCTGTAGTGACGTTTTGAGGGTAGGAGTTGAAACAATTTGTGTCCAGGATGTGAGGGGTCAGTAAATATTTTCCCCGCCCTCTTTTTGACTCGTGCAGTATACAGGTCCTCAATGGAAGGCAGGTTGGCAGCAATTGTTTTTTCTGCAGTTCTGATTATCCTCTGAAGTCTGTGTTGGTCCTGTTGGGTTGCAGCACCAAACCAGACAGTTATAGAGGTGCAGATGACAGACTCAATGATTCCTCTGTAGAACTGTATCAGCAGCTCATTGGGCAGTTTGAGCTTCCTGAGCTGGCGCAGAAAGAACATTCTTTGTTGTGCTTTTTTGATTATGTTTTTGATGTTAGGTGACCATTTTAGGTCTTGAGATATGATAGAACCTAGAAATTTGAAGGTCTCTACTGTTGATACTGTGTTGTCTAGTATTGTGAGAGGTGGAAGGGTGGTAGGGTTTCTCTTAAAGTCTACCACCATTTCTACTGTTTTGAGTGTGTTCAGTTCTAGATTGTTCTGGTCACACTAACAAGGATAGTTGTTCAACTTCCCATGGTGGCTTTAAATTTGATTTAAGTGACAACAAACTTTATGTAGCTAATGTATTACACTTACATGTTCTCTCTATTTTTTTTAATTCATAAAAGGCCAATGAGAACATGGAAAAAAGCGAGAGGTAGAGAAATCCATATTTTAAAAAGGAAATAGGTGCATTTATTTTATTATTTTTTAAAAAAATATGAAAGTTCCTGCCAACATTTTTGACTAGTTGTAGAATTAGCAATAGCAATAGAGCTTTAGACTTATGTACTGCTTTACAGTTCTTTACAGCCCTCTCTAAGTAGTTTACAGAATCAGCATATTGCCCCCAAGGATCTGGCTCCTCATTTTACTGACCTCAGAAGGATGGAAGGCTGAGTTAACCTTGAGCCACTGAAAATCAAACTGCTGAATTACAGGCAGCTGGCAGTCAGCAGAAATAGCCTGCAGTACTACATTCTAATCGGTATGCCATCTCGGCTCTTAATTGGAACATGTTTTGAGGGGCCTTCTGAAATTTGTGCCCCAAAAAAAGAGATTGTAGGCGGGGCTTCAATTTGAATTTAACCCAACATACATCATATGGGACATTCCTTTTTTTCTCCTCCCAGAAGTAGATGGCATTTAATTATTAGATCACATTTCAGACAATTTACCTTTCCATACACATTGCAAAAACCATGTACTTTTGTGACTAATTGAACGGGTGCGCAGTCTTAAAATGTCACTTTGCAGATAGAAATGATCCATCTCTTTGACTTAGCTTGTAAACATATTTCATCGGCGGTCACTAATATGCTTTTATTGCCTATCTGTCAGAGATGATGCTATTACCATGTCTGATAAAGTATTCTTCAGAGGCCTCTCTTTAATCCCCCCCTTATATAATCATAAGAGACCATAACCAATAAATTTAGTTCAATGCTCTCTCGGTGTTAACTAATTTTAAATAAATCTACCAGAATAGGTTAGGTAAAAAATATGTCAAAGATTATTTTCCCCACCCAGAAAATACTGACGTTGATGTTTCCCATTAGGATAACATTTTAAAATACTTTTTAGTTTTTTTAATTAAAAATTTATTGTAAGATGCAAATTAAATACAAGTGAAAACTAAAGAAGATAAAAAGAGAAGGTAAAGAGATTAAAAAGAAAGAAAAAGTAGTGATTTCTGACATTTTTCAGTGCAGTGTAATACAAAAAAAAATTATACCATCAAATCTTTTCTTTATATTTCTATATATTTCAAGCCATTTTTATTAGAACAAAATCATTCTAATCATTAAAACCTATAATTAGGGGTTTTTTCCCCTCCAATTTTGAGCATAAAATCCAAAAGTAGTTAGTAAACAAAACTAGATAAATTTTTCTTTTTAATTAAAACAATCAATTTTTCTATCTCTGCCAATTCAATCATCTTTATCATTCACTCTACAGTTTTGGAAATTAGTGTAACTTTCACTTTTGGGGCATATAGGATTCTTATTATTGTCAGCACATGCAATAACACGATTCCAAATTTTCTTTCATACTCTTGGTCTAGGATGATATTTTTAATATTGGCTGATTTTGTATTCTTTACATGGTTCAATCAAGGAAATGTCATCATAAAATTGTAGATATGTGGTAGTGCTTCTTTATTGCCAATTAATGGTTTCACCATCAAATCAAGGCACTTTCATGAATTGAAAATTCTATAACCTTGATATGGAGAATTCCCAGGCTTGAAATGTTTACATGTTTATAGTACCAATAAGATACTTGATAACTGTTAGGTATGCTTTAGTCATCGTATTTAAGTGTCTTCTATAGCATGGTCTATTCTGACCAATTCACTTTATTCTAGCATACAATTCAATTCAATTCAATTCGATTTATTAGATTTGTATGCTGTCCCTCTCCGAAGACTCGGGGTGGCTCACAACAACAATAAAAACAGTATAACAAGGGAACAAATCTAATAATAAAATTGCATTAAAAAACCCCAACAATTTAAAAACCATACAACACATACATACCAAACATAAAATATAAGAAAGCCTGGGGGAGATGTCTTAATTCCCCCATGCCTGGTGATATAGGTGGGTCTTGAGTAACTTGCGAAAGACAAGGAGGGTGGGGGCCGTTCTAATCTCCGGGGGGGAGTTGATTCCAGAGGGCCTGGGCTGCTACAGAGAAGGCTCTTCCCTTGGGGCCTGCCAAACGACATTGTTTGGTCAACGGGACCCAGAGAAGGCCAACTCTGTGGGACCTCTGTGGACAAGGCCATTGGAGCTGTGAGTTCCGCCACCTGTTTACTGGATCCGTGTCCCTCCTGGCTGGTTTCGGCCAGCAGGGAGGTGACACGGAGCTGGGTCCAGGAGATTGTCAACGCTTCTTTGGGGAGGGGGTCCTTCCCGGATCCCTACAAGGAGGCACTTGTGCGCCCCCCTACTCAAGAAGCCTTCCCTGGACCCAGCCATTCTCAACAACTATCGACCAGTCTCCAACCTTCCCTTTATGGGGAAGGTTATTTATTTATTTATTAATTTATTAATCAGATTTGTATGCCGCCCCTCTCCGCAGACTCGGGGCGGCTCACAGCAATCGCCATACAATGTAAACAAATCCAATATTTAAATTAATTTTAAAACACCACAAGTTAAAACCAATCATACACACTAACATACCATACATAAATTTTATAAGCCTAGGGGGAAGGAACATGTCAATTCCCCCATGCCTGACGACAGAGGTGGGTTTTAAGGAGCTTACGAAAGGCTAGGAGGGTGGGGGGAGTTGATTCCAAAGGGTCGGGGCCGCCACAGAGAAGGCTCTTCTCCTGGGTCCCGCCAAACGACATTGTTTAGTTGACGGGACCCGGAGAAGGCCAACTCTGTGGGACCTAACTGGTCGCTGGGATTCGTGCGGCAGAAGGCGATCCCGGAGATATTCTGGTCCGGTGCCATGAAGGGCTTTATAGGTCATAACCAACACTTTGAATTGTGACCGGAAACTGATCGGCAACCAATGCAGACTGCGGAGTGTTGGTGTGACAAGGTTGTTGAGAAGGTGGTGGCGCTCCAGCTCCAGCAGTCCTTGGAAGAAGCCGATTATCTAGGTCCTCAGCAGTCAGGATTCAGGCCCGGCTATAGCACGGAAACTGCTTTGGTCGCGCTGATGGATGATCTCTGGCGGACCCGGGACGGGGGTTTATCCTCTGTCCTGGTGCTTCTTGACCTCTCAGCGGCTTTCGATACCATCGACCATGGTATCCTTCTGCGCCGGCTGGAGGGGTTGGGAGTGGGAGGCACTGTCCTTCAGTGGTTCTCTTCCTACCTCTCTGGTCGGTCGCAGTCGGTGTTAGTGGGGGGTCAGAGGTCGACCTCTAGGTTACTCCCTTGTGGGGTGCCTCAGGGGTCGGTCCTCTCCCCCCTACTATTCAATATCTACATGAAACCGCTGGGTGAGATCATCCAAGGGCATGGGGTGAGGTATCATCAGTATGCAGATGATACCCAGCTTTACATCTCCACCCCTTGTCCAGTCGGCGAAGCAGTGGAAGTGATGTGCCGGTGCCTGGAGGCTGTTGGGGTCTGGATGGGTGTCAACAGACTCAAGCTCAACCCGGATAAGACGGAGTGGCTGTGGGTTTTGCCTCCCAAGGACAATTCCATCTGTCCGTCCATCACCCTGGGGGGGGAGTCACTAACCCCCTCAGAGAGGGTTCGCAACTTGGGCGTCCTCCTCGATCCACAGCTCACATTAGAGAAACATCTTTCAGCTGTGGCGAGGGGGGCGTTTGCCCAGGTTCGCCTGGTGCACCAGTTGCAGCCCTATTTGGACCGGGAGTCACTGCTCACAGTCACTCATGCCCTCATCACCTCGAGGCTCGACTACTGTAATGCTCTCTACATGGGGCTACCTTTGAAAAGTGTTCGGAAACTTCAGATCGTGCAGAATGCAGCTGCGTGAGCTATCATGGGCGTTCCTAAATTCGCCCATGTCACACCAACACTCCGCAGTCTGCACTGGTTGCCGATCAGTTTCCGGTCACAATTCAAAGTGTTGGTTATGACCTATAAAGCCCTTCATGGCACTGAACCAGAATATCTCCGGGACCGCCTTCTGCCGCACGAATCCTAGCGACCAGTTAGGTCCCACAGAGTTGGCCTTCTCCGGGTCCTGTCAACTAAACAATGTCGGTTGGCGGGGCCCAGGGGAAGAGCCTTCTCTGTGGCGGCCCCGACCCTTTGGAACCAACTCCCCCCAGATATCAGAGTTGCCCCCACCCTCCTAGCCTTTCGTAAGCTCCTTAAAACCCACCTCTGTTGTCAGGCATGGGGGAATTGACATGTTCCTTCTCCCTAGGCTTATAAAATTTATGTATGGTACGCTAGTGTGTATGATTGGTTTTAACTTGTGGGTTTTTTTTAAATTAATTTAAATATTGGATTTGTTTTACATTGTATTGCTATTGCTGTGAGCCGCCCCGAGTCTGCGGAGAGGGGCGGCATACAAATCTGATTAAACTTAAACTTAAACTTAAACCTTATCAGCCGCTGGGATTCGTGCGGTAGAAGGTGGTTCCGGAGGTATTTTGGTCCAATGCCATGAAGGGCTTTAAAGGTAATTACCAACACTTTGAATTGTGACAGAAACCGATCGGCAGCCAGTGCAGGCCACGGAGTGTTGTAGAAACGTGGGCGAATCTAGGAAGCCCCACAATAGCTCTCGCGGCCACATTCTGCACGATCTGAAGTTTCCGAACACTTTTCAAAGGTAGCCCCATGTAGAGAGCATTGCAGTAGTTGAACCTCGAGGTGATAAGGGCATGAGCGACTGTGAGCAATGACTCCCTGTCCAAATAACAGCTAAGAACATCTTTAAAGTTTCCATTTTCACACAAACTATAGATTCTTTCATTATGCTTTGTTCTGAATCCATCTCAAACTATAGATTCTTTCATTATGCTTCATTCTGAGTCTATCTTCATAGCCATGAACACCTACACATCCAGCCCTTAAATTTGAACATGAGGTTTGTTCTTTGCATTCTGATTTCAGAAAGAAAGGAAGATAGAAAAGTTCAAAACTACAGGTTAAGGTTAACTCAGTCTTCATTTAGCCTCAAGTCAATTTCTTGTCAGCTTTTTGTGTTCATTAGTCTCTACTGTGGTAAGGGTGGGTGAGGCTGTTTCTTGACTGTATTGATTGTGAAATGCTGTGAGATTCTTAGTTGCTATTTTTATGGTTTTTGTGTGTTTCTAATTATTGTTTGATTGTGTCTTTATTCTGTTTTTCTCCTTTTATAATTGTCAACTGCCCAGAGTTATATACACTATATCACAGAAGTGAATACGCCCCCTCACATTTTGTAAATATTTAAGTATGAGTTAAATACCCGTGCTCCCCTATGGAACTATGTGATCGGGCTTGATAAATCGGCACTTACAGCTTGAAAATTAATGAGTACTTATGATCAGCCTCTCCTCTCCCTTTTCTCCTCACAGAATATTCCTGTCTCTCCCTCAACCTTCCCGCACACAAGCCTCCCCTATCTCCTTCTCTCCCTCAGCCTTGCCATACAGTTCTGATTCTTTTTGCCAATATGTAGGACAGAGCATTTGTTGATTGAAACTTGAAGTTGCCAGATGTTTGACCATTCTGACACAAAGTCAAGGTCCTTTTGGAGAATAGCTGTTTTATCAGTGGTGTTGAAAAGTTTTACATCGGCGGTGAAGAGAATGCAGTTGCTTGTAATGTGATTGCAAAGGTAATTTATATAGCATATGAAGAGTGTTGGTCCTAGTACGCTGCCTTGGTTAATCAGAACAGGATTTGATATGGCGCTCCCTATTTTGCTTGCTGCTGTGAAAGTAAAACCAAACCGGAAACTCCTCTCTCCTGCTTGCGTTTTGCATTTGGAACGGATATCTTTTCAGGTGAGTAGGGGAAGTAGACCTATTTAGCATCAGAGGACTGAGCACCTAGAAGCCACGAGGAACATACATGGCAAATTTCAAGTTTGTAGGCCTTTAACAGATTAAGAGAGTTGGAAGGGACTTTGTAGGTCATCTAGTCTAACCCACTGCCCAAGCAGGAGATCAAACACCATTTCTGACAAATGATAGTCCAATATCTTCTTGAAAGTCTCAAGTGATGAAGCTCCTACAACTTTCAAAGGCATTGTTCCATTGTTTGATTATTCATGAGTGGTTTTTGCTGATAGATAGATAGATCGATAGATCGATAGATCGATAGATCGATAGATCGATAGATAGATAGATAGATAGATAGATAGATGGAGATGGAGATAGACAGACAGACAGACAGACAGACAGACAGACAGACAGACAGACAGACAGATATCTTCTCCATGACAGAACATCAGAGGGTACTAGAGAGTGTCATAGGCAAGATGCATCTCACTGATTCATAACAACCTGTTGCCTCTGCTAGGAAGAATGATATCTCCTCAAATTTCTGGCTGACAATGAGAACAACCACTTCTATAGTCATAGGGGCATTGAAACAACCTTGGAGCTCTCCTATCAACATTAATCACCACTTGGAAGTCCTTGCGGCCCTTAGGAACAGAATCAACAGCAGCCTTAAGTTCCAGAATATATTTGTGTTCACACAGCAACTTTTGCTGTATGGCTAACCAGTTATGCTTGGGTAGATTCCACAATGATTGTCCCTCTCATTATCACTGTCATCAACAAAGCATATCTAGAGAAATGAAGGCTGCGGCTGAGGCCCCGCCATGGTACTCCCTATCCTGTGGTTCCTGCACTTTGAATGTTGGCATGTTCACCTCTCTGGCCCAATACCATGAAGGGCTTTATAGGTCATGACCAACACTTTGAATTGTGACCGGAAACTGATCGGCAGCCAATGCAGACTGCAGAGTGTTGGTGTGACATGGGCATACCTAGGGAAGCACCTGATTGCTCTCGCAGCTGCATTTTGCACAATCTGAAGTTTCTGAACACTCTTCAAAGGTAGCCCCATGTAGAGAGCGTTACAGTAGTGCAACACACAGCCATTAATGTCTAAACCACTGGTAACAAATGTATATCCCTAAGTGATAATGTCCAAATGGGGCACAGTGTCAATATTTTGTGTGGCCACCATTACTTTCCAGCACTGCCTTAATCCTCTTGGGCATAGAGTTCATCAGAACTTCACAGCTCTGTCATTTCTTCACTGTTGTCACATGAAAATATATACTTACAGTAAATATTTACAAAATGTGAGGGGGTGGACTCAATCTTGTGATATACTGTATATGATATTGTAAGCTGCAAAGAGTCCTCAACAGTAAAATGAGCAGCATATACATACATACATACATGATACATACATACAGTACATACATAAATATATACATACATATCAAAATATAACCAGATGGTCATATACGTTTAATAAATAAATATAATGCCCAAATATCCCCACTAGCCATTATCCCCTTTTCCAACTTGAATTTACTTATTATCTTGTTTGTCTATAAGAGATAACTTAGCTTTGTCTTCTCCACACAAAAAACCCCAACCTTCTTTAATTAATTTCTTATTTGCATCCTAAATCTGGTGCCATATCACAATCTGCAAGAACCTTACTCATTTTTATGGAGTTTACAAGGAGTTATGTCTTACATATGAGCTGTTAGTTTGGAGATTAGTATAATCAAAGGAGGATTCAAAATACTATTGGATTTCAGCTTTTAATCCTTATGAAGAATTCAGATTTGCTTTTAATCACTCAATACTGTTAATTAAAAGGTACATCTCTCTTTCTCTCATATACACACACACACAAACATGCACACAAGCAAACACACACACACACACACACACACACACAGAGTGTGTGTGTGTGTGTGCACCCATACACTGGCACACACACTCATTCACTTTCAGTCTATTTTAATCACTACAGTACAATTGCATTATTCGATTATAAATGTGTACAACAGATAGGACAGATTATAAATGTATAGTGATATACTCAAGATTGAAGTTAATTGCAGTCAAGAAAGATTCCAAGATATAAAAAAGGGAAGAAGATAACTTATTAAATAGTGTTTTGCTATATTTATCTTTTATCCCAAAACAATTTTCGTATCCTTTCAAATGTTTTTTAAAAAACTATTCCACATACAACTGAAAATAATTTCATACCACCTTGTCAATTAATTTGTTTTGTCTAATGCTGACTTAGGAGAATTCAAATTTTTAAGGTCATAGATTTACCTCCCACTGAACCATGAAATAACTATTTAGTTGCATAACTTTGTGAAATTTGAATCGATTTTAACTCCATGGAATTGTCTTAACTCTATTTTTAAAGGACATATTTCTTTTATAATCACTAAACTAGTTTTCAACTAAAGGATGTACTTACAAAAATGATCTTAACATAATAGGCCAGCTAAGGAAAGCGTAACTAGTTCCATTTTCTGAATGACATGAATATTCTATTGACTTCTATATTCAGAAACTAGTAGCAACATTAAGATATTCAAAACACTATGAGGAACAACAAAGACCAGCATACACTGATTAGTTAAATAGTTGAACAAATCTTGGAATTAGTGAACTACTATAATTCATTCTAAGTCAAATATTCAATATGAAACGCAGTCATTTAAGACCTAAAATAGTTTGTAGTATTTTTGTGGTTTTAATAATTATTCAGATGATGTCTATCTGCACATGGTAATATAAGAACTTCAAATTATTAAATGGCATATTTATATTGTCATGCATAAGGAGGCTGTGAAGGTAATTTGAAGATATATTTACGGGTATTTGAATAGATTACATTGCTTCTCCCCCAAAGCTAACTCCAACTATAATACAACTGTGGAATTTCTCCAATATAGGATTAAGATATATAATCTTTAAAAAGCAGTAGATGTACTGACCAGCAGCATGAATTGATTGGAAGTGAGATAATTATTATATATTTAGATAAATATATACAGTGATCCCCCGAGTTTCGCGATCTCGATCATTGCGAAAGGCTATATCGCGATTTTTCCACCCGATGACGTCACTCCCTTCCTTTCTCATCTTTCTTTCTCTCTCTCTTTCTCTATCTTGCTTCTTCCTCTCTCACACTCTCTTCCTCCCTCTCTCATCTCTTTCTTTCCTTCTCTCTCTTTCTCTATCTCTCCCCCTCTTGCTCTCGAGCGGCAAGCGAGCAGGCGGGCGGGCGAACGGGCAAGCGGCAAGCGGCAAGCGAGCGGCCGGGCGAGCGGGTGACAGGCAAGCGGCAAGCGAGCAGGCGGCCGGGCGAACGGGCAAGCGGCAAGCAAGCGGCCGGGCGAGCGGGTGACGGGCAAGCGGCAAGCGATCTTGGGGTTTCCCCTTTGCCTGGGCGGCGGGAAGACCGGGGAAGGTTCCTTTGGCCGCCCAACAGCTGATCTGCTCCGCAGCGCGGCAGCAGCGAGGAGCCGAAGATGGGGTTTCCCCGTTGCCTGGGCAACGGGGAAACCCCATCTTCGGCTCCTCGCTGCTGCCGCGCTGCGGAGCAGATCAGCTGTTGGGCAGCCGAAGGAACCTTCCCCTGTCTTCCCCGCCGCCCACACGCAAACTCCACCATCTGCGCATGTGCGGCCATGGAAAAAGGGGCGCGCATGCGCAGATGGTGTTTTTACTTCCGCACCACTACATCCCGAAATATCGATTATTGCGAGGGGTCTTGGAACGGAACCCTCGCGATAATCGGGGGATCACTGTACATATATATTATATATATTTATTAGATTTGTATGCCACCCCTCTCCTTAGACTCGGGGCGGCTCACAACAGTAATAGTACAATATATAACAAATCTAATAATTAAAAGTCACTAAAAACCCCTTATTAAAAAGAAACATACACACAAACATACCATGCATAAACTGTAGAGGCCTGGGGAGATGTCTCAATTCCCCCATGCCTGGCGGCAGAGGTGGGTTTTAAGACGTTTACGAAAGGCAAGGAGGGTAGGGGCAGTTCTAATCTGTGGGGGGAGCTGGTTCCAGAGGGTCAGGGCCACCACAGAGAAGGCTCTTCCCCTGGGTCCCGCCAGACCCGGAGAAGGCCAACTCTGTGGGACCTAAACGACTGCTGGGATTCGTGTGGCAGAAGGCAGTTTCGGAGATATTTTGGCTCGATGCCATGAAGGGCTTTATAGGTCATGACCAACACTTTGAATTGTGACCGGAAACTGATCGGCAGCCAATGCAGACTGCAGAGTGTTGGAGTGACATGGGCATACTTAGGTAAGCCCATGATTGCTCTCACAACTGCATTTTGCACAATCTGAAGTTTCTGAACACTCTTCAAAGATAGCCCCATGTAGAGAGCATTACAGTAGTCAAACCTCGAGGTGATGAGGGCATGAGTGACTGTGAGCAGTGATTCCCGGTCCAAATAGGGCTGCAACTGGTGCACCAGGCGATTCTGGGCAAACGCCCCCTTCGCCACAGCCGAGATATGGTTTTCTAATGTTAGCTGTGGATCGCGGAGGATGCCTAGGTTGTGGACCCTGTCTGAGGGGGTCAATAATTCCCCCCCCCCCCAGAGTGATGGACGGACAGATGGGATTGTCCTTGGGAGGCAAAACCCACAGCCACTCCGTCTTATCAGGGTTGAGTTTGAGTCCAGACCCTAACAGCCTCCAGGCACCGGCACACCACTTCCACTGCTTCGCTGATTGGATAAAGACATAGGCTTGAAATTTAGCACTTGGACAACCTAGAATGCCACCTGTGGTCTGATCTAAGCATAATATACAAAATTGTCTGCTACAGCATCCTACCTGTCAATGATTACTTCAGCTTCAACTGCAATAATACACAAGCAAACAATAGATACAAAGTCAAAATAAACCAGCGCTCTCATGCGTGGTGGAGCTGACATAGGGTAAAGCCTCGCGTGCCCTCCGATATGGCTCCATGTGCCACCGGTGGCACACGTGGCACAGGTTCGCCATCACTGTTCCATAGGAATTTGTCTTTAACTGGATTGGATTGATTTCCATCCCTTCTTTCCTTTCCTGGATCTTCCCCAGCCCACACAACCCTGGACTGATAAAATTGATAGTTAAGAAAACCTGAACCACATAGATTTAAAATTCAAAGATTCGAAAGCGGCTGGGATGATATATATTAATGGCTTCAGAATCATGTAGGACAGCATCAAAAACACCTGGTGTACAGTAGTAAAAATGCATTCTTTCCACAGAAGTTCTTCTTTTCGTTTAACAGAGAATGCCAGATTGTGCTGTGTGAATTTCAATAAAGCACACGAGGGGGAGGAGGGCAGAAAGCTCATATTAAATTTACAACTTTTTATATTAAAATTCCATTACAATGAGCCTAAACGTTGTATTGGAGAATGCTTTTTTTATAAGACATTTGTTCAGGTTCGGAGTTTACAGGGTCTGGATATTTGGTCAGTCAATATTAATTTGAAATGGTAAGTCACTTCATTTTGTAAAACCCCCAAGACCTGTCCCCCACCCCCATTTCCAATTTTTTTCCATCATGTTGATTTGAGCAGATGTATGGCTACGAGCTCAGTCAACCCACCACTCAAGAAAAATCTCCTATCTGGAGTTCTGAAGTCAAAGTTATGAATCCTCAATGCTGAGCACATGAAGGAGCCTGTCACTCAAAGCTAGAGACTGAAAGGAGAGGAGATAAGATGTCTGAAGAGACTAACTTTGAAAATGGGAAAAATCTAACATTCATTCTTAGAGGTGAAATAATTTTGTCCATAAAGAGAACTAAGGGAAAATGCGCCGTTTTAATTCTCCTGGCTCAATGGGATGAAAAAAAAAATGTTTCCAGGAAGGGGCAAGTAAATGCAACATTAGAATTTTACAATTTTACATTAGTAAATGCAACATTAGAAATTGTTGGCAGCAAAATAAGGCCAGGGTTTACACCTCATACAAAAACTGTGCTGTGATTTGCTTGGCCAAGCTTAGATCTGACTGATTTGGAAAAGTCCAAGCACATTGACCTAGGACAGCGCCAAGAGGATCACCTGAAAACACACACACACACACACACACACACACACACACACAGAGGCAAAGACAAATCACCTCCTTATAGAAAACTATATGGACAGGTCCATGACAGCACCAGAAATTAACCTTTATTCATGGAAATTTTTTTGGCATTGCTATGACACTGTATAGAATAGAATAGAAGAGAAGAGAAGAGAATAGAACAGAAGAGAACAGAAGAGAACAGAAGAGAATAGAATATTTATTTATTTATTTATTCGACTTCTATGCTGCCCAATCCTGAAGGACTCTGTAGATGCTGCAATGATCATAAGTGTGGAAAATTGTCGTAAGCCACTTTTTTCAGCACCATCGTAACATTTGTACAGTCACTAAATGAACTGTTCACTACCTGTACTTTTGATCTTACTTCAGCTTTGCTTTGCAGAGGTTGTAAAGGTTATACATGTGAATTTCATTTGTAATAATATTGCCGAAAAAGCACTAAGTTGTTAACCTAATCTTATACAGTTTCTTCCCTGGCAATATTATACTGCTAACCAGAACCTACAAAACATTTGTTAGACCAATTCTGGAATACAGCTCACCTGTCTGGAACTCACATTGCATATCAGACATAAATATAATTGAGAGAGTCCAGAAATATTTCACAAGAAGAGTCTTTAACAAACGAACGAACGAACGAACGAACGAACGAACGAACAAACAAACAAACAAACAAACAAACAAACAAACAAACAAACATGTAATATAATATAATATAAGTAAGTAAATAAATAAGTAAATAAAATAAAATAAAATAAAATAAATAAATTCTTTTCATGCCCAAACTGAGACTGTTTTTTTCCATGTTTCAGGAAGAATTCCATTATCCACTACTGATTCCACTAGTTTTATCTGATTAGATTGCATACCCAAATACCTTTTCTAATGCCCCTTATTTTCAACAAGTGCCTCCCTGACCACAATGTTAAAAGGAATAAAAACTTATTTGTTGGAGGCAGCCATAGATCAAGCTCCATCAATATAATGCTCAAATCCATATCTTAGCTGGAAGACTTGTGGATTGAGAGAATGCTTTTCAGATCTTCACTTGCAAGTTGTTTTGGGGTGTGTTGTTAAGCAATGAAGTATAGAATAGAATTAAATAGCAGAGTTGGAAGGGACCTTGGAGGTCTTCTAGTCCAACACCTTGCTTAGGCAGGAAGCCCTATACCATTTCAGAAAAATAGTTGTCCAATCTCTTCTTAAAAACTTCCAACCTTAAATACATGGGGCATTCACAACTCCTGGAAAGAAACAATCAGGTTCAAAAAACAAAAATCTACAAACATTGCCTTCTATTAATAAAGTATAAATATGAGCACATTAACTTCCACTCACATTTCTGTCCTGCTAGCAGCTTCCTGTTTACTGAATTTCTTCCTCCACAACACTTTCCTATTTGATTGGCATAATGGACAGAGCAAGGCCATTGAGAATATATTGTGCTGTCATAGTCCCTGTGTGCATTGGACAGAATTTTTTGTTTCATACATCATTTAACATTTGCTCTGAAACAGGCATGAAAACCAATGTATTTTTTCCTTGATACACTGAGTGGGTGATAAAGGTGGCAAAATTCTTTACAAAAAAAAACAACCTCTCTTTTGACAGCCAACTTCAACCTTTGCCTTTGAACACGTAGGTCATCCAAGAACCCATCCATCATGCATTGCAGTCAGGTAAACCATCATTTCCATAAGGTTTGTACAGGTTGCTTTACAAGCTGAGCCTGATGAAAATGGATGGAGGCTGTGTAGAAAAAAGCATCATTGATGGATTGCTTCTTATAGCAACAGCATGAATATAAGGGCCAGTGCACTTATACATATTCATTATTTTCAAACTTAAGTATCAAAGTGGGATGTATATAGATTGCATTAGAGTTATCAAATGAAGTTTCTAGTGTTATTCCAGTTTGGGTCTTATTGCCTTGGCCACTAGAATAGCACCACAGGCTTTTTAGTTTACCTGACTTTTCTACAGATCTATAGCTAAAGCAACATTTGGACATCATTGATTATCTCTAGTCCACATTATTAACTTGATGCAGAACATACCTGGATATGCTGCCTATACATAAATGCAAATAAGCACATTAGAAATGTTTACATAATGAAGACAAATCAATAATACTAGCTTGTGTGGCTGTCAGCCCTAAGTCCCAGAGATAATACGGTGGCATCCATTTGAGTCCAGTTCTTTAGCTGCTTAACAGACAGAATCTTACTATATTAAAGCTTCTAACCCGGGGGTGTAAAACACAATTGCGTCACGTAAGATATCTTGAATTTTTTTTGCCTTTGCGGAGTAAGGGTGTGTAGGGCCTGGACATGCATCTGGGCCATCCTTGTTCTAACCTATCATATATATCCTTGAAGATTCTAGGATTTGGCTACCTTGAACCTGTTTCTTCTCACCTGTTTCAGCAGTTCCAAGAAGACCCTATACCAGTGATGCTGAAAGTGTGGGTGTGCTATCGTGCATGCACAAGTGCCCACACCCATAATTTAATACCCGGGGAGGGCGAAAACAGCTTCCTCCAACACCCAGAAGCCCTCTGGTAGGCCCAGTAGGCTTGTGTTTCGTCCTCCCCAAAGGCTTCCCAAGAGCCGGAGGAGGGTAAAAATGCCCTCCCCAATCCCCCTGGAGTCTCTCTGGAAGTCAAAAATGCCCTCCCAGTGCCTCTGTGTGATCGAAAAATCTGCAGGCTGGCACACACATCCATGTAGGAGCTGAGCTAGGACAACGGCTCACGTGCCAGCAGATACAGCTCCGTGTGCCACCTATGGCACCCGTGCCATAGGTTCACTAGCACTGCTCTATACCCATTTGCAATACTCAGATAATCCTGAGGACACAGATAAACCTCCAAGTGGCATCAACAACTCTCTAAAAGAATGAAAATGACCAGTCTGGGAGGAGTATAAATCTTTCCATTCCTCACCATCCAGTCTAAGCTGAAGAAGCTTCTTAGATGAGAAGTGAAACATCTTCAAAGACAAATAAAAAAGTTTAGTTGCCTCTTGAAAAAGTACCTTTGGGACAATCATGATTTGGATCACCGAAAATCCCTATAGACATTCTAAGTAGGTTATTTATTGTTCTTCACCTATAGACAGAAATCTTTCCAGAATAAAGTAGCCAAAGTTATCTGCATAACTATTTAATAATTATGTGCATGTCACCCTCTTCCCGCATACCAAACATTCCAAACTACCATGTTTCTTTGGCCTCTGGGAAATATCCTTTCCTTTCTGGACTACAAACCACCACAAACAAACACACACACACACACACATGAATCACCTTGTGCTTACAAAAAGTATATTTTGAAAGGATGACATTCCAGAGTCAATTTTTAAAAAATTTCATCATCAAATTTGCAATTTTTCTCCCAACAATTAGAGAGCTGGTTTGGTGTAGGGATTAAAACCTACAGGCTAGAAACCAAGAGACCATGAGTTCTAATCCTGCTTTAGGCACAAAGTCAACTTGATGACTTTGGGCCCATCGTTCTCTTTCACCGCTGGAAAGATGGAGACAATGGCAAAATAATCTTCTGAATAATCTTGCCAAGAAAACACAGGGACTAGTTACCAGGAATCAGCAAAGCTGTACATATGTATATTCAATAATTAAAATGAAAAGGCACTAATTCAAAGGCAATCGTTATGTAAATTTGAATTCTGTATAGATTTGAGTTCACCCTGTTTTTCTGTCACTCAATTTCTTGAATGGAAACCTTAATGTTTCCGTTCAAGACCGAACCCAGATCAAGCCATTTTCAGGGAACCAGTATTTGTACTATCAGTTACAGACACAAAGTAAGCTTCTCATAACAGACTTATTTGAGAACTGGTAGCAGGAATTTTGAGTAGTTATGAGAACTGGCAATTACCACTTCTGGCTGACCCCAGAGTGGGGAGGTAATGTGGATTTTGCAGTAATCTTCCCATGGAATGGGATGAGAATAGAAATTTTACAGAGATTTCCCTTGTCACGCCCACCAAGTCATGCCTACCAAGCCACATGTCCACCATTCCATCACAGAATCGATAATAATTCTTTTTATCCCACCACTGATTGGTGTGACTTAACCCTCAATTTTTCATTTACCTTTGTTGTTTATTCTTATTTTTTTAATTTTCATTTTGTGTCATTATATTGATATATTTAACTGTGCAATGCCTACCAGTGTTCCCTCTAATTTTTTTCCGGTGTGGGCGGAAAAATATAGTATCTGAGCGGGAGTCCCTTCGGGACTGGGCGGCATAGAAGTCTAAATAAATAAATAAATAGATAGATAAATAAATAAATAAATAAATAAAATGTGGGCGCACACTATCACGCGTACGCGAGTTCTGACATCCATAATTCGCTCCCGCTCCTTTCTCTCTCCTCCGTCCTCTCTCATCTTTTTCCTTTCTCTCCCTCTCTTTCTCTTTCCTTTCTCTCCCTCCCTCTTTCTCTCTATCCTTTCTATCTCTCACTCTTTCTTTCTCCCTCCATCATTCCCTCTTTCTCTCCCTCCTTTTCTCTCTTTCCTTTCTCTCCCTCCTTTATATCTCTCTTTCTTTCTCTCCCTCCTTCATTCCCTCTTTCTCTTTCCCTCCCTCCCTCTTTCTCTCTATCCATTATATCTCTCTCTTTCTTTGTTTCTCTTTCTCCTTCATTCCCTCTTTCTCTCCCTCCTTTTCTCTCTTTCCTTTCTCTCCCTCCCTTTCTCTCTCTCCTTTATATCTCTCTTTCTTTCTCTCCCTCCTTCATTCCCTCTTTCTCTTTCCCTCCCTCCCTCCCTTTCTTTCCATCCCTCTTTCTCTCTATCCATTATATCTCTCTCTTTCTTTGTTTCTCTTCCTCCTTCATTCCCTCTTTCTCTTTCCCTCCCTCCCTTTCTCTCCCCCTCCCTTTCTCTCTATCCTTTATATCTCTCACTCTTTCTTTGTTTCTCTTCCTCCTTCATTCCCTCTTTCTCTCCCTCCTTTTTGCTCTCTTTCCTTTCTCTCCCTCCCTCTTTCTCTCCTGGAAGGCCTGTGCCTGCCCTGACCGGACGGACCGCGTTTGGCATCGGCGCCCTTTTGGCAGTCCCTGGTTGGTGCCCCCCCCATGGACGGACATAGGGCTGGTGGCGGATCCACCCCGCCAGCCCATCCCCCCACGGACGGACATTGGGCTGGTGGTGGATCCACCCTGCCAGCCCACCCACCTCACAAATGGACATAGGGCTGGTGGCGGATCCACCCCACCAGCCCCCCCATGACAGACATCGGGCTGGTGGCAGATCCACCCCACTAGCCCCCCCCATGGACAGACATAGGACTGGCGGCGGATCCACCCCGCCAGCCCACCCCCCCATGGATGGACATCGGGCTGGAGGCAGATCCACCCTGCCAGCCCCCCCCCCTCCACGGACGGACATAGGGCTGGCGGTGGTCCGGTGCCAGCCCCCCCACCACGGACGGACATCGGGCAGGCGGCAGTCCAGCGGCTTCGCAACCCCTCCCTCATGTTAAGGGACTTACCCATCCTAGCCAGAAGGAGGAAGGGTTAAAGGGGCTGGAAGGAAAGCCCCTTCTTTCCCGTCTCTTTCTTTCCCGCCTTTCCCCCTTTACTGTGCACTGTAGCGCGGGAGATTTAAAATCGCAGCCACAGTTTGCCAATTCTAGTGCACTAGAATTGCAATCTTCAGGGCTGAGTGTTTAAATCTCCCACGCTCCAGCGCGCAACTCAGCTTACGGGGAAGTATGATGCCTATAGTAATTTTTTTAAATGAATCATATAAATTGACTTGAAATAAATAAATACATAAATTTAGTATTAAGATGATAGATGGCAAGTTCTTGGAATTGTAGAATGAAGAAACTTCCTACGGTAACTAACATGTTGTTCAGGTTTTGTTCCACAAGTATGTTTCAAAAATATATTGTCTACCATGTTACAAGAATGAATCCTGATCATTTTACCTCATTGTGCTTTTCTCTGAAAGTCAACAAAGACATCTTATTAAAGGCAGACATTTTCTCTGAATGAGCCAATGATCTTGCGGGTAGTTTTTTTCCCCTTTACCAGAATTTCTAATCTGAGCGTGATTAAAGTGTACATCGAGGTTATTTTTTTTCCAAAACATTTTCCACTAGTACTATTTCAGCATTGTATAAATTCTGCCCCAGTATTTCTTTCTGTGGCATTTATTCACTTATATCAATATTTAATTTGTTGTGGTTCTAGACATGGTGATACTTTTGGGAAAAAATAAGAAATATTCTTCTCTGTATAGAGCACTGCCTACAGCATTTCTTTACTATCCTTTATTAAATGCTCCTTTGTGCAATTACATTCTCTTGGTAGTGATGGATAGGAAAGTCTGTATATGACTGTTTTAATGATTTTAAAATAAAACCTTTCCCCCTTTTCAAGTCTAGCTCCTTTCCTTTTCTCTTTCCAGGTACACTCCATCAAAAGGATTATACAACCCTACTTTTACATCTGCCCTATTTCCCTGAGTTACTGCTTGAATTTACAACAGGTTGAAAGTTTTGGTTCTATCATTTAATGAGCTCCACAACTAAACAGAAATGTGAATGTAGAATTTTTAGGCTATGTTGATGAAGCTCAATACTACCTGTGAACCTTCATTGACTGTTGAGCTGTCTCATATCCACAAACTTAGAATAAAGCTCAAAAATTCTGATTTAATTAGAATAAAAATTATTGTATGAATTATTATTCATAAATCAGTGTCTTCTCTCTTTACCCTGCTCTACAGAGTTGCTTTAACTATTTACTTATTTTGTTTAATCTCTCTCTTGTCCTATGTATTTAAATGGATAATTCATTAAATCTATATATGAATATATATACTCATTCACATTACTAACAACAAACCTAGGTGTTTTCAAGGGGGCTAATAATGTAAAGGAATATATGATTTCAGCCTGAGTTATAAAGTATTTAAAGGGCTTAAGAGAAGACTATTAAAATATGTTGAAAACAATTACGTATTTAAAATATCTTACTGTAAGACAAGAGTGAAAACTAAGTTAGTTTTATTTTTAAGTATGTCAGATTTTACTCTGCTAATCATTGCTGACTATAGGGGGCAGTGCTTGTCTCTGTTGCAAGGCCACTGACCCAACGCTGTCCAAAGAGGTTATGTGGCTAGCAAGACATCATAGAGTACTGTTACGTACCCACCCCGGTGGTACCTATTTATCTACTTGTATCTGCATGCTTTCAAATTGCTAAGTTGTCAGGAATGGAATAAGGATGGAAACTCATGCTATCTCATGGCACCCACATCTCAAAACTGGGCTTCTGGCTTTCCAGCCATTGAGTCCAGTATCTTAACCTCTGAGCCACTGTGCCACCCCATTCTTACTTTATTACTTCAGTTTATGGAATATTGACATTGGGTATGAGGTTGTATTTCAAACCACTCATATTATATCTTTGTTCCTATTTAATAAGCAGAATGAAGACTGAAAATGAGAGTCGATTTTACATTGACTAGAGTAATTATACAACATTTTTGCAAACTGAATGATGAACTGTGGTTTGGGATATTGACAACTCTGTATATGAGCTTTGATAATATATTATTATTATTATTATTATTATTATTATTATTATTATTATTTATTAGATTTGTATGCCGCCCCTCTCCGTAGACTCAATCATAAAGATATTTTTCTTATGTTTCCTAGAATGGTAATGTCCATTCTTAATTTTAGCAGTCAATTATCCATGGTATCCTTTGCGTGCTCTTTACCAAACCAAGGAAAGCATTTGTAAGTATCAAAAAGGTTTAAGGAGCAGAATCCTTCAGCAATTCAGCTACTGCCTCCACCACCATCTCTAAAGCAATGTGATTCAACTGAATCCTTTCTCGGGGACTTATGAGAGTGACACGCCGGAGAAGCAGCTTAAGAAAAGAGCAGTAAGATTGAAGTAACTGAAGGCTAGTCTGGCTGTGAAAAGACAGGCCAATTTACCGTGCCAGTTTGCATTGTTTTATTAATCCATATTGCTTCCCACATTATACAGACAGTGATTTCTCCTTTGGCAGTTGTGGTGAAGCTACTTAGCAGATAGAGAGGGAATTGCGATTGGATTCCTTTCAAGAATGCATCTTCTTCCTTTCAAAATCTTAAACCGTAGATTACTCCTCCTTTCCCTTGGGTGCAGCTGCAGCATATAAAATACACACTGTTGTTATTTATGGCGTATCTCTCCCTTTGCTTTTGATATATACCTCAACTGTTCCTCAGAAATTCATCAACTTGCAATCTTTAGCTCCTCTGTTATTTTTTAGTGCCTTTACAGCATCCACTTCTCAGGAATGGCATTATACTGAATGTGGTATAGATTGTTTCCCTTTGCTGGTTCACTATTTCATATATAGCAAATTACACATCCGAAGTGTTGTAATGTAAACAATGCTGTTGCTTAAGATAGCAAGCAATTGAGACATATTGTTTAAATGTTTGTGAACTACTGAAGTACAAGAATTATTTTCAGATGGAATGTCTTGTTACCAAGAGAAGGAAGTTTGGGCACATATATTCAAAAGGGAAGAAGTAATGATCCATAGCAAAGTTCTTGAATATTATGAGCATTTGCTAATGATGAGATCTAGTGGAGTGTAGAACAATCTCCCGGTGGATACAGTATTGAAATAAAGGGACTGGAAAAATCCAGCTATTAAGGTGACCTTGAACTGGTCTCCATATTTCAGCTTTGTAGATGTTACAGGGTCATTGTGAGGAAGAGAAAACTAGTGTGCAGGTATACTCGTATACAGATGGCCTAATGCAGTGATCATTTAATTGAAATGATCTTTTGTGTGAACAATTCTTGCATTTACTGCTGTAAAAATGCATCTTGCAATTTGTGATCACCATTTACTCACTAGCATTTCCACTTGTGACAATCGGAGTGAATACAAAGGATCCATACAAGTGAACGCTTTGCAAGCTAAGGATTTCACAGAGGCTGGGGAGATAAAATTTTCTGCAAATAAAACAAAGAAATTGTAATGCCGAGCAGTGTGTGTGCGTGTGTGTTTGTCAGTAGCATGTTGCTATCCGTACGGTAAAGGACGGTGCACCGGTAGCGATCACTGTGTTGTGCCAGTAGCTTCGGTTATCTTGCTTGTGTATGTGTGCATTTCAGTGTGTTTTTACTTCGTTGCATGTGCAGGAAGCAAAATCTCACAAGAGGACGCATGCGCGCATGAGATTTTGGCCATTTTTTTCTATGCATGCGTGGAAGCAAAAAAAAAAAAAAGGCAAAATCTCTCTAACGCATTTTCTCACCAGATTTTTCACCTTGTACATGTGTACAAGCAAAAACACACTGGGACGTGTGCATGTGTATGCAAGCTAACTGAAACTGCGCATACAGCGCATTGGGAGCAGGGGTAATAGGAATATGCCCCGTGGGTGTGTATGTATGTGTTTGTGTGTAACAGGAAGATAGGATGAACCATGATTTTGGGCGGAAAGTGGTGGATGTTGAATCAGGATGCAATATCAGCCTAGAACAGGGATGTCCAACTCAATTTAATTGAAGGTTGCATCAATGTTGTCTTTGACCTTGGACGGGGGCTGGGGGGGGGCTGGGGCCAGGGGGGGGCAGCAGGCAGGAAGAGGTGGAATGCAGTTCCACTGGCAGAAATGAAGATGCGTGCCCAGCTCCATCTGATCAGAGGCTGTCACTTCCTGGATTACTGGTCTTGGCTCGGCTCTCCTTCTTTTCCCTGCTGCTGCTGCTGCTGCTGCTGCTGCGCTCCTTGCTTTTTTCTTCTTTCCTCCTTCCTGGCCACTGACAAGCTTCCCTCTCTCCTGCTCGACTTCCCTCTAGCCTCCCGCGGCTGCATCCCGCCTGAGGTGTGAGCAGAAGGCGTGGGTGGAAGCGGTCCAGACAGCATCTATGCATCTAGCAGCACCCAGTTGCCTAGCTACCCAGCCTGAGGCGAGGGGACGACCCAGAAAGGAGAGTGTGGGAAACGCAAAGCAAATTGTCACCCCAGTAAGCGACACTGGTAAGGTTATAAGTCGAGGACTTAACAGTTCACTTGAATGATGATGATCGTTCAAGCCACTCCTACCCAGTCACATGACCATTAAGCCCCACCCACAAAATAAGTCACACACACAGTGTGGCAGTAAAATTTTTGGCTGCCCATTACTGGCTGGGTGGGGGGGCATGACCAGCTCAACATCACTTATTTTATGGGCAGCTATTGTAGCCTGAGTGCCCTGCAAGCAAAAACGCAGTCTCTGGCTGTGATGGCCTCTAACACTCTGCCAGTGAAAATGGAGCTCATGAGTAGGTGGCCCTTCTGAGTTCCATTTTCACTGGCAAAGGCACTTGAAGCTGATACTTCACTTTCAAAAGATCTAAGCACCCTTCAGCCCAGGTCTGTGGGCCTTGAGTCTGATAACCCTGGCCTAGAGGGTGCAAACAATCACACCTTCAGGATTGGGCAGCATAGAAGTCGAATAAATAAATAAATAAATATCTTGCGAAGGATGCCAAAAATTAGTAAAGATAATACTATATTGAAGGCGGAAGTAAAACAAAAAGTAGGAAGCGATCACACGATTTTGCATTTGATTATCGCTTTTGCGTAGCAACCAAGTTTCTGGTCCCCAATTGTGATTACTAAGTGAGAACTATCCGGATGCTAATTCAAACTCCTTGGAAGAGCCATTCTAGTCCATTAAAGGCCCATGTATTTATTTGTATTAAAATGGAAGGAATCTTCTCCTTGGGCATAGATGAGGTCAGGAAAAACAATTCCAAGATAGGTAAGGGACAATTGTAGGAGACTAGAAAGGTGGTCCATTGCAGCCTTCATCTTTGAAATTGATTTATGAGAAAATTGTATCCAGTGGCAGAACCCAATTAAATAAGATTTGTATGTGCTGTACCCAAGGAAATATTATCTGATGGGTGATTCAGGATGCTTATCAGGTACAGTTTTAAAAGTCTAGGATGTACATTGAAACAGTTCTTTGATGTACATGGAACACATCGGACTTCTCGAAATGACTTTGGCTGTGGCCCTGAAGATTATTTCAAAGCACACCAAGAATATCAATGCTGCTAGAGATACAGTTTTAAAGGAATGGATTAGCAGGAAAGGGGCTCTGATCCTATCATCACTGAGAAGGAGAGGGCATAGTACTGAGGCAGCTGACTGGAAACTAAAAAAATATAATGGCTTAAACCAGATCCCATCTCCAATGTGCCATTTGAAACAACCAGCCACCTCAATACAAAACTGTCCAGACTCCTCTATATACATCATTAGAACATGCACACATCTCTATTGAAGATCTTTGGGACCTTATCAGACATATTTTCAAAACATGGCATTTGTATGTCCAGGGATACCATCTTCTTCAGCCTAAGCTTCAGATATCCCCAAATGTCTATTTTTTAACCATTTCAATCAAAGGGCAAGTGATCTCGCCACTTATTTTCTGGACGGTTACTAAGATTTGTGCGCGCCCTTGTGCGCCCCCTCCTCAAGAAGCCTTCCCTGGACCCAGCCATACTCAATAACTATCATCCAGTCTCCAACCTTCCCTTTATGGGGAAGGTTGTTGAGAAGGTGGGGGCACTCCAGCTCCAGCGGTCCTTGGAAGAAGCCGATTATCTAGGCCCTCAACAGTCGGGTTTCAGGTCTGGTTACAACACAGAAACTGCTTTGGTCGTGTTGATGGATGATCTCTGGCGGGCCCGGGACAGGGGTTTATCCTCTGTCCTGGTGCTTCTTGACCTCTCAGCGGCTTTCGATACCATCAACCATGGTATCCTTCTGCGCCGGCTGGAGGGGTTGGGAGTGGGAGGCACTATTCTTCAGTGGTTCTCCTCCTACCTCTCTGGTCGGTCGCAGTTGGTGTTAGTGGGGGGTCAGAGGTCGACCTCTAGGTCTCTCCCTTGTGGGGTACCTCAGGGGTCAGTCCTCTCCCCCCTGCTATTTAATATCTACATGAAACCGCTGGGTGACATCATCCAAAGACATGTGGTGAGGTATCATCAGTATGCCAGTGATACCCGGCTGTACATCTTCACCCCAAGTCCAGTCAACAAAGCAGTGGAAGTAATGTGCCGGTGTCTGGAGGCTGTTGGGGTCTGGATGGGTGTCAACAGACTCAAACTCAACCCTGATAAGATGGAGTGGCTGTGGGTTTTGCCTCCCAAGGACAATTTTATCTGTCTGTCCATCACCCTGGGGGGGGATTACTGACCCCCTCAGAGAGGGTCCGCAACCTGGGCATCCTCCTCGATCCACAGCTCACATTAGAGAAACATCTTTCAGCTGTGGCGAGGGGGGCGTTTGCCCAGGTTCACCTGGTGCACCAGTTGCGGCCCTATTTGGATCGGGAGTCATTGCTCACAGTCACTCATGCCCTCATCACCTCGAGGCTCGACTACTGTAATGCTCTCCACATGGGGCTACCTTTGAAGAATGTTCGGAAACTTCAGATCGTGCAGAATGCAGCTGCGAGAGCAATCATGGGCTTCTCTAAGTATGCCCATGTTACTCCAACACTCCGCAGTCTGCATTGGTTGCCGATCAGTTTCCGGTCACAATTCAAAGTGTTAGTTATGACCTATAAAGCTCTTCATGGCACCGGAACAGAATATCTCCGGGACCGCCTTCTGCCGCACAAATCCCAGCAACCAGTTAGGTCCCACAGAGTTGGCCTTCTCCAGGTCCCGTCAACTAAAAAATGTCGTCTGGCGGGACCCAGGGGAAGAGCCTTCTCTGTGGTGGCTCTGACCCTCTGGAACCAGCTCCCCCCAGAGATTAGGATTACCCCGACCCTCCTTGCCTTTCGTAAACTCCTTAAAACCCACGTCTGCCATCAGGCATGGGGGAATTGAAACATATCCCCCTTGCTCATGTAGTTTTGGTGTATGATTGATTGTGTGCTTGTTTATATATATATATATGGGTTGCTTTTATGGACTTTTTAACCTAAAACTGTAATTTAAATTGCTAAATAGTAGATTTGTTACTATGTACTGTTTTTACCATTGTTGTGAGCCACCCCGAGTCTAGTGGCCATTTGCAATCTTCCTGGGGAGCTTCTGACAAGCAAAGTCAATGTAGAAGCCAGATGTAATTTGCTTAACGATTGTGGCAAAAGAGCTCATAAAATCATATTTAACTCATTAACCACCGTCGCACGTGAGAATGAAAGTTCCAGTCTCAACTGACATCTTAAGTTGAGGACTACCTATACATCAAGGATCTGAAAGACAGATATTGCATAGCACAAAGTCAGAAATCTGCATGTTCTTTATGTCTCCATCTCTTTCTTTGAACCAACTTTCAAAAATAACATAAAAGCTATCCACCCTCCCACTTGGTAGTCACAAGGACTTTTCGAAACGAGGGGCCCAAAAGCGTTTGAAGCACTTTATGTACTATTTCTGAGCTTTCTCTCAGTTCCCTTCACCTCCTTGTTGACATTGCCCCCAAACCATCTCAAGAACCTTTACATGGTTTAGCAACAGATTCCAAAAGGTGACATGATTCTAAATGTGTTCCCTGCATCTTTCTCCTCTTGTTTGTATTTGATGGCAGTTAAAAAATATTAAAGTTACCATCCACAGTGGGGGGAAAAAAAGACTGAGGCAAAAGGTTGCTTGAGTCCTGAGGGTTAGGCAAGAGGGAAAGGTGATGTTAATGGTCTGCACAGCGTGGGCTGACCAGCTGACGTTTAAGATAGACGTGCACTTTGTATCAAATAAAGCCACCTCTGTCCCCAGCACATTCCATTAAGAACTGTGCCTCACTTCAGGCAAGCTCCAGCCTGCCAATTACTGTTCTCACGCATGGAGTTAAAAAATGCTCTCCCCACATTCCTCAGGGGGAAAAGATGTGCCAGAGCAGAAAAGATGAAAGCCAAGAGGAGGGCAACAACCAGGTAGCTATTCGCGAGGAAGAATATGGGAAACAGGTCCAGGACAAACTAGGGCAGAGGAAACA
The DNA here is from genome assembly GCF_031021105.1 of Erythrolamprus reginae. Classification (NCBI taxonomy): domain Eukaryota; kingdom Metazoa; phylum Chordata; class Lepidosauria; order Squamata; family Dipsadidae; genus Erythrolamprus; species Erythrolamprus reginae. The sequence goes on from NC_091963.1 coordinate 15,106,837, forward strand.
TCTCCAAGGATAAGGCAGCCATGTTTGGATGCTTAGAGAGGTCCACAACTGTTATCACAAAATGGCAGCCAGGGAGAGGCAGACAAACACATGAGAAAAATGGCTAATCACAATGAAGGTTTCATCAAATGGAAATCTAAAAGCCACTTGAAGAACTTTTAAAATAAACCTTAAAAGGGATATGAAGATCACAGTTCAACCCCCTTTTCTTTCATCCTCAGGATCATCTTCTCAAATCTATTCCCCTTTCCCTATCATTCCCTATTTCCAGCAGATAATAACCATACCATGGCTTCTTATCCATCTATAGGTAAAGTATATGTGGTACATTGTTCAACAGCAGTAACTATAAGAAGGATCTTGGAGTCCTAGGGGACAATCATTTAAATATGAGCCAGCAGTGTGCTGCCAAAAAAGCCAACGCAGTTCTAGGCAGCATTAACAGAGGGATAGAATCAAGATCACGTGAAGTGTTAATACTACTTTATAAGGCCTTGGTAAGGCCACACTTGGAATACTGCATTCAGTTTTGGTTGCCACGATGCAAAAAGGATATTGAGACTCTAGAAAAAGTGCAGAGAAGAGCAACAAAGATGATTAGGGGACTGGAGGCTAAAACATATGAAGAACAGTTGCAGGAACTGGGCATGGTTGGTAAAAATGCCCTCCCCCATCCACCAGAAGCTCTCTGGAAGCCAAAACCTCCTCCCAGAGCCTTGGTGCAAGCCAAAAATCAGCTAGCAGGCACACACATGCATGTCGGAGCTGAGCTAGGGAACAGCTCATGTGCCATCAGATATGGCTCTGCTTGCCACCTGTGGCACCCAGGCCATAGGTTCGCCATTAATGAGCTAGGGAGTTATTTGAAGTATTTCTACTTAAGTATTTGAAGTATTTCCTTTTACCTTTTAAGAAAATACAAATACTTTTAAAAAAGCAATTATTAACAAGGTATTTCTTGAGTGTTTTTCCAAGAGGGTGATACAGAAGTGCACAGTGACTGAGATAGAAAGTAGTCCTTGACTTACAACAGCTCATTTGGTGACTGTTCAATTACAATGGCAATGAAAAAAGTGACTTATGACTGCTTTTTAAACACTTGTGACCCTGGAAGTATCCCCACAATCATTTGATCAAAATTTGGACACTTGGCTACTAACTCATATTTATGATGGTTGCAGTGTTCCAAGGTCATGTGATTGCAACCTTCCAACAAATAAAGTCAATGGCAAAGCCAGATTCATTTAACCACCACATTACTAACCTAACAACTGCAGTGATTCAGTTAACAACTGCGGCACAGTTGAGACAAAATTCATTTAACAAATATTTCACTTGGTGACCAAAAGTTTGAGCTCAACTATGGTTGTAAGTTGAGGACTATCTGTATAAGTGTTATTAAAGTGTGCGTGTTTGTATGTATGTGTGTGTGTGCGCGTGCGAGAGAGCGCACGTGCGCATTCATGCCTTCAACTGGTAACTGCCTAGACAAGTCTGTGCAATTTTTCTGGAAACATTTCAGAATTTGCTCTTGCCTTCTTCGTACCGCTGAAAGAAAGTGTTTGACCTGATCCAAAAATCACCCGGCTCATGGCTATGGCAGAAAAAATATATATTGAAGTCTCCAGTTTTAAGACTCTTTAACCAGCAATATCAAACTGTCTTTTGTTGCTAATTTGCATCCTTTATTCCTTGCATAGTTGAAACGAAGCATTTATTCTTTGACTTGATTAAGCCATCCTCTTTGTTCTCCCTACAAACACAATCCCCATTATAAGAAGACACACACACTCTGCACATCTATTCTTCATTTGCTAATGTAAAGCTACTTCCTCATTAATGCCCATTCCTTCCATTCTTGAATCAGCAGAAAAGTACATTATATGACATAATTTGCTTTGCCCCCAAGGCCAAGCTTTACTTTGTTTCAGCAATGAGGGCAGGCAATGATGCTCTCCTTATAGTCTCAATGCAAAAAATAGTTTCGGAACTGCTCTCTTTCCCCTCTCACGCAGAAAAAGAACACAACTTTTACCAAAAGCAAATGATAAGGGGCAATGAGAGAACTACAAGATCTGCTCCTTCTTCATCCTGCTGATTAGTCAGCCAGAATTTATTTAGTGGACAATCAATCTTCCTTGCTTGTATACATATGTAAAGTTAAACCTGCTGGCTAGAATGATGCTCAGATTATATCAATGGTTCCTTCCTCATATATCCAGTCCTAGTGTTCAGAGAGGGGCGGCATACAAATCTAATAAATTATTATTATTAAATTATTATCCAACTCGGGATTCCAAGGGAATAGGCCTATCCAGTGATGGCTTTCTTCTGATAGTGGAATCGGTAGTGGAAATTTACTGCCGCTTTAGAATTGGTAGCAAAAATTTACTGCTGCTCAATGACCAGTGGTTCACACTCCCAAACTGGTCTTCTGGTCTCTGGAGCTTACAAAAAACCCTTTTACACAAGTGCAACCACTTCTGTCTGCTGCACAGAGAGTCATTTCTGGGTGTGTAAAAAACGTGCACTTCCGTTGTGATGTGAACCAGTGGAACCCACTCTTGGATCTATCACTCCCCCTGGAAGAGCAACAGTTCTATGACAAGGATGAAACAACAACAACAAAGACAATCACACCCTAGATAGCGGATCTATTCTGTTCAAGCAACATGTCCTGTCTCTCTGCAGGCAACTTGAAAACTGTAAAAGGCAGCAAGTGCAAATAAGAAAATTACCCTAAAATTCCACAAACAGATGCTGTCCAACAGAAGCCAAAACAACTAGAAAGGGTAATACATATCGATCAAATATAGCCAATCAATAGGTTCTTGATATCATTACTGGGATTATCATTGGGTACAGGGAGTCCTTGATTTAAAATCAGATCTCACACCAGAATTTCTGTTACTAAGTAAGGTGGCAACAGAGTTGGAAAGTGAGGAGGCTGGAGAGGAACAAAGACCAGGCCTGGAGTTTTGAGAAGGCCAGCGGCTAAGGCCCAGCTAAGGCCATCAAGGAGGTCTGCCCAGCTTCCGGAACCTGCAGAGGATGACATGAGCAAGGCAGAGGAACAGAGGACTCTGTTCTCAATGTGTGCATGAACATGAGCTGCCAGAAGGCAAGAACAGTTCCAGAGGAGAAGGACTACTCGAGAGTAAGACTTGGAGATAATTGGTCCCTCCCATAAACTATATAAGTGGAGAACTCCAAAGGGTTCGTTGCAGGAAGCAACTCAGTTCATTTCTTGCTCTTGTCATTGCAACTTGGACTTTGTTATTTCTGTTTGGACTTGCCAAGTTCTCCTGCAAATTAGTTCTGGGCAGTTTGCCAAAGAAGATCAAGGTTTTGTGTGTGTTATCTGCCTTTCCCTAAAAGACTGTAGTTGGATTTGTTTTCCTTTTTCCTTTTCCTCAGACACATTCCTTGTGGGTCCCATCACTCTTGGCCAATAAAGTATTCTCTTCTCTTCTCTTCCCTTCCCTTCCCTTCTCTTCTCCTCTTCTACCCTACCCTACCCTCTACTCTACTCTACTCTACTCTACTCTACTCTACTCTACTCTACTCTACACTACTCTACTCTACTCTACTCTATTCTCTTTTTTGACTTATTATGGCTGGTAATGACAATAATTTCTAGTTGTATTTCTTTGAAGATGTTCTGCTTCTCATCCAAGAAGCTTCTTCAGCTCTGTAATTAGTGAAATGACTCTTGGCTTGCCAACTGAATTGATTAGAATCTGGATAGAGCATATGATGATCGGGCATCTTTTCCTTCTTGGGTGAGGTGAATAGTTATCATTCTATCAGATTATCAGATTATCATGAACACCATATTTTTAAATGAAAATTGAGACCCATACAAAAAGAAGTCATGTGTTCATATGAAACTCTACCTTGTTTTGTCTTGTTTGGGGAAATGTGAACTTCCCTACCTATTTGGAATTAAAATAAAAAGAATACGATCATGTGGTCAGACAGCAGAGCAAGATTCATGGTGAAATCCTTGGGCATTATTATGCTGCCAGGTTTATGGTCCTGTCGCACTACTTATGTGTCTAAGGAAATTAAACTAGTGCCTTAAGAGCCTTTTCTCTTTGTGTTTGCCTTGAAATGTTTTAGGGCTTCCGTGGCGTCTTCTTGGGATTTATGAAATTCTTGATTAACTGTAAATACAAACCAGAGAAAATCAGCACAGCTTTCATGGCTTACCTGAATTGAGGAAGCACAAGCAGGGAACTTTCTTAGGGGGGAAAAAAGCTGCAAACCTACAAATGCTTTTAAGCTATTTTTGTTTACATTTTTTCCTGCTTATTTTTATATTTTATTTTACAGTTGCAAGCATTTTTCTCTCACAAATTCAGATGACAGAAATGTGTACATCTGTAGTATGATTTTTGTGTCTTTTAGATTGTGAAACCTTTGTTTCTGTGCAAAACTAAAATTTTAACTAAAATGTTAAGAACTTCAGATGGGGCATTTTGATCAATAAAATCGTTACAATCGAAGGGAAACCTTCCACATAAAATTTCCTTTTGATCAAATTCAAAGCAACTGCATTATAAAAACAAGCATGGATCAACCATTTAATTTTTTTACAAATGACATCTGTTGTGTCCTGAAAAGTGGAGAAGTCTTCACTCCAATCAAATCAGGAACTCAAGCAGGTTAAATATGATTGGCTCTTGATCTAAAGGGCTTCCTATTTAAACACCTGCCACTAGCAGGACCTTGCCTCTTCAGTAGAGGGACTTAACCAGTAGTAGATTACAGCAGGTATGCCTAGGATTGGAGTTCCAATGGCGTAAATGGAGATGTGCACACATCCCCGTGCCCCGATGAATGCCCATACAAGATTTCACTTCTGCGCATGCGCAGCAAATGAAATCTCACGTGAGAATGCTCTTGCATCTGAGATTTTGCTGATTTTTGCTGGTTTTTTGTTTCTGCGCATGCGCGTAAGCAAAGAAAGCACTGAAAATCAGCAAAATCTTGTGCGCGAGAAGATTTTGCTTGCTGTGCATGTGCAGAAGCAAAATCTCATAACAATGGATGTGCACATGCCCACTACCTGATCATCCATATAATAACTGCAGCGAGATTAGCCTATGCACAAATGTGGAAAGATAATAACCTCCCAACAGACAATATGATTATAAACAAACTTATGGATTGTGCTGAAATGTCCAGGCTCACTTTTGAACTACAAAATAAACAAGAGAAAGACTTTTGGGGAAATCTTTATGAATGGCTTGAAACCAGAAGAAATAACTAATAAATAAGTAAAATTGTAAAATTGACTGTGATGAAAAGTATTGTGGATCATCTAATCTTCAAATTGAGTTTGAGAGAGAAAAGTGGGGTGGAAAACAATGGCAAAGACTCCCAGAGATTGCTTAAAGATTTCCAGAACAATAAAGACCACTCATGTTTCCATGATAACTCTTCCATTGATGAAACAGTCTTCCTGTCCTAATGTTTCTACCAATATTTAAAATGTAATCTGCTGAAATGAAAGGGAGATTTCAGCAATTTTTTTTTTTGCTTCTCTCAGTGATGGGCTTCTAGAGTACAGTCAGGTACGGAGAACCGGTAGAAAAAAATTCATTTTTTTTTCTTTTTCCCCCTTCTGGGCTCTGGGTGTGCTTTTCCTATCACAGTAAATGAGGTTGAATGTGTATAATTTTATAAGAGCTGTGTGTGCATATGTATGTGTGTACATACACATGCAGTTTATATAGTAGATAATGTATATTTTTGTGTACACATATGGCATATATACATAGAATTAAAAAGTATATTTTGGATGTTCAGTAACAGTCAATAGATAGGGAAATTGTATCACTTTGAGGCAAGGAGAGGCCAGGTACCCTAACCCTAACCCTTGATGTGAGTGACGTCAAGTTGGCCACTAATAATAACAATAACAATAATAACAATAATAATAATAACAACAACAACAATAATAGTAATAATAATAATCACAGTCACAGTCACAATCATAATTTATTAGATTTGTATCCGCCCCTCTCCGAGGACTCGGAGCGGCTCACACTCGGAGCGGCTTTAAGCCAGTCACATGACCTTTCAGCCACTCCCCAGTCACATAATTATCAAGCCACTCCCACCTGGCCACATGGCCAGCAAGCCACACCCACAAAATAAGCCACAATGTGTTAGTTAATTTTTTTGCAGCCGTTCACTCACTTCTGTTCAAACGTGGAAGCAAAAAAAATAAATAAATCACCAATTGCCCATCTATTGAGAAGAGTTTTCTTGTTGTGCATGTGCAAAAACAAAAGCTTGCTGGGACACACGCATGTGCATGCCGGCGATCCAAAGCTGCACATGCATCATACCGGAAGTGGCTGTAAGTAGAAACCCCCCCCACACACACTGCATGTAATCCTGGGACACTGCCACTGTCATAAATATGAGTCAGTGGCCAAGAGTCTGAATTTTGATCCCATAACTATGGGGATACTACCAGGATCATGGTAATAACTTTGAATGGTCACTAAATGAAGTGTTGTAAGTCGATAATTAACTACATTTATTATGAGGGTCGCCCAGAAAGTAATGCACCACATTTTTTCCCCTCCTTCAATTATTTATTGAACACAATGAAACTTACACACAAGAAAGAATGATATTTCTTCTACACTCCCTATTTTTCATGTAATCTCCATTCCGTTCTATGGTCTTCCTCCAGTGACACACAAGGGCATGTATATCCTGTCAGTACCACTCCTTGTTCTGGTCATGAAGCCATTTCTAATGGCCTCACCCTCTGTGTCCAGCAACTAACCATACTTCTGTCGACTGCAGATTCTCCATAAACTGTACACAAACATTTGTGAATGTTCCCAATAGTTTCTTTCTTCGCAGTGAGATATTCAATGACGACACGCTGCTTGTAACGTGCATCTCTTACAGATGCCATTTTGAAACACTGCTGTGGCTACGCTATCTATCTGAAGAAATGCAAAATTTACACACACACTCCTGACAATTCAAATAATGTATATCTAAAGTTTCCATTTGTATCATTGCTGAAGACTGAGGGAAAAAAATGTGGTGCATTGCTTTCTGGGCGACCCTCGTATTCAGTGTTCCCTCTAATTTTTTGGGGGGGTGGGCGGAAAAGTATAGTGTCTGAGCGGCAGTCCCTTCGGGACTGGGCGGCACTCTTTCCCTCTCACTCTTTCCCTCTTGGCTTCTTTGGCAGGTTTGAAAAACTCTGAGTTGATGATGATTTTTAAGTGAGCCATTGCTCACTGCTCAGCTTAGAGGGAACTATGCTCGTATTTATTTATTTTTTTAATGCTGTGAATGTATCCCACTTGTCAGGACATTCATGATAAGGGGGAAAGTGTTCTTTGTCACAGATAATCAAATATTCGACCTACCTCCTCTTCCGGAGACAGAAACAGACTGGTTTATTTAAAACTACAGGCAGAAATCTAAGAGAAGCTGTGAACTGAGGCTGGAAAAAGCAAGGGGCTAATACTGTTTGGCATTTCTTAGAGAAAAATGTAAATCGTGACAATTTACAATGCAAATGAGACTGACCATGTAAATGGTGCTGAACAGTTCATAATTCAGTCCCTGTCTTAGCAGGTTCTGCAAATCAGCCCTTTGTATTAACCCATAATGTAGTTTGCTTGCCTACTTAGTCACAGCATACCCCTCAAACATAGCAATTGGTCTTTGCATAGAGTGGATCCAGCCAAGGATGCCTTTATACAAAAAGGCAATTTTTTTTTTTCATTTCAAATTCTGCCTTAAAAAAAAAAATCCCTATGTCAGAAAAACAGGTATGACAGATGCTATGGTTAGTTTTGGAAACAGAGCTTGATGGCAACATCCATTTTCTGTCTTTTCTTTTCATGTCATGCTAATTAGACCATACCTAGCTGTATCCCAGAAGGAGGATATTGACAAATGAAACCAAGTTTAGAAAACAACAACAAAGATAGTTGTTTGTATGAAAGAGAGTGAGGGGGGGAGGGAGGGAGGGAGGGAGGGAGGGAGAGAGAGAGAGAGAGAGAGAGAGAGAGAGAGAGCTATATCATAAATTCTATGGGCAAAGATAAAAGGAAATGAGTATTTTTAGCTTAGAGAATAACTGAGTGACATGATTACTTTCTTCAAATTCCTGAAGAGCCGCTCGCTACCCCTTCAGGAGGTTTAATGGACTTTCATTTCAGCAGATTACATTTTAAATATTGGTAGAAACATTAGGACAGGAAGACTGTTTCATCAATGGAAGAGTTATCATGGCAACACGAGTGGTCTTTATTGTTCTGGAAATCTTTAAGCACTCTCTGGGAGTCTTTGCCATTGTTTTCCACCCCACTCTTCTCTCTCAAACTCAATTTGAAGATTAGACGATCCACAATACTTTTCATCACAGTCAATTTTACAATGCTGAAAACCAGGAGCCAAATATTTCCTCCTAGGAATTCACTCTGTTAACCACCTTGGTTTCCAAGGACAAGTTGAGGGAATGGTTATTTTTTAACAATTCAGCACTATTTATATAATATGATAGCTGTGTGCGTGAATTAGAAAATGTTTCCGGCATAGAGTAATACATTGTAGTTTAGAAATTCAGCGGAATTATTTTGGGTGGATTGTGATCTAGCTCAGAGGCGGCTTCTACCAGTATGGTCCACTCTGCCATTCCGGTAGTGGCCTGTTGATTGCATAATTTGTGCATGATGGCTCCAGCCATCTGGACTCGGTGCGGCTCACAATAATACAACATGTATAAATCTAATGTTAAAAAACAATTTAAAACCCATTATTATAAAAAAGAAAACAATCACACAACCTAACAAACCATACAAAAAACCATAGCAGCTGAGGGGTATGTTAATTTCCCCATGCCTGGCAACATAGGTGGGTCTTCAGGAGCTTTCGAAAGGCAAGGAGGGTGGGGGCAGTCCTAATCTCCGGGGGGCATTTTCAGTCTTCGGGAAGGCCATTTTGCCCTCCAGAAGCTTCCCTGAAGCCCTGTAATGAAAAAAAAAAAAACCCAGCCAATGGGCAGACCAGAAGTTTGGAAAACAGACTCCCTGTTTGCCCGTTGTGCTGCGTTTTTTTTACTCTGTGGCTTCAGGAAGCTTCCTTGAAGGCTCCGGATTGCGAAAAACAACACAATAGGCAAAACCAAAGTCCATTTTTCTGAACTTCTGCTTTGCCAATTTGCTCAATTTTTTCACTGTCCCAGGCTTCAGTGAGGCTTGTGTGCATGCATGGAGGTTGGAAAGAATGTGTGCATGCCCAGGGGCAGTGCAGGGGGTTGCACATGTGTGTGTGTGTGTGTGTGTGATGGAACGGGTGTAGGAACATGCACGTGTGTTAGCACATGCACACACACCCTTTTGGCACACAAACAAAAAAAGATTTGCCATCACTGAACTACACCATAGACAGCATTCTCTCTAATAACAAGAATAGTTTGATATATTTGGGCTAGTGCAGGCCAAACCCTATTTTAAACCCTGCTCACACAGTTCTATATAAGGTAAGATCTCCAATCCTGTGTCAATCTTGCAAACCAAGCTATTCTCAAATAGGAGATACTGACAATACTCAGGATACTTAAATAAATGTTCCATCAGCGTATAGTATTTACCTATTCTCTACTTTCTGTTTTGCCAGTCTCATTTTTTAAATCCTTACAGAAATCTATGTCTTTGTTAAAACTAATCATATATCTTCTATTGATGGGATCATAAATATATGGGCTTTCCTGTCTTCCACGACTTTAAAAGTTGTGATTCTTACACAACAGCTTGAACTGGAAGAATTACACTGAAGAAGCAACTTGCAATTAGACAGCATCCGTGCCGCTAGGTTCTTTGTAAACACACTAAAACAAGAGGATTCGTGCCTCTTGTTTCCTCGGATTAAATATATCTTGTTCTTAGATTTATACTGGCATTTTATGGCCTCTGCAAATGACTATCTCAGCATTGCAAAGTAATTCCAGTCTGTCATATTTGTCTTTGGAAATTGTAACAAATTATGGTGATTTATAACACCCAACTCAGCTCTCCTTCCCTCTACTCTTCAGAAGGGAATGACGCTGATGGAAAGATTCTCAGCCATCTATTTATTCTGGGTGGAGGTTGACAGTGAAACATGTTTCATCTCTCCTGCGTGAAACACTCCTTCCCTTTGAGGGGTTCCTGTCAACATAACTCAAACTGTCAGGGGACATTTTGCAGTGGGCCCCAAAACAAATCTAACATCTCCACTGCCTCCATGCTTACTAATGAGGCATGACTGCCTTCCTCTGCATGGCTGACCTCACTGTATCTCCTTGCTTTTGACCCTGGTGGTTTCTCTTCAGTCAATAGAAGTCATGGCATCATTTGTCATCGCGTTAAGGGCAGGTGATGATGACTACACCAAGAAAACTGTGGGAAGAACGTGCTTCCTGCTTTCTAGCTTTGGCTGGTATTTTTTTGGCAACTATTTCCCCTCTCTCCCTCCCTTTCATTTGTACATCATGTTTGAAATTTAGGGATTTCCCCAATTCGGGAAATTGTAAATTTCTAATACCTGATATCTGGAAAGAATGAGAGAGTAAAGCCAAGAAATCCAATAGATTTAAAAGATGAAGATATAATTGGTTTTTCAGATGCCAGTTATGATCCATAATTTGCACCAGCCATGTAGGAAGAAATAAGGAGCAGTGTGGTGGACTAGAGGAGGAGCTCTCGCCTCAAGAGGCTCTATGTTTGATTCTAGGTAGTGTTCTGCTTTGGGCCCACTGAATTGGAACCAAGAAGCGTCAATGAACCAAGGATTTAATTCAAACACTGTTTATATATTTAAAGACACTTTGTACAGACAAAAGCAAACTTTTCAGTTCATGTTGGCAGAGGCCCCGCTTGAACTGGCTGGGAGATAATAAATGGCCATCAGCCAAGAGGCCACTCACCTAACCACTGATCTCCAGATTTAGTTTCATTCTCTTCATTGGCAACTCTGCATAACTTTTAAAGGAGCCACGGCAATTTCTCAGCACGGCATTTCGAGAACTCTGGATCTGGATGTTGTTCCATGACAAACAATGCAGATCAATGCCTCATTACCTGTTGTGGTTAGCTTTGGCCCAGCTCCTGCCCCAAGTAATGTGCAGGTGGATGTGGGGGAAACATCCACATGCCACAGGCCTGTTTTGCTCCCGATGGAATCTGCTGACGAAGCCTCTTCTGACCAAGGAAGCGTGAGTGACAGGGAAGAGGGGAGTTTGGCAGACAGCCCAGGAGGAGATTAATCATCTGTATCATCCCTGGATTCTGAACAAGAATTAATGACACATCCACGCATGCGTAGAGTGATGCATAGGAGACAACAACTGAAGGATTATTACAAGAGAAAATGAGGCCACCTGTGGTTGGGTGGGGCTGCTGTAATTAATGCTACAGATAAAAGTGCAGCTTGGTGTTTTAGCCTCATGGCAGTTTATCTGATTCATTGTTTCATCAAGATCGTGGTTTTCGTGCTGTTCAAGATTGTGTGGGGACTCTCTGGACTTTAGAATTGGACTCAATTTCCCAGTTATTGGGTGAGCAATTGCTGCATTTAACCTGTGCCTTGTGTGTACCAGAAAATCCCTTTGACATTTAAAAAGGGAGCTGTTTCTGTTTTTCTGTTTATAAAAACTTTTGGGTTTTCCTTTTATCGTGTGGTGTGAGTCTTCCTGGACTAATTAACCTGTAATTACGGGTGGTTGAAACACGTCGGCAGAACATTACCCAGAAACCCTCCCTTATACACAGACTGGGTGCAGTCAACTGTTTCCTAGAGCTATGACTGACTAGACTTTTTCCCATAGGCTACTTTCTAAACCTTTTCCCATAAAACTGTTCCCTTCTGTTTCTAAACCTTCTGAGATGGGTATCTAATAGGGGCTCTTGCTCCTTAAAGTCCTCATCCCCCTCCCAGTCAGATATTACCATCATTGGGATTTCTACACTCTCTGGAGGTTCCTCTCTGATTCAGCTGGCAAGAAGGGTACCAAGACATGCCCAGTTCATCCTCTTCCGAATCTGTCACTAACAGACCTGGACGTGGACCACTCACCACAGGCAGAGGCAGATATGTCTCTCTCTGGACACACTGTTTGAATTAAATCCTTGTTTGAAGGAAACTCTGCATTGGTGACAGGAAGGGTATCTGGCCATTAAATCATTCTGCCAGCTCCATTCATCTGCCCAGAGTCCACCACGCTAGGGATTATGGGGTCAATAAATGAAGATGATATAGAAAGAAGTAAGTTTAAAAAAAAACCAAGGGGGCATAATGAAATATTTCAGAGAAAGATGACTCATACAAAACTGATCCCCCCCTTCATGGAATATAAGTGCAAGGTTTCAGTGAGTTTTGTTCAGTGCACTATGATAAAATACCATTTACAGTTGTATTAAAATGGTACTGTGCTAACACTACTGGGAAAAATAACTGTTATTTTAAAATGCTATTTTACTATACCCTATTATCTCTTTCGTGGCTTCCTTTTCTGATTTGTATGAGGACTAGGGTTTTATTTTCCCTTGTGTTCATTGCCCTACTGTAAGATTACTATTCTTCTCCTCTTCATTTCACCTTAGAATGTATAAAAATAATAATTTTAGCAGTTGTAGTGTATGTTGCCCAGATTTGCTTTGGGTAGAGAGATGAGAGGCATATAAACCTAATTAATAAATACAGATAGTTCTCAACTTATGACCACAACTGAGTCCAACATTAGTGTTGCTAAGCGGAGACATTTGTTAAGTGAATTTTGACTAATTGTATGTCACAAGTCATTAAGTGAATCACTGCAGTTGTGAAATTAGCAACATGGTTGCTTGGTGAATAGAAACATAGAAACATAGAAGTCTGACGGCAGAAAAAGACCTCATGGTCCATCTAGTCTGCCCTTATACTATTTTCTGTATTTTATCTTAGGATGGATATATGTTTATCCCAGGCATGTTTAAATTCAGTTACTGTGGATTTATCTACCACGTCTGCTGGAAGTTTGTTCCAAGGATCTACTACTCTTTCAGTAAAATAATATTTTCTCATGTTGCTTTTGGTCTTTCCCCCAACTAACGTCAGATTGTGTTCCCTTGTTCTTGTGTTCACTTTCCTATTAAAAACACTTCCCTCCTGGACCTTATTTAACCCTTTAATATATTTAAATGTTTCGATCATGTCCCCCCTTTTCCTTCTGTCCTCCAGACTATACAGATTGAGTTCATTAAGTCTTTCCTGATACGTTTTATGCTTAAGACCTTCCACCATTCTTGTAGCCCGTCTTTGGACCCGTTCAATTTTGTCAATATCTTTTTGTAGGTGAGGTCTCCAGAACTGAACACAGTATTCCAAATGTGGTCTCACCAGCATTCTATATAGTGGGATCATAATCTCCCTCTTCCTGCTTGTTATACCTCTAGCTATGCAGCCAAGCATCCTACTTGCTTTCCCTACCGCCTGACTGCACTGTTCACCCATTTTGAGACTGTCAGAAATCACTACCCCTAAATCCTTTTCTTTTGAAGTATTTGCCAACACAGAACTGCCAATACAATACTGGTCTTCCCATTGACTTTACTTGTCAGATATTTGCAAGAGCTGATGACATGATGTCAGGACTAGTGATGGGCAAACCGAACCCGCACAATTTGGGTCCATACTAAATTTTGCAGTGTTCGGTATGCCAAACACGACCCTGAAATTTTTTGAAACTTCGGGCATGTTTATTTTTACGTGAAAGGACCACCCTTTGCTTGCAGCGCCACTGCAGCGTCCTTTTTCGTAAAACTAACAATGTTTATTTTTACTTTCCCTTTGAAAGAGCTGGGGAATCCCTCCCATGAAGAGATTCCAGGGGTGGAGCCTTGACGTCACCGGCAGGTTGCTAAGGATGCTAAGGTGATCACTTCCTGGATTCCATGGAATCCAAGAAGTGATCACCTTGGCATCCTTAGCAACCTGCCGGTATACGTGACATCAAAGCTCTGCCCCCGGAAATTCTTGGTGGGATTCCCCGTTCGGGTTCGGGTTTGGTTCAGGTTCGGCCAAATTTTGCGTAAAGTTCGTCTTTACGCCGAACCCGAACACTGTTGGGTTTGCCCATCACTAGTCAGGACACTATAACTGTCATAAATATGAATTAGTTGCCAAGCATCTGAAATTTGATCAAGTGACCACAGGCAATGATGCAATGGTCATTAGTATGAAAATGGTCATAAATCATATTTTTTTCTTCTAATGATCACTAAGTGAACTGTTGTAAGTCAAGGCCTATGTATACCAGGGTTGTCAAACTTGATTTCATTGAGGACCACATAAGGTTTGTACTTGATCTCGGCGGGCCCGGGTGAGCATGGCTGTGGTAGCCATGGTTAACTCAATGTCACTGATGTTGGGGGCACCTATGGTGGTCAAGTGCTAAGGCAGGCCTTCCCTTGGACTTTCCCTACCTCTAATTATAATTTCCTCCCTTCCTTCTTTCCTTTTCTTCTTTTTCCTTCTACCTTCTTTCACCTTTCTTCTTCCTTCTCTTCTTTCCTTCTTTTTCTTTTCTTGCTCTCTTCCCATCTTCCCTTCTTTTTCTTTGTCTTTTCTCTTTTCCTTTCTCCTTTCCTATCCCTTCTTGGATGCTCAAAACGAGAAACATTTCTCTTTCTCATAACCCTGAAAAAATCCACCCAAAGATGGTGGCATCCACGGACAGGCATTGACCAAATTGGTTCTGTGATGTCATTGAGACATTACCAGTGGGTTGCTACCAGTTCAAGTGAACCAGTCTGAATCAGGAGGTACCCAGTTCGTACTAGAAATGTGTAGACTTTATTTCTAGTCTCAATTTAGGCATGAAATCAAAGTAGGACTTTTGGGCCAATCACTAGGAGACTATGAGTTCTAGTTCCACCTTAGGCATGAAAGCCAACTGGATGGCTTTGGACCAATCATCAGGAGACAGTGAGTTCTAGCTTCACATTAAGTATGATAGCTGGATGATTTTGGTTGAATCATTCACTCTCAGCTCATGATGTCATGCTCAAATGACAAACTAATTGGTCAATTCCTAGCATGTAAGCCATAGCATGTATACTAAGGGAAAAAATCAGTTTTCAATACTGTGAATGTACTATACAAAAGATTCATTACATATTTATCTATAACTTATTTTTATACTTTTATTTATACCATCTCCAAATATATTAAAGTCTTGGATGAGATTGCAGTCAAAGGAAGTAGTGTTTAATTTTGGGGCTCCTGACACTTTAGAATATCAGAAAATAGAGATTAATTTAGATTGTATTTAATTTCATTCAAAGCCAACTTTAAGATTTTGTTTTATTCTTCTTTAACTTTTTTGAAATTAGTTTTTGCTTGTTTTTAGATTGTTGTTGTTTTTTTGTTCACCACCCAGAGTTAAATTGGTTAAGATGGGCAAACAATGAAATAAGATGTTGTCAAACTGAAACTAATTGCAGCTTATACAAATCATGAGCTTCTATATTCTGCATGGAATTTAGGCCTCTAAGTTTATAACAGAATCTATAGCATTATGTAATTTTATAGTAACTATACTGAGAAAGCAATTTGCTGAATCTCCAGTCGTTTACAAAGCTGGTTGCTAGTAATATAGTGTTTTGTTCTAGTTTGGTTTTAGGGGATTTTTTTTTTCAGCTGACAAGGGAACAAAAAACTAATAACTGAATAGCATCATCTTGTCCACAAACCAAGGAGATAATTAGAGGTTTAACAGTCAGTTTGCATATACAGTAATCTGAACACAGGCAAATACTATGTTTGTTGTTTAGGGACTAAACAACTGTTACCGCTGCTTATTAATGGAGATAGGTTTCCACAAACACATCACATCTGTTGTTAAACAACTATATTGCTTTGCACTCCTTTTCCTAGGTCAAGGCAAGATGTAGGTACTGACTTTCTGTTTAGAGAATAGTATGATTAGCCAGTTCTTGCCTATCTTATTTACCACAATTTCCAGGAATAATGCAAACTATTTCAAGCAGTGAAATATATTTTTTTCCAGAGGAAAAAAATGTCAGGACAGTGATATGCTATGACTTCTTGTTAAGAAAACTGGAAGTAAAGCAGTAGTAGGTTCTAAATGTTTTGCTACAGGTTCGCGTGCACGGAACCCTATTAAAAGCATTTTGCTGAACCATCCCGGGCAGCTGGGTGGAGCCTTCTACCGCTGCAGAACCAGGGCAAACCGGGAGCAACCCACCACTGAAGTACAGTCTTTGACTTACAACCAAAATTGGGACCAGAATTTCCATTGCTAATCAAGGTGTTAATTGAGCCATGCATGATATTATGGCATTTTTGCCATGGTTGTTAAATAAATCACTGCAATTTTTTATCTCAATCATGTGGTCTTTAAGCTTCCCTTATTAACTTCGCTTGTACAAAGCCAACTGGGAAAGTCACAAATAGTGATCACATGATACTGGGACATTGAAGCCGCCATAAATACATGTTGGTTATTAAACACTCAAATTTTAATCATGTGACAAGCAGTGTTCCCTCTAATTTTTTGGGGGGGTGGGCGGAAAAGTATAGTGTCTGAGCGGCAGTCCCTTCGGGACTGGGCAGCACAGAAATAATAAACAAACAAACAAACAAACAACCCACCCTGTTTTGCCTCAGAGAATTTCAAAATAAAATACTGTACTGTGTGTCTATATCAGTGATAGGGCAACTCTATCAATATCAAAATGCCACTTAAATAGTTGAGCTAGTTGAGCTAGTTTCAAACTAGATTTTGATTTTCTTTCTCTCTTCCTTACTCCCATTCTTTTTCTTTCTCTTTTCCTTCCTCTCTTTTTTCTATCTGTTTCTCTCTCTTCCTCTCTTCCTCTCTCTCTCCTTCCCTCTCACTCTTTCCCTCTCGGCTTCTGGGCAGGTTTGGAAAACTCTGAGTTGATAATGATTTTTAAGTGAGCGATTGCTCACTGCTCAGCTTAGAGGGAACTATGGTGACAAGGGGGATAGTATGATGGTTATAAGTGCAAGGGTTGTAAGCCATTTTGTACAGCGCCATTGTAACTTTAAACAAATGCTTGTGAATTGAGATATAAAACAGTGGAAGAGTTCTAACCTGGATTAGTAGTTGGTCTGCTTATCTTAACCTAAAAGGGTCACATCACCTTATTTAATATAGTTTGTCAGAGGTTTCTGTTTTGCCTCATCTAAAATGGAGAATTGAACAAAACGGTAAGTTCGTTTGCCATTCAACAACATGATTAATTTCCTCACAGGCAACACTTCTGAAAAACCGAGAGACAAGGTCAGGTTTTAAGCAATCCAATTATTTTCTTGAAATAAAATTAGAGTCAGAGCACTGTTTCAGTGCAACTTCATATTAGTATCCAATGCATAAATCATGATTAATGGCATTATCACGAGCCTGAAATGAATTAATGACAACTGGCTACCTATTTTGGAATTACCCACAGTCCTTATATTTGGTCTGAACATCTGATAGTCTAAACATAGTCAAAATATTTCAAAAGAGGGAAAAGTTATACACAAGTTTTTTTAAATCACTTGCTTTCAAGTGAAGTTCAATAATATTTTTTTAATATGGACACATCCATACAAAGTGTTCTTTTTTTCAACATTATATAAGCGATTTGTTGCTCCCTTCTTCCACAATTTTTCTTCCTTCCCAACCTAATATACAAGATCTGGATTCCACGGTTGATTCCCCCACCCAAAGTCCAACCCATACCTGAATCTCTGTTAGTTTTTTAGATCAGCCAAGATCAGCCAGATATTACACAAGAAATCAAACAGTGGATATTATATTAAAAGCCACTGTCCCAGATATACTACTTCCATATTACTCTCTAGGATTTATATACCTAAAAAAGTAACGATGGTAACAGGCAAACCAACATTAATACTAGACCAACAATCAACCAATAAACAATACCCCAATCAAGGAACTGCCAACTCAGATAACAATCCAACAGTAAACAACCACCCAATCAAGGAACAACCAAGAACATCACCGTCAATACTAACAGGTAAGTGGTAAGCCACTTTTTATGAACAGAGGGTAAACCCCACTTACTTCTAGCATTAGTTACCTAGTTGGATAATGAGTGTTTGCAAGGGAACAAACAAGTTCATAGAGCACCAGGGACCCAATATCTCTCCCGTGTCCCCATCATGGCTAATTCCCACATTCATTTTCCTCCCATGAGCATGGGAGACTAAAAAAAGATTTCTCATATTTATCTATACAAACTCTGAATCTTTCTTATGGTCAAGCACTGTTCATTTTCCAGAACATGAGAAGCATTTTTAGCAAAGTTTAGCAAAGACACTTAGAATCCCCTCTTAGAATTTCCAGTTCAAGGTGGAATCTAATAAGGATGGTTTTATTCATTCAAAAAAGTGTATAATAATTGATAACTTTCTTTCCAAGAAAAACCTCTTTGTCCACTTGGAAATGCCTATATAGCTGTCACATAGTATTTTCCTGTATCATAGAAGAATCTGATACATATTTTGACATGACTTAATACAGAACCAAGATCAAACAAAGTCTCAGGTCATTGCTGCTTTGTTGGTATGAAAATATTCCTGAATATTTAAGGGTATGATATCAATATCAATAGCATTTAGACTTATATACCACTTCACAGTGCTTTACAGCCCCTCTCTAAGTGGTTTACAGAGTCAGCGTCTTGCTCCCAACAATGTGAGTCTTCATTTTACCCACCTCAGAAGGAGGGAAGGCTGAGTCGACCTTGAGCCTGGTGTGATTTGAACTGCCAAATTGCAGGCAGTCGGCAGACAGCAGAAGTAGCTTGTAGTATTGCACTCTAACCACTGTGACATTGTTACAATGGCATGAAAAAGTGACTCATGACCAATCCTCACATTTAATGACTATTATAGCTTCCCCACATTAATGTGATCCTTATCCATTGCTTGACAACCAACTCACATTTATGATAATTGTAGTGTCCTAGGCTCACATGATTTGCCCAGTTGGCTTCCAATAAGCAAAGTCAATGAAGAAGGTGGCAAGGAAGCTCTCCGGTCCAAGTCACATGAAACCTCTCATAATGACCATGATGATTTGTTTAACAAGCATGGCAAAAAGGCCATAAAATCAGATGTGGTTATGTGAATTAATGATTATAGCAGATTACGATGAATTTTTTCAGTACCAATTGTGGTTGTAAGCCAAAAACTACCTATGAACATTTTTATATGGGAAATTTGGTGTATCATTAAATAATATAATATAATAATATAATCAGTGATGGGAAGCAATCTGGCCAGGATTTCCTTGAGATGTGAATTAAAATTAATTAGTAGTATTCCCTGTCATTTCACATTCTATCCTAAAGGTATTAATAAGACTGTCATCAGTCTAAATGACCTGGCTCTTTAATGTACCTGAGAGATAAAATTCCCTGCTTATCAGCTTATTTCCCAATCAACCTCTGATGCTACTGGACACCCATCAAAGGAAATTATTAATACATAGGATGTGCAAGTATACAATGATATGAACAAATGATTAGATACTTAGATTTGAAAATTCTGATCGTGAATTCTTATCCAATGGCTTTAATTAATTAATTAAGCTCTGATGGTGTATCTGACAGGATGAGACAAGAATTGTTATTGCTTTCTATCAGCACAAAAACACCATCCAATGCAGTGGCTGTCATCAGTTGCAAAATATGTACTTATTTATGAGTTGCACATTAGCCATAGGAGATAAACAATAGCAAAAGTCAAAACAAATGAATAAAATAGCCAGAAAGCCCCCAATTAAACCAACAAACAAAACAAATATTTTATAGTCCATAAATTTTGATGAATTAACTAAATCCTGATTTTACAATGAAAGAAACCCTAAGTGTTGGCAGCCGCTGAACCTCACGAGTATAACACAGCTTGCATGATGGAGAAATGCATAAGATAGTTTTCTCAAAAAATGTTAAAATTTTATTAATGTATACAGAAATAGATGCACTTTAACAAATTCTTCCTAATTATTTGGAGGAAAGCCAATTTGGTATATAGTGGTTAAGTTTAAGATGTCAAGGTAGAAATTGGGAAACAATTTCTACCTTGACATTTTAAGAGAGGTGGTGGGGAGGGAGAGGGAGAAGGAGAAAGATTGCTGTGAAAATTCCCATAAAATAGAGGATGTACTATACAAGTGAAACTCGAAAAATTAGAATATCATTCAAACGTTCATTTATTTCAGTAATGTAACTTAAAAGGTGAAACTTAATATACGAGAGATATTCATAGTCAATGCAAGATAGTTCAAGCCGTGATTTGTCATAATTGTGATTATTATGGGGTACAGCTTATGAAAACCCCAAATCCCCCATCTCAGAAAATTAGAATATTACATGCAATCAATAAAAAAGGAGTGTACATAGAACAATATCGGACTTCTGAAAAATATAAGCATGCATATGCAGAATGCAGAAGTGCTGAAGGCTGCTATTGAATCATTCGGGTCTTCCATAACACCTGCCACAGGCTAATAGCATCCATACCACGCCATACTGCATTGAGGCAGTAATTGCTGCAAAAGGGGACCAAATGAAGTACTGAGTGCATATGCATGCTTATACTTCATGATTATGACAAATCACGGATTGAACTATCTTGCCTTGCATGTTATAAATATCTCTCATATATTAAGTTTCACCTTTTAAGTTACATTACTGAAAGAAATGAACATTTGCACAATATTCTAATTTTTCAAGTTTCACCTGTATATCCAAAATGTATCCTATACATCACAAGATAAAGCAACAAAATATTATCACTTTACTTTCTAAATTGTTAATGTGGGAACTCATGGCATTGTTTGAAACAGAGTTTATTTTTCAGATGACAAAATTGCTGACAAAAATGCTGGTGTCTTATTTTTTGGAGTGGAGAGGAAGAACGATGTCACTCCTGAGCTGCATGGTGGAAACCTAAAATTTAAGGTTTTATCACCACTATTTAAACCATTGACCACCCTGCAGGAGTAGATAAGAGTGTTGAGCAGGGATATCTCTGGCCTTCCAGATGTTGATGAACTTCAGTTCTAAGCACCTCTAAATATGGATTACAGATTTAGGGGTTTACATAAGTTGCAGTTCAGCAACATTCAGTGGACCACTGATGTAGAAACATAGAAGTCTGACGGCAGAAAAAGACCTCCTGGTCCATCTAGTCTGCCCTTATACTATTTTCTGTATTTTATCTTAGGATGGATATATGTTTATCCCAGGCATGTTTAAATTCAGTTACTGTGGATTTATCTACCACGTCTGCTGGAAATTTGTTCCAAGGATCTACTACTCTTTCAGTAAAATAATATTTTCTCATGTTGCTTTTGATCTTTCCCCCAACTAACTTCAGATTGTGTCCCCTTGTTCTTGTGTTCACTTTCCTATTAAAAACACTTCCCTCCTGGACCTTATTTAACCCTTTAATATATTTAAATGTTTCGATCATGTCCCCCCTTTTCCTTCTGTCCTCCAGAGTATACAGATTGAGTTCATTAAGTCTTTCCTGATACGTTTTATGCTGAAGACCTTCCACCATTCTTGTAACTCGTCTTTGGACCTGTTCAATTTTGTCAATATATTTTTGTAGGTGAGGTCTCCAGAACTGAACACAGTATTCCAAATGTGGTCTCACCAGTGCTCTATATAGCGGGATCACAATCTCCCTCTTCCTGCTTGTTATACCTCTAGCTATGCAGCCAAGCATCCTACTTGCTTTCCCTAATGTAA
Organism: Erythrolamprus reginae; assembly: GCF_031021105.1. Classification (NCBI taxonomy): domain Eukaryota; kingdom Metazoa; phylum Chordata; class Lepidosauria; order Squamata; family Dipsadidae; genus Erythrolamprus; species Erythrolamprus reginae. Next base: position 15,128,664 of record NC_091963.1, read on the forward strand.
ATTTGTTGAATCTGGGATATCAGTCCTTAAAATACTGCTGATACTTGAAACTGGTCTCGTTTCATTTTCTCAGCCAACAACCTGTAAATGGAGCAAGAATTTTGACAGAGTTCAATCTTGAGAATTATTATAAAGCTAAATAATGCCGAAATTGTAAATCACAGTTAAAATAATAAATATTTTTTCCTTATTTCCAATTGCTGTTTCAAACCTGCAACTTGAGAGGTTACGTACCTTATTAACAGCAGGAAGAAAGCAATGGGGAATGCCTAAAATACCTAATTAAAATTATCTGGCATTCCATCTGTGTTCATTTTGTTGCCAAGGGATGGGAACAAAGTCTTAGCAACATCCATCCTGGAATCACAGTTTTCATAAAACCCTAAAAGCTCCTTTTCTTGAAACATTCTTCGTGGTTGGGAGAAACCCATAATCTGGAACTCATCACAGAAAAACTAAAAGCGATCCATAAATGTATTATGTATGTAATTTTGCTCACTATAAAGATCTGAGCATACCCATCACTTTAGAAAACTATAGCTTATGGGGGTAGAGAAATAAAAAACATAAATCATGCAAAAAAGCAGTAAAAAAAAGATTAATACACTCCAGTATATTGGCAGGCAGATGATGGTCAGATGGAGATATCGTATTCATCTAGCAAACTCTTGAAAGTGGTAAATATACCACACACTCATAGACCTACACATATATACATGCATGCACTCACAATAGTGCCAACTGACATCAGGAAGAAGTATAAGAAGCTGGGGAAGTACCTGTGACTGAAGGAGGAACTGGAAAGGATGTAGAAATTAAAGGCTAAGGAGGTCCCAGTAATGATAAGTAGTGATGGGCGAACCCAACGGTCTTCAGGTTCGGCAAGTTCGGATGAACTTCACGCAAAGTTCGGCCAAACTCAAAACCGAACCTGAACGGTCTGTGGCACCAATGCTCTATCCACGGAATCCCATCATTTTTTATTTTAACTTATTTTTTATTTTTATTTATTTTAATTTTTATGAAAAAGGATGCCGCAGCAGCGCCGCAAGCACAGGGAGGTCCTTTCACGTAATTTTTTTTTTTTACATGAAAAGACCTCCCTTTGAAGGAGCTGGGGAATCCCTCCCACGAAGAGATTCCGGGGGTGGAGCTTTGACGTCACGTATACCGGCAGTTTGCTAAGGATGCCAAGGTGGAATCCAGGAAGTCATCACCTTGGCATCCTTAGCAACCTGCCGGTATATGTGACGTCAAAGCTCCACCCCCGGAATCTCTTCGTGGGATTCCCCAGCTCCTTTTGTGCCTCCCTCCCAGCCTCCTGACTGGCCGACAGCTCCCCGGTGTTTGCCTTCCTCCGCCACCACTGGTACCCGGCTCCTCCTCCTCTTCTCAGCAGAGGACAGCCAGGCGGTGGCTTTTGCGGTGTTCGGCACGAACGCCAAACCGAAGCACGAATTTTAAAAAATATTTGGGTTCGGGTCCGGCATGCCAAACACCACAAAATTCGGTATGGACCCGAATTGTGCGGGTTCGGATCGCTCAACACTAATGGTAAGAGCACTGGGGGCTGTGATTCCTAAGGTGGGAGAGTGGCTCCAACAGATCCTAGGAATGGCACCAGAGCTCTCTGTTTAGAAGAGTGCAACTAGAAAGAATTAAGATATTGTAAGGAACCACCAAAATCACAGGCTTTGGGGAGAGGAAGGGAGGGAGGGAGGAAGATGCAGGCCACCTTAAGGGTGAGAAGGTTTTTTTTAAGATATGTTCAATCACATCTGAGTCTCAGAGAGCACATGGCCATGTCCTTGCAATTTTCTTAGGAAGTTTTTTCCCCAGTGATTTGCTTTTGTGGTGCATTATGCACAGGCCATACCCACCCCAGCTGCATAAAGAGGAGAAAAATCACAAAATGTCATGTGATGACAATGTGGCACCACGGGTTTGACACCCTGCCTTAAACACTGCATCTGTTCTCTCCATCTCGCTTTCCTTCTCTCTCTCTCCCCCTCTCCCCACCTATGTCTGTCTGTCTATCTGTCTGTCTGTATGTTTGTCTGCCTCTCTCTCTCTCATCTCTCTCTCACCCTCTCAGTCACCCACCTATCTATCTATCCATCCAGTGAAGGGCTACCAAAACTTTTACTACCACACTGTGGGTGTGGCTTATGCAGGATGGCCTGCATTTTCTTTCAACATATTTCAGTGCAAATTGGGCGCTATGGGGTGGAGCTCTATTTTCACTACCCCACTGGGTTCCCCCGCCCCATCCAGGCAGTAGCCCACCCTTCTATCTATCTATCTATCTATCTATCTATCTATCTATCTATCTTTCTTTCTTTCTTTCTTTCTTTCTTTCTTTCTTTCTTTCTTTGTCATCATCTGTCTGTCTGTCTGTCTGTCTATCTATCTATCTTTCCATCTATCCATCCATTTATCTATCTATCTATCTATCATCTATCTATCTATCTATCTATCTATCTATCTATCTATCTTTCTTTCTTTCTTTGTCATCATCTGTCTGTCTGTCTGTCTGTCTGTCTGTGTCTGTCTGTCTATCTATCTATCTTTCCATCTATCCATCCATCCATCTATCTATCTATCTATCTATCTATCTATCTATCTATCTATCTATCTATCTATCTATCTATCTTTCTTTGTCATCATCTGTCTGTCTGTCTGTCTGTGTCTGTCTATGTCTGTCTATCTATCTATCTATCTATCTATCTATCTATCTATCTATCTATCTATCTATCTATCTATCTATCTATCTATCTATCTTTCCATCTATCCATCCATCCATTTATCTATCTATCTATCTATCTATCTACCTACCTATCTATCTATCTATCTATCTATCTATCTATCTATCTATCTATCTATCTATCTATCTATCTATCTATCATCTATCTATCGCTACCTCTATACAAATGATGCAAATTTCCTTCCATTCCTGCTATCCAGCTGACTGCTGCTGTCACTTTTTCAGGGTAGCACTACGTATACCTGAAAACCAAGGAGTTTCATCGCTGTTCTGAATTTAGTCCCAGCCTTCTGAAATGCAGGGATAAAAGTGCCCCTACTGTGAAAATGGTCCAGAGTTCAATGTCTTGCAACACAATGGGGTCTAGTTAAGCACAGGAAACAGCTTTGCTTTTGCCATGAATTTCTCCACTTAGTGCCAAATGCCAAAGGAATAAGCGGCAACCATTTAATACATTACGTACGATATCCCACTGGTTCTCACACAGCTTACAGATGATGACATTTAATTTAAGGGAACTGCTAATAATGCTACTCTTAGCCCAAGTTAATGAGTTATTAGGAGACAGGGGGACAGTACTATTTTTTAAAATATAGAGTGCACCTGTTTCCCAAGAATTAAAAATGTTATGAGGCAAGTGCTATGTAGTCAGTAGGGAGAAAATAGATATCAGCATGGAGAATAAAGCAAGTTCACAGAAATACAACATGAATCTCTGGGAATATTAGTTCTCCATTAGCAAAGCAATAGGAGCTTGGAGGTCTTCCAAAATTATTTTGTAAAATTCAACTTCTTCCACAAATATTCCCAATTCTTAAGTATTTTCTAAAAATGTTTGCATGTGTTGGTATGGTTGGCTAGGTAGCCATCTCAAGCTATCAAAACTGAGTAGGGTTTTGATTATTATGATTTAGGGATAACAGTAATGGAATCAAAAAATTATGGAAATGGAAAGGGTATACAAAGATCATGGTATACATGCTTTGGGAAATAGAGAATCCATACTTTCCTTATGGAAATTGTTCCACAAGAAACTTTATTGGTTCTGTATTCTTTAGTTCTTATCTACTGGCCTTCCTTTTTTTATTTAGCACATTGCTGTGGGTCAGGTATAAATTGACACTGGAGATGGAAGATCCTAGAATAGCGTTCCTATAGGTAGCCTTTGACTTATGACTGGTTGCCTTTTAACCATTTAAAATTACTATGGTCTCTAAAAATAGGACTTACAGTCTGGATTTGATATTCTAATACATGCCCTATAAGTGGTCACCTGACCATATTTTGGTGCTGGCCAAATGACCAACATTCCAGTCCATGATTTACAAGATTTTCATCAGAAACCAGTGTTTACTTTCACTTTCCAGCAAAAAATGCCAGCTAGCAATTCTGAGTATATGGAGAGAGGCGGCATACAAATCCAATAAACAAACAAACGAACAAACAAACAGCTGGGCTCAATTACAGTTGTAAATCGGAAATTGTTTTTATTGCTGCACTGGAGGATGCAGATACAGTGGTACCTCATGATACGAACCCCTCGCCATGCGAACAATCCGAGATACGAACCTCTTCTTCCGAACTTTTTTCATCTTACGAACCCGCCGAACCCAGAAGTTTGGCAAAAGTTCGGGTTTGGGTGACCACCAAGAAGCCCCGCCGCTGGGCTGTCGCCTTTTGAAACAGCCGGGGGGCTTCTCGTCATTCTCCCGAACGCTGAACCTGGAAGTTCGGCCAAAGTTCAGGGTCGGCAATTGGGTTCAGGAGGACACTGAGAAGCCACCCGGCTGTTTCAAAAGGCGACAGCCGGGCAGCAGGGCTTCTCGGCGGCCTCTCAAATGCTGAACCCAGAAGTTTGGCAAAAGTTTGGGTTCGGGAGGACACCGAGAAGCCCCCCGGCTGTTTCAAAAGCTGACAGCTGGGCGGTGGGGCTTCTCAGCGGCCACCCAAACACGAACTTTTGCCGAACTTCCGGGTTCGGCATTGGGTGAACGCTGAGAAGCGCCCGGCTGTTTCAAAAGGTGACAGCTGGGCGGCGGCGATTTTTTCCCCCTTGCATGCATTAATTCATTTTACATTGTTTCCTATGGGAAACAATGTTTCATCTTACGAACTTTTCACCTTACGAACTCCTCCGGGAACCAAGTAAGTTTGTAAGACGAGGTATTACTGTATATAGAAAAAGATCAAAAAGCATTGGGACATGATGCAAAAAACAGCAAACAGAACTACGATTTTTAAAAAAGGTTAACAATAAATACTGTATTATCCAAGATGGAGCAGATGAAGACTGCCTCGGTGAAATGCTCTCAAATGGTTTCTTTATTTTCTATTATTATCTGCGATTCTATATTGATTTCATACTTACGAGACCATTTGCTAAGAATTAAGGAAAGGGTTTTTTTTCAGATGGAAAAACATTTTCTGCAGTTCTTCAGATCTGCAGAAAAAATAATTACTGCCAACCTGCCTTCCATTGAGGACCTGTATACTGCATGAGTCAAAAATAGGGCTGTGAAAATATTTACTGACCCTGCACATCCTGGACACAAGCTGCTTCAATTCCTACCCTCAAAATGATGCTACAGAGCACTGCACACCAAGACAACCAGACACAATAACAGTTTTTTTCTGAAAGCCATCACTCTGCTAATCAAATATTTCCCTCATTACTGTTGAAACTATTCACTAAGGCTGAATTACTATTACTATTAGTCTTTTCATTGTTCCTATCACCCATCTCCTCCCTCTTATGGGAGTGTATGACTGTATGACTGTAACTTTTTGTTTGTGTCCTTACAATTTATATTAATATTGATTGTTTCCTAGTTGCTTATTTGTACCCTATGATAATCATTAAGTGTTGTATCTCATGATACTTGACAAATGTACCTTTTCCTTTATCTACACTGAGAGCATAAGGAACAATGACAAATTCCTTGTTGCCAATCACACTCGGCCAATAAAGAATTCTATTCTATTCTATTCTATTCCATTCCATTCCATTCCACTCCACTCCACTCCACTCCACTCCACTCCATTCCATTCCATATTAAAATAAAAGAAAGGACAATGAACTGTTCAATATTTGTTGCTTGAAGACTAGCTTTATACCTATTGAAAAGAGACCATAGTAACATAGAAGATTGACAGAAGAAAAAGACCTCCTGGTCCACCTAGTCTGCCCTTATACTATTTCCTGTATTTTATCTTAGGATGGATATATGTTTATCCCAGGCATGTTTACATTCAGTTACTGTGGATTTACCCTCCACGTCTGCTGGAAGTTTGTTCCAAGCATCAAAGCCTCTCAGATGATATATTAATTTCACTTGGCATCCAAGGGGTGAACTGGCACTAAAAAGACTCCTTGGCCCAAGTCCTGGTGAGTGTGGTCCCAAATTAAATCCCGACTTCTTGCAATTATTATTGACAACCATCTCATTACTGTTAGTAAGTTTCATGCCCAGCCTTCCGAAGCCTGAGTCTCCATATCGTAATTACTAATAAAAGGAAATACAAGAAGGAGCACAGGGCAACTGTAATAGACCTGCCAATCACATGTCGGCACTCCAGACCCTGCACATTTATTCTGGCATTGCTTAGAAACACCCCAAGCACAGCAGCTAAAGTTTACTTCCATACCAATTATTCCATGGAGAAACACAAGGGCATTTCTTCCCAGAGGTCTAGAAATAAACTATAAATTAACAAGTACAAATTTGCCAGGTATTGAATTGTGTGTGTGTGTTTGTTTTGGAAGGAAATTGAAGTATTACACATGATATCTTTTGGCTGTGGCGAGGGGGGCATTTGCCCAGGTTCGCCTGGTGTACCAGTTGCGGTCCTACCTGGACCAGGAGTCAATGCTCACAGTCACTCATGCCCTCATCACCTCGAGGTTCGACTATTGTAATGCTCTCTATATGGGGCTACCTTTGAAGAGTGTTCGGAAACTTCAGATCGTGCAGAATGCAGCTGCGAGAGCAATTATGGGCTTCCCTAAGTATGCCCATGTTACACCAACACTCTGCAGTCTGCATTGGTTGCCGATCAGTTTCCAGTCACAATTCAAAGTGTGACTTATAAAGCCCTTCATGGCATCAGACCAGAATACCTCTGGGACCGCCTTCTGCCGCACGAATCCCAGCGACCGATTAGGTCCCACAGAGATGGCCTTCTCTGGGTCCCATCGATGAAACAATGTAGTCTGGTGGGACCCAGGGGAAGAGCCTTCTCTGTGGCAGTCCCGACCCTCTGGAATCAACTCCCCCCAGAGATCAGGACTGCCCCCACCCACCTTGCCTTTCACAAACTCCTAAAAACCCACCTCTGCCACCAGGCATGGGGAAATTGATTCCCCCTGGCTGTTCCATTTTTTGTATGGTCTGTTTGGGGTGTATGATTGTTTTTATATTAAGGGTTTTAATGGTTTTTTTTTTAAATCATTGGATTTGTACTGTGCTTTGCTGTTTTGAGCTGCTTTGAGTCTACCGAGAGGGGCAGCATACAAATCTAAATAATGATGATGATGATGATGATGATGATGATGATGATGATGATGATAATAATAATAATAATAATAATAATAATAATAATAATAATAATAATAATAATAATAATATAATCCTTGAGAAATCTTTGGTTGTTTATCTGAAAGATGCTTTATCACGAGGGACTGAACTTCTGGGTTTTTCTTTGAAGATTTTTTCACATCCAAGAAGCTTCTTAAACTCTAACTGGATGGTGGAGAAATGGAAGGGTTATACTCCTTGCAAATGGTCATTTGCATTCTTTTAAAGAGTTGTTGAGGCCACTTGGAGGTTTACCTGAGTGATGCAAATGGGTGAAGAGCCTTTTTGGAACTGCTGAAAGGACTGTGTTATAGACTGGAGATAGATTATGTCAATGATGGCGAACCTTTTTTCCCTCAGGTGTTGAAAGAGTGTGCACATGCGCTATCGCTCATGCATGGGTGCCCACACCAATAATTCAATGCCTGGGAAGGGTGAAAACAGCTTCCCCTGCCTCCCTGGAGACCCTCTGGAAGCCGGAAACAGCCTGTTTCCCAACTTCTGGTGGGCCTGGTAGGGGAGAGTAGAGTTTTGTTTCCCTAATGTACAGCTCTGCACATGCTCACTGCATTGTATGGCATATACTTTCCATTCCCCACCATCTAGTCAGAGCTGAAGAAGATTCTTGGATGAGAAGCAAAACATTTTCAAAGAAAAACCAGAAAGTCCAATTGGCTCTTCAAAAAGCACCTTTGGGACAACCATGAACTGGATGGCTGAGAAGTAGATATCCATAGTTGTTTGTTCTTCCCCATCTCAAATTGGAAAGCAGTTTACAAACACTTCTTGAATTACAACTGCAATTGGGACCAGAATTTCTATTACTAAGTAAGGCGGTATTTAAGTTATTTTATGATTTTTTTTTATTCAGTTGTTGATTCACATGGTCACATTCTCATTGGTATAAATTGGATCTATTGAAATAAATTTAAAATAACATATTGGCTATTTTAGAGGGAAATATACAGCATAATGAATAGTGAATGATAGATGGTTGATTGCTATTTGATTATTTGATCATTATTTGTTTATTATATATTTACTTTTTTCTTCTGACATATAATGGATTATATCTATGAATATAATTAATACTTTTGATTTGATGGATTAAATTAAAAATTGTTAAATACATATTGGTATTCTGAGAAGGAAAGACTCACAATCAGCAATGGATGTAATGACTTAATCTTGGGAAATTTGGGATTTTGAATGACTAATAGTTGATGATGAGAATTAACATTGACATTGATATTGATTAATCTTATTTAATAATTAAATTTAACATACATATTTAAAAGTAATTAAATATATAATGAAGTCATAATTTTGGGAAAGTTTAATTATATTATATTTTGATACAAATTGGATTTGTGGAAATGAAGTTAAAATGTATCTGAAGCATTAGAGGGGAAGAGACAGTATAATGAACAATGTGCAGAAAGTAAAATTTTTCCAAATTCTCGCAAGAGGATATGCATGTGAGCATCTCCTCATGAGATTTTGCTGCTGCACATGCAGCAAAAAATACCAAAAATTAAAGAAAAAAGATGGTGGTGCCCAAAGGACTGGCATTGGACTGGTCACATGCAAATTGCACAATCTGGCCACTATTGGTGCACAGTTGCCTATCACACATATAGCAACCCAACTTTGCTTGGGACTTTCTAGTTTCTATCATATCTCAAGACCTAAAATGGTCACTTAACATCAAAAACATCATCAAAAAAGCACAACAAAGAATGTTCTTTCTGCGCCAGCTCAGGAAGCTCAAACTGCCCAAGGAGCTGCTGATTCAGTTCTACAGAGGAATCATTGAGTCTGTCATCTGCACCTCTATAACTGTCTGGTTTGGTGCTGCAACCCAACAGGACTGACACAGACTTCAGAGGATAATCAGAATTGCAGAAAAAACAATTGCTGCCAATCTGCCTTCCATTGAGGACCTGTATACTGCACGAGTCAAAAAGAGGGCGGGTAAAATATTTACTGACCCCTCACATCCTGGACACAAATTGTTTCAACTCCTACCCTCAAAACGTCGCTACCAAGACAACTAGACAGAAGAACAGTTTTTTCCCGGATGCCATCACTCTACTAAACAAATAATTCCCTCAACACTGTCAGACTTTCTACTAAATCTGCACTTCTATTTTACTAGTTTTTCTCATCATTCCTATCACCCATTTCCTCCCATGTTGACTGTATGACTATAACTTGTTGCGTATATCCTAAGATTTTTTATTAATACTGCTTCTTCATTGCTTATTTGACCCCTATGACAATCATTAAGTGTTGTACCACATGATTCTTGAAAAATGTATATTTTATTTTATGTACATTGAGAGCATATGCACCAAGACAAATTCCTTGTGTGTCCAATCACACTTGGCCAATAAAAATTCTATTCTACATGTATATTTTCTTTCCTTCTTTCCTTCTTTCCTTCTTTCCTTCTTTCCTTCTTTCTTTCTTTCCTTCTTTCTTTCTTTCCTTCCTTCCTTCCTTAAACTTCTTTTTGTGCCATATTTGTCATCAGACGTAGAGGAACATGTTTAAACACTTCATTTTATTAGCACCACTGATTCTCATATTCTTTCTCTGTAATCTACTTAATGTTTGCAAGATGGAGGAACTCTCTATATAGATCATCACATCTACACAGGAGGCAAAAGAGACAAGCAGTAGGAGACTTAATCAAGGCATCTTCCAAACCTCATGATACCTTCATTGGAAAAAATTCCAAGCCAATATGCCAGAAAGCAAAGCACTACTATCCATTTTCTTTAGGAGTATTTTCTTTAGGAGTAAGTCTACATGACTAGGGGATGAAATGAATCTAGGTTAATAAGGAACATCCAAGGGACCAGAATTTCATTACATTTGCCTTGTGGGAAATGAATGTTTTGTAACTTGGTCAATCACCACAGATACCTAAAACTATTTTTCAATATTTCTAACATGTTTGATGAAGTAAAATAAAATGCTGCCCAGTTCTGAAATAAAAGTTTACTCTATATCTGTAGTGGGTTGTTACCTGTTTACGCATGTACTCACGCACACAATGCTTCTGCGCATGTGCATCCTGGGTGAGTGGGCGGAGCCTCCCGCTGCTGCCGCTATTGGTTCACAGAACCAGGCTGAACCGGGAGCAACTCACCGTTGCTCTGTATGCTTTGCATGTTAGGCCCCAAACCAAGATGTCACACGGTGCTTCTTAGAAAGCAGAGTTCTTTAATGTTTCATGTCTATAATAGACAGAGTCCTGCAAAACCAAGGACTCTACTATCTGCATTTACAATATACTCTGTGAACTAATAGCTACTACTAAATTTTCATAATATCTGGCTGAGTTGCCTCTTAGTCCTGGGATGCACCCCTTCTTCCTCTTGGGAGCTCACCATCTTCATTCCTGAGATGCACATCCTTCTTCCACCACTTGACTGGATGGCCACTACCTTCCTGCTGGGAGTTCACCACAATGAGCTGAGCACAAAGAGCAATCTGCAATATGACAATTAAGCAATTGAGTAAGATAGCTGATAATATGTGATAATGAATCCCAGCGACTGGTCAGGTTGCACAGAATTGGCCTTCTCCAGATCCCGTCAGCTAGGCCAGTGTTTCCCAACCGTGGCAACTTAAAGATATCTGGATTTCAACTCCCAGAATTCCCCAGCCAGCATTTGCTGGCTGGGGAATTCTGGGAGTTGACGTCCAAATATCTTCAAGTTGCCAAGATTGGGAAACACTGAGCTAGGCAATGCCAAATGCCACCTGGCAGGACCTAGGAGTAGAGCCTTCTCTGTTGCAGCTCTGGCCTTTTGAAATCAGCTCCCTCCAGAGATTCATACTCCCTCCTGGCCTTTCGTAAATTTTTAAAAACTCACCTTTGCCAGCATGCTTGGGGACATTGAGTATTAGCATCTTGCTCTGGCTATATGTATGATTGCAATGAATGAATGTGGATGATTTTTCTAATAAATTGGGGTTTTAATATTAGATTTCAAGGAGTTTTAATGTTTGGGTTTCTATATGTCTCATTGTATTTATTTTTGTTTTTAAAGCCGCCCTGAGTCTCCAGAGAAGGGCAACCTGAAATCCAAATAATAAATAAATAAAATAGCCTAGTACTTAGTTATCCTGTAGGAAATAAATATATAATTCTGATAGTTAGTTGACTACAATTTGTATTTTCCAAAAGGCATCTCCTTTGTACAATCTAGAACTAAGAAGTAATTTCCTGACAGTTACAACAATTAACTAGTGGAACAACTTGCCACCAGAAGTTGTGAATTCTCCAACACTGGAAGTTTTTAAGAAGAGATAGGATAACAATTTGTCTGAAATGGTATAAAGTTTCCTACCTGAGCAGTGGTTGGACTAGAAGACCTCCAAGGTCCCTTCCGACTATTCTGTTCTGTTCTGTTCTGTTCTATTAATGTATAATAATACTGTACATTTCCGTATAAAAAAGAGCCACCCATCTAGCTCATACTTCTATTCTGACTTCCTAAGACAAGACAGGTGGTGTATTACAAGTCCCCCATACTGCTCGTTGTTCTAGTGGACTATGCAAAGCAGGATCTTCTAAAAACAAATTGTAGCCAATGTTCATCCAATCAAGTATGCAACAACAAAATCTCAGGTGGAAAAACCCCCAGACAAGAACAGAAAATAATGGCATGGACTTTTTTTAAAAAAGTCAAACACTCAGTAGAATAAAATGAAACCTACATTCTAAACTGTTATTTTTCCCCCAGTGCCTTTTAGATGCAATTTCATATGCTTTCCGTTTTTTGTGTCATTTTAACATCTTTTTTATTGACAATGCTTTGCTGTTTGAAAGACCCAGCCTGCAATCAGAATGACACATTGCTACATATTTCATATATCCTAATGGAAAACTTTGAAGATGGGTCTTTCAATACAGATGTTTGGTGTGGAATGTTTTGGTGGTAATGAGAATGAATACACTCTTCCAAAGACCCAACATTTATTTAAGAAGGTTGATGAGACTCTAAAATCACAGAATTGGAAAGTGATTTTTAGTCTATCAGCTCCATCTAACAATGTTTGCAGGAGGAGAAAACATAGTGCAGGTAGTCCTTGATTTACAGCCACAATGGAGCATGCCCATTACTCTTTTAAATTGTGATGTCAGTAAACAAGTCATCAAATGACCAACCCAGTATGGCAACTTTTTTAAATAGCTGTGCCTAAGTAAATCACCATGGTTGTTAAGCAAATACTGCGATTATTAAGCAAATTTATTGTTCGCTATAGGTCTACTTTTATAGGTAAAAGTAGAACGTAGATGTGGTTATCAGCAAAACTGTGTAAATTGTGATCACATGACATCCCACACTGTGGGATGTTGACAATGATATTGTAAATATGGTGTTGTGATTCAGCCTGAGGCTGCTCAGGGACCAGCTGTGTCTCTGCTGGCTCCATGCCCGGAGGAGGATGACAGCGCAGAGGAGTGGGCTGAACATTCAGACGGGGGAGAGGAAAACCAGGAATGGGATGAAGGAGAACAGCATGAGAGCCCCGGGGGGGGGGGGGGGCTCTCCTCAGCCAGTAGCTTGGAGTCATTAGGTGATGACGCACAAGCTGTCATTGACATGAGACAGCGACGTTCAGAGCAACGAAAGGAGCAGTTAAAGAGATATTTTCACCATTGAATTAGAAACAGCTGGGTTTGGGTGTGGTCCTCATCAGCAGGGTTTAAAAGGCAGGCAAGGCCTTGAAGCCATGTGGAGTGTTATCAGCTTGGTGTGGCGTTATCCTGTTTTGTTTCTCGGCGTCTCTGTTCCTGGCTTGTGGCCCAGCAGCTTTGGAAGATCCGTGGGAGGTGTAGGTCTGCTATCTACAGCCTTGGCTTGGCAGCAAGAATTCTGTATTGCTGCATGGACTTTTGGCCTTCGTGAATATATCTGAAGATACAGCATTTTCCTGTTTGTAAGGACATTTTCTGTTACCTGTGTTTTTCTTGAATTTTATAAAACTGCCTTTGCCTTTTACCAGTGTGTCAGGCTTCTCTTTTTGGGTTGGTATTGGCTTCTGGAGTGACCCAGACAGAACATATAGATTGGCTGCCATGCACCTAAATGCAATCAGGTGGTCTCAGGGGAGGAGCTATTATAACTTTGGAACCAGATCATAAGTACCTTTGTTTTTTGGGGGGAAGGAATGCCCAACTTAACTTCAAAGAGTCATATATCAAGGAGTGCCTCTAATTAACAAAGTAAGTTTTGTGATCCAATTAAACAAGACCAACTACTTACATGTTTCAATAAAAAATTAAAATACATCTGAATGGAGTTTGCACCATGACATATCTACCTGTGCAACATCATTTTGACATAAGCCTGGTTTCTCCAAACCTTTGTTCAGTGCACGAGTCGATATTAAAACTTCACTGAATATGGTGACTCAAGCTCAGTCTGAACATGTCCAATAAAGGAACCCTATAATTTTATCTCAAGTTTGATTGAATCTGCCCCCTATTAGCTACTACAAACATGTAAAGTTATGGATACAGCAGTAGTTCTTCCAATGAGCTTCCTTAGCATTTGTTCAAGCTTTGATGCTACAATTAGTTGTTATTAGCCACTCTGGAAAGCTTTGAAGACTGGTGGAAATAGATGTCAATTAAAAATAAGTAAAATCTTCAGAGGAAATCTCCAGGATTCTCAGTCAGCTACCCCTCAAGGCCTTAAGGTAAGAGTAATTTTCTGAGATATATGAAGAGATGTAAAAATGACAGCCAAGCATCCTTGTATGCAGGAAACATTCAAGAATACTAGTACCACGCAAGAAAAAGTTTTTTCCAACTGCATTCTTCAGAATGTGATACTGGATCATGTACTGGCCAGAGTGAAGGGACACAGAGTGAAGTAACAATGAAAGGGACCCTTAAAATGTGATGACTAAATGGAATGTAATAAGGAGAAAACTAGAACGGTTAGATAGTTCTACAGCAACACCAAGAAATTCTATGAGAAGCATTCCAGATTACGATTGAAAGACAAAGCATTGTATTAATTCTCTTGGTTTATGTTGGGGTGGCAGAGTGATTCGAATGCAGTACTGCAGACTATTTCTACTAACTGCCAGGTACCAGCAATTCGGCAGTTCGATTCTCACTGGCTAGCTCTGCCTACTGCCAGGAGTTCGATCCAAACCAGCTCAAGTTTTACTCAGTCTTCCATCCTTCCAAAGTTGGTAAAATGAGGACCAAGATTTTGGGGGCAATATGCTGACTCTGTAAATCACTTAGAGAGGGCTGTTATATATCGTGAAGCACTTTATAAGCCTAAATGCTATTGCTATTTATGTGCATAATGCAAGTATAAAGGAGCAATGTTTACTATATTCAGCTTTTGATTGTAAATCCCAAAGCGAATAAGTTTTTAAAATTGTATTAATTGGATCCGCTCCGGGTCCTTGGAGAGGGGTGGCATACAAGTCCAATAAATTGATTGAAATTGATTGATTGATCAATTGTATTACTATGTTTTCTATATTTGCTGTGAGCCACCCCGAGTCCATGGAGAGGGGCGGCATACAAATCAAATCAAATCAAATCAAATCAAATCAAATCAAATCAAATCAAATCAAATCAAATCAAATCAAATCAAATCAAATCATAATTTCTGAAAAAAAGTTTGGCATCTGCTTTAGTGCTGTTCATTACCCCACAGCAGGTAAATCAAAGGAGCGGTTACTCTAGCCATTAATTAAAAAATAAATGTCAGCACATATAGTGGTCTGATGCAGTGATTTTCAACCTTTTTTGAGCCCTGGCACATTTTTTACATTTACGAAACCCTGGGGCACATTGAGTGGGGAGGGGGGGGGCTAAAAAAAGTTTGGACAAAATTTTTTCTCTCTCTCTCTTCCTCCCTTTTGCTCTATTTCTTTCTCCCTCTTTCTCTCCCTTCCTTCCTCTTTCATTCTCTCTCTCCATCCCTCTTTCTTTCTCTTCCTTTCTTCCCCTCTTTTTTGCTCTCTTTCTCTCTCCCTCCCTACCTCCCTCTATGTCTTTCTCTCTCTCTCCTTCCCTCCCTCTCTTTCTCTATCTCTCTTGCTTTCTTTCTCTCTGTTGCTCTCTCTGTTTCTCTCTCTTGCTTTCTTTCTCTTGTTCTCTTTCTCTCTCTTTTGCTTTCTTTCTCTCTTGTTCTCTTTCTCACTCGCTCTTTCTCTCTTTTGCTTTCTTTCTTTCTCTCTCTCTCGCTTTCTTTCTCTCTCTGAGCTTCGCGGCACACCTGACCATGTTTCACGGCACACTAGTGTGCCACGGCACACTGGTTGAAAAACACTGGTCTGATGCAATAAAGTGACAAAATCCTTCCTAAGTATTGAATTGAAAGGCAAGAAAACATTGTTTTCTTTTTTAATTAGTATATTGTGCAAAACATGAATATTTACTTACTCCATAACAATGACCAATCAGTCCAATAAGCTGCCATAATTCCTGGACAAGCTCACAACTGAGTTGGGACAGCTTCAACACCTGGGGAACTCCTGGAGTCCATGTACTCTCAGGAAGAAATGCCCTGTGTTGACTCTTAAGAGTGTAGTATAGGGCACTATGCAAATGTTTTAAAAGTGGGTATATTCCCTAGACAAGTCCATTGATATTCTTATATCTGCATTCTGGACATCTGAAACTTCTAATTGATTTAAATAAAATAAGCCCGCATAAAATGTACAGTATTGCAATCAATTTATCTGAATGAAATTAAGGCATTAATGAAATTATAGGCAGATCAGGTGGGGACTATTTTGCTCTTTTCAAGACCCCTTAGAAGTCATCCTAATCAAGTCGGGAGTCTTACTTTGCACCCCGGAATCCCATTGTGAGCTTGATGTCAACATGTGCTAGATGATAGCTGCAGGCAGCGATAGATGAGGGGAAAGCATTGTTTCCATCTTACCATTTTTGGATGTTTCTGCTGGCATGAAAAAATTCTCTCAATCTGTGTGTTACGTCCTGGTTATACAAAACAACTGAAAGTGAGCTCAGTGTGACAGCCAAATTAGTATGAACATAGCAGATTGAAGCAATGAAAAAAGACATGCACTAGAAAAGACATGCACATGATTATACACTCACTCACCGAAACACACACTCACATATGCACATGCTTTGTTATGCATTTTCTACTATTGCAAAAACTCAATTTCCCAATCTGGTAACTACATTTCCTTTAACTCAAGGGTATAGATTCTGTCAGATCTCAGAAGCTTCTCAATTACCTCCTAAGCTCTCTCTCTCTCAAGATGGTCCATAGCAGCCAAAGTTGCTGGAAGTTTGAACCTCAGCAACATCTGGAGCACTGGAGACAACATATAAGCCAAATGATTTTCTATTAAGTTCTCACATGAACCCAAACAAGATCTGGGAATTGATATGTGGAAAATAATTCCAATTCTGGAAGATTCTTGTGGGCAGCTCCATGATGCAGCTGTGAGAGCAATCATGGGCTTTCCCAAGTATGCCCATGTTTCACCAACACCAACATTGGTTGCTGATCAGTTTCCGGTCACAATTCAAAGTGTTGGTTATGATCTATAAAGCCCTTCATGGCATCGGACCAGAATATCTCTGGGACCGCCTTCTGACACACGAATCCCAGCGACCGGTTAGGTCCCACAGAGTTGGCCTTCTCCGGATCCCGTCAACTAAACAATGTCATCTGGTGGGAGCCAGGGGAAGAGCCTTCTCTGTGATGGCCCCGGCCCTCTGGAACCAACTCCCACCAGAGATCAGAATTGCCCCCACCCTCCTTGCCTTTCGTAAACTTCTCAAAACCCATCTCTGCCGTCAGGCATGGGGGAATTGAAATATCTTCCCCAGGCCTATATAATTTATGCATGGTGTGTTGTGTGCATATTTTTTAAATTATGGGTTTTTAACTTCGTATTATTAGATATGTATTGTAGATTTATTTATTTATTACTTAGATTTGTATGCCGCCCCTCTCCGAAGACTCGGGGCGGCTCACAACATGTAAAAACAAATCATAAGCACTCAGACAAATTTAAAATATTTAAATATTTTAAAAAAAACCCATATACTAACAGTCATACACACAGACATACCATGCATAAATTAAACGTGCCCAGGGGGAGATGTTTCAGTTCCCCCATGCCTGACGGCAAAGGTGGGTTTTAAGGAGTTTACGGAAGGCAGGAAGAGTAGGGGCAGTTCTAATCTCCGGGGGGAGTTGGTTCCAGAGGGCCGGGGCCGCCACAGAGAAGGCTCTTCCCCTGGGGCCCGCCAACCGACATTGTTTAGTTGACGGGACCCGGAGAAGGCCCACTCTGTGGGACCTAATCGGTCGCTGGGATTCGTGCGGCAGGAGGCGGTCTCAGAGATATTCTGGTCCAATGCCATGAAGGGCTTTAAAGGTCATAACCAACACTTTGAATTGTGACCGGAAATTGATCGGCAGCCAATGCAGACTGCGGAGTGATGGTGAAACATGGGCATACCTAGGTAGGCCCATGACTGCTCTCGCAGCTGCATTTTGCACGATCTGAAGTTTCCGAACACTTTTCAAAGGTAGCCCCATGTAGAGAGCATTACAGTAGTCGAACCTTGAGGTGATGAGGGCATGAGTGACTGTGAGCAATGAGTCCCGGTCCAGATAGGGCCGCAACTGGTGCACCAGGCGAACCTGGGCAAACGCCCCCCTCGCCACAGCTGAAAGATGTTGTTCTAATGTGAGCTGTGGATCGAGGAGGACGCCCAAGTTGCGGACCCTCTCTGAGGGGGTCAACAATTCCCCCCCCAGGGTGATGGACGGACAGATGGGATTGTCCTTGGGAGGCAGAACCCACTGCCACTCCGTCTTATCCGGGTTGAGCTTGAGTCTGTTGACACCCATCCAGGCCCCAACAGCCTCCAGGCACCGGCACATCACTTCCACCGCTTCGTTGACTGGGCATGGGGTGGAGATGTAAAGCTGGGTATCATCCGCATATTGATGATACCTCACCCCATGTCCTTGGATGATCTCGCCCAGCGGTTTCATGTAGATGTTGAATAGCAGGGGGGAGAGGACCGACCCCTGAGGCACCCCACAAGGGAGAAACCTAGGAGTCGACCTCTGGCCCCCCACTAACACCGACTGCGACCGGCCAGAGAGGTAGGAGGAGAGCCACTGAAGAACAGTGCCTCCCACCCCCAGCCCCTCCAGCCGGTGCAGAAGGATACCATGGTCGATGGTATCGAAAGCCGCTGAGAGGTCAAGGAGCACCAGGACAGAGGATAAACCCCTGTCCCGGGCCCGCCAGAGATCATCCATCAACGCGACCAAAGCGGTTTCCGTGCTGTAACCGGGCCTGAAACCCGACTGCCGGGGACCTAGATAATCGGCTTCTTCCAAGGACCGCTGGAGCTGGAGTGCCACCACCTTCTCGACAACCTTCCCCATAAAGGGAAGGTTGGAGACTGGACGATAGTTGTTAAGTACGGCTGGGTCCAGGGAGGGCTTCTTGAGGAGGGGGCGCACAAGCGCTTCTTTATAGAGTGATGGAAAAACTCCCCTCCCCAAGGAAGCGTTGGTAATCTCCTGGGCCCAGCTCCGTGTCACCTCCCTGCTGGCCGAAACCAACCAGGAGGGACACGGATCCAGTAAACAGGTGGCAGAACTCACAGCTCCAATGGCCTTGTCCACTTCATCAGGTGTCACCAGATCAAACTCTTCCCAGACAGGTGGACAAGTACGTGCCCCAGTCACCTCGACTGACTCGTTGTCAGTCGACTCTGTTTTACAATTGGAGTCGAGGTCGGCTCGGATCCGAGCGACTTTATCAGCGAAAAACGTGTTAAAGTCCTCGGCACTACTCTGTAAGGGCTCCCCAACTCCCCCCTGATTAAGAAGGGAGCGGGTCACCCTAAACAGAGCGGCCGGGTGGGATTCCGCTGATGCAATCAAGGCGGCATGGTACGCGCATCTTGCCGCCTTGAGCGCCACTTTGTAAGTCTTAATAAAAGCTCTTACAAGTGTTCGGTCGGATTCAGACCTACTCTTCCTCCATCGCTTCTCTAGACGTCTCTTCTGGCGTTTCAACTCCCAGAGCTCCTCGTTGAACCATGGAGCTCTACGGGGTCTAGCGCCTCGGAGAGGTCGCAAAGGCGCAATCCGGTCAAGAGCCTCCGCTGCGGCCTTGTTCCAGGCCTCCGCAAGAGACTCTGCCGAACTGTGGACAAGTGCCTCTGGTATAACCCCAAGCGCCGTCTGAAAGCCCTCAGGGTCCATCAGGCGTCTGGGGCGGAACATCTTAATTGGTTCCGCCTCCCTGCGGGGAAGGATTGGAGCCAGGAAGTCAAGCCGTAGTAGGAAATGGTCTGACCATGACAAAGGCAACGCATCTAAGCCCCTTAGTCTCAGACCATTACTCAGTTGCTCAGAAAGGAATACCATGTCAGGTGCGTGTCCTCCCTCGTGAGTCGGACCCTGAACTACTTGAGTCAGGTCCATGGCTGTCATGGTGGCCATGAACTCCTGTGCCAACCCAGAGGTTTCGCCGAGTGACGGCAGATTGAAGTCCCCCAGGACAATAAGTCCGGGGAACTCCACCAACAACCCGGCTACTTCCTCGAGTAGCACAGGCAGGGCTTTTGACACGCAGCTGGGAGGCAGGTACGTGAGAAATAAGCCCACCTGAACCCCTAAGTCCAACCTCATCAAGAGAGACTCGCAACCCGCAATTTCCGGAGCAATGAGTCTACGCAGGCAAAGGCTCTCCCTGGCAACAATAGCCACTCCTCCCCCCCCTTCCCTGGGGTCGAGGTTGATGCCATATCTGAAACCCGGCTGGGCAAATTTCAGAGAGGGGAACACCTCCCTCCGGGCCCAGCCAGGTTTCAGTAATACAAGCCAGGTCGGCCTCCTCATCCAGGATCAGGTCCCGGATGAGGAGAGCTTTATTTACCACCGACCTGGCATTGAGCAGCAGCAACCTGAGCCCAGGGCCAGAGTTACACTCATCACCAGTACCCAAGATTGGGTTCACAGAGCCGGAACAAGGGACCGTTATTAAGCAACGGTCCCTCGTTCCCCTGGAACGGCTAACTCTGTGACCCCCGCCGTATCTGCCTCTCCCCAGCAACACAGAGATATTCCGACCCTCTGCCACCCCAGAGATCGGTGCCCCCTCCTCTCCTGTCTCCTGTTTCTATCACTGTTGTGAGCTGCCCTGAGTCTATGGAGAGGGGCGGCATACAAATTTAATAGATAGATAGATAGATAGATAGATAGATAGATAGATAGATAGATAGATAAATAAATAATTGAATGAATGAATGAATGAATGAATGAATGATATATCCATGAGGTGGCGCAGTAGAGTGCAGTAGGGAAGGCTACTTCAATTGACTGCTAGCTGCAGTTTATTTTATTTTATTTATTTATTTATTTATTCAATTTTTATGCCGCCCTTCTCCTTAAACTCAGGGTGGCTTACAACATGATAGCAATAGCACTTTGTGCAAATCTCAACAGCTCACGGTTGATTCAGCCTTCCACCCTTCTGAGATGGGTAAAAGGAGGACCCAGATTTTTGGGAACAATATGCCGACTCTGTAAACGGCTTAGAGAGGGCTGTAAAAGCACTATGAAGCGGTATACAGTGTTCCCTCGATTTTCGTGGGAGATGCGTTCCGAGACCGCCCGCAAAAGTCAAATTTCTGCGAAGTAGAGATGCGGAAGTAAATACACTATTTTTGGCTATGAACAGTATCACAAGTCTTCCCTTAACACTTTAAACCCCTAAACTACAATTTCTCATTCCCTTAGCAACCATTTAGATTATTACTCACTATGTTTATTTATTAAAGTTTATTAAAAAAAATACTTATTAAAGGCGGACGAAAGTTTGGCGATGACGTATAACGTCATTGGGCAGGAAAAACCATAGTATAGGGGGGAAAACAGCAAAGTATTTTTAAATTAATATTTTTGAAAAACCGTGGTATAGCCATTTCGCGAAGTTCGAACCCGCGAAAATCGAGGGACCACTGTATAAGTCTAAGTGCTATTGCTATTTATAATTAGTCTAAGAGAAACCTGCAATGAAAATTGCATTGACTACGTCCACCTTGAAATCTGGGGCTTTCTATATGGGAGGAATGAACTGGTAGACTGTCCTTATGCCATTTGTAGGGAGAAATTGGCATAAGGGAGAGCCGTTCTAAAACCTAGCAGTATTTATCTAGTTTTTAGACAATGAGATTCCTGTCTACGAGTGAGCAACAATAAAGATACTACTCAGATCAGCTAATTAAGTTGTTTTTGGTTCCTTGTGCTTGACAAGTATTTAAGCAAATGAAAAAGTGGGCATATATTTAATAGCTAAATATATTAACTAAATAAAGTGAATTATCTTGCAGACTGATACAGTATACAGCACACATTGCATCTATTAATATAAACATTAATAAATTGAGATATGATGATGGTACTGACGCTATCTATGAAATAGATGTTAGCAGGCATGTGAAAAGTAAAAATACTTAAAGAAAACCACAACTCTCTTGTTTATTTCCTTCCTCTTGCTATCATTTGAAGCAAGACATCTACATAGCAAGGTTTCCTATTAGGGTAAGTAATGTTCCTTGTTTTCTATTTGATTCATTTCAGATTTACCAGCTGGCTGCCTAGATCAATTGGACTAGCCAAATTCCCATGGGAGAAAGGGGTCCCTTGGCTATTAAAGGGGCTTGGTCACAAATCAGTTATAGTAGTGTTTGTTCCATTCCAAGAGGAAAGACAATATGAAAAGCTTGTCTGGCAGATTTATTGATTACATTTCACCAGCGACCAGCAAGAAGCAAACACTCTGAAAAATCCCCAAAGGTGATCATTAGCACTGAGTAACTGTCACTAAACATTAGCACCAGCAGCAGACTGGAGCAAAGGTAAAAAAAAAAAGAAGAAGCACAATAATTTAAAGGCAAGATTATCTTCTCTCTTGAGAGAAGATAAAGTCCACTTGCATTAGGAAATGCTCTTTGTGGGAAGGGAAGCACAGTGACACTACTGCTTAATGCATCTATGTAAAGCAGCATTAGATGGATCAGACAGTTCCCACTCCTAATCACCAAACAGATCCAACCATCGTACCATATACCCACTGTTCTGTCGGGCTCTCTGGTAGAATCCTCCCAAAAATTCACAGGTACAAATTTCAGACACACACACATTTGGAAATTCAAAACAATGTTTTTTATAATGAAAATTCACTTAAACTAAGCCCTCTTTTGGTATAGCAAAGAGCACTGGTCTCCAAACAAACTGGTAATTTATACAAGTCCCTTATCAGTCCTGTGATACTTAGCTTGCAGCTGTGAGGCAATTCAAAGTCCTTCTTTCACAAAGTGAAACACACTTTGCTCTGGTTTAGTTTCAAAGCAGGGAAAAATCAGCACACAAAAAGTCAAAGTCAGTAACGCAGTCATGAAACACACCGATCAGATAATCCTCCACAATGGCCAAGCCCACAGGCTGCTCTTTATAGCAGCCTCACTAATTACCACAGCCCCACCCAACCACAGGTGGCCTCATTTTCTTTGATAATAATCTCTCAGTTGTTGTTGCCTATGCATCGCTCTCCGCATGCGTGGCTGTATCATTAACTCTTGTTCTGAATCCAAGGAGGAGCTAGATAATTGGTCTCCTTATGAGCTGTCTGCCCCACTCTCCTCCTCCCTGTCACTCATGTCTTCTTGGTCAGAGGAGCCTTCATCATCAGATTCCACCGGGGGCAAAACAGGCCTGCAGCATGTGGATGTCTCCCCCACATCCACAGTCCTTAGGGCAGGAGCTGGGCCAGAGCTAACCACAACACCCATATACTTCAGAGTGTAAGTTGCACCTCCCCTGACAAAAGAGACTGGAAATGTTGGTGCGTCTTTTACATCGAACAGTAACTGAATTTAAACATGCCTGGGATAAACATATATCCATCCTAAGATAAAATACAGGAAATAGTATAAGGGCAGACTAGATAGACCTTTTTCTGCCATCAGTCTTCTATGTTTCTATCTTTAAATTCTATTATTAGATTTGTAATATATTGTATTATTGCTATGTTGTGAGCCACCCCAGGTCTTCGGAGAGGGGTGACATACAAATCTAATAAATAAATTAATTAATTAAAAATTGCCCTAGGTCAGCTCCAGAACTTCCAGAAGGCCCATTGGATCAGTTTTTCTCCCTCTCCAGGCTTCAGGAAAGCCTCCTCATGCATTGGGGTGGGGGGGGAATAGTGTGGAGGTTGTTGGTTGTGCATGCGTGCATGGTGGGAGGGCATTTCATTATGGGTACAAGCAGTGAAGGGCTACCAAAATTTTTACTACGTGGGCGTGGCTTATGCAGGATGCCCTGCATTTTCTATCAACACCTTTCAGTGCAAATTAGGGGGTCTGGGATGGAGCTCCATTTTTGCTACCCCACTGCGTTCCCTCCCGTCCGGGCAGTAACCCACCCCTGGGTATAAGCATGCATGCACACCTTTTTGATACCTGAGCAACAAAAGGTTCACAATCACTGGTATATAGCTTATAAGACCCACTTGAAAGAGATTTTGCTTTCAAAAACTTGGGGTAAGTAAATAAGAAAGTAAGAAAGTAAGTAACTATGATGTTAGAGGGCCTCAGAACACTAGTATAAATTATTCTATAAAAAGTACTGCATTTACTTCTTAGGGGATTTTATCAATTCAATGGAGCAACTATCTAATGGGTCACGAAGATTTCGCCACAGGTGAGCCTATTAACTTTGTAGCAGAGATGAAAAGAACAGTCTTCTTCATTTCATGGGCTACATACTCTCCACCCAATGTTTTATTCTGACATGGGAGATAGAAAGCTGGGTGCTACTGGTCATCCCAAAGGCATGTAATAAGAAATGTAAAATGATGCTTCCCAGTTTTGCTTTTCATGATTAGTATACATGTATGGTCGAATAGCGACATGGTGACCTGAGAATCAATACTAGGAATCGATCCAAAAAGAAAAGCAATGGATAGTTGGGAAAATAGCTTAAAAAAAAAAACACCTTTTGGATTTTTACTTAATTTTGTTTCCATGATGATGATAGTGATGGCAATTTCTATTTTGCCCAACCAACAAACTTCTCAGGATCCACAAACTCCTTCTACTGAACTGTGTTATTCCAGCACTTCTACCTTGTTCAGGGAAGGGCCGTTCTTCTTCCGTGCTACCGGAGCTCCCCCGGAGGCTGTCGCAAGTATGCGCGCTCCCATCGGTCATGCGTGCTCCCATCGGGACGAGATTTGGCTTCTGTGTATGCGCAGAAGCATAAAATCGGCAACAACAGCTGAAATCTCACTCTCGCGCATGTCCTCATGTGAAATTTGGCTTCCTGCACATGCGCAGAATCCAAATCTCATGTGTGGGTGCATTGAGGGCCTGCAGCTGTGCACACATCTGGGATTTTCCTCCCGGAGCTGCGTACCGACTGCTGCCCGTCAGTGACCTTGTTCATTTGTTTGCCACTTGCAAACGACCACGGATAAGTCATTCATAGTTATGCTGTTTATGAAAATGAAGGAAAGAGGAAGAATGTGGGTGAGAGTACTAATGCATGTCTGCTTCCATAAGTGGAATAAGTGGAACATAAGCCTATGTTCTACTTCCATAAGTGGAACATAAGCATAAAATCTTCCTCCTTTCCTGTTTTCCCTTAAAAATGATGGAATATCCATAGTGCTCACAGAAACCTGTGATTCCAAAACTTATTTTTCAAGCTATTTCCTCTCTATCCACCTTAACCTAAACAGGCGATCTGTCTTTGGTGTCCATGTGCCATTGCTTCAGGCAAAAAAAAAAAAGTTTTCAATTTCTCCTTCATTCTCAATTGACATTGCTCGGGCTGCCAAATGAAAACGCTTCAATGGCTAGATGGATTGTTAATGTTGCCAACCCAAAAAAGGAGAAAAAAAGAAAAAAATTCCCAGGACAGGATCAAGTGAGTGTTCTTGCTGTGAAGGTTTCCAATGATTCCAACAAGCAATAATTTAACCTTCATGTCAGGCTACAAATTAAAGGACTCTCAAAGAGAGTGACTATGAAAAAAGACACTTCAGAATTAACTCAAAAGAGAAGGAGTTGTCTATAGACCTGATGACTCCAGGTAAATTTCAGTCGTTTGAGGTAGACAAGAACAAATTTTGAACATTAACACTACATTTATTTATTTATTTATTTATTTATTTATTTATTTATTTATTTATTTATTTATTTATTTATTGATAGTATACAAATAAATAACACTGTTTATATACATGGTACTCATAAGAGAGAAACTTAGGACAGGGAAGGTAGTAGTAGTAGTAGTAGTTGTTGTTGTTGTTATTATTATTATTATTATTATTATTATTATTATTATTATTATTATTATTATGTCAGTACAACACAGCAAACGAGATCACTATGCTCGATTTCGTATTTCATCACCAGTCGGGCGCTTCCCAAGCACCTAGGACTGCGTGATGTAGCGGCGAATTATGTTTGCCGATCCCAGTAAAGCGGCCTTTTGCAATTGACAGATGGAGATTTTGTCAATTCCGATGGTTTTCAAATGTCCGCTGAGATCCTTTGGTACTGCGCCCAGCTTGCCAAGTACCACTGGGACCACTTTCACTGGCTTATTCCAGAGTCGTTGCAGCTCGATTTTTAGATCTTCGTATTTCACTCATTTCTCTAGCTGCTTCTCCTCAATTCTGCTGTCTCCTGGGATTGCAATGTCGATGATCCATACTTTCTTTTTCTCCACGATCACAATGTCTGGTGTGTTATGCTTCAGAATTCGGTCAGTCTGAAGTCGGAAGTCCCACAGTAGTTTTGCTTGCTCATTTTTGACCACTTTTTCGGGCTTATGATCCCACCAGTTCTTTGCCACTGGTAAATGGTAGTTCCGGCACAAGTTCCAGTGGATCATCTGTGCCACAGCATCATGTCTATGGTTGTAGTCAGTCTGTGCGATCTTTTTGCAGCAGCTGAGTATGTGATCGATTGTTCGTTATTGAATTATTATTATTATTATTATTATTATTATTATTATTATTATTAATGCAGGTGCACTTATGCACACCCATTACTGACCTTTTAGGAATAGGGTGAGGTCAACAGTGGATAGTCTACTAAGGGTAAATTTTTAGGGGTTTGGTGATGAAACAATAGAGTCCGGTAGTGAGTTCCATGCATTAACAACTCAGTTGCTGAAGTAATTTTTTCTACAGTCGAGTTTGTAATTCATTGTAAAGATATTGCAAGTCTGAAAGCAGAAAACTAAAAAAAACAAAACCCCAACAACAACCCTCGAGAGGGTCCCTTCTGAAATATTTCCCATGCTTCCTTTTTTTCGGTGAGCCAATAAACTTTTTGCAAGACGGTTGTCTAGCCTGTGTCACCTCCTCCTGTCTCCCAAGGTTATTCCCAGATCAAGTCAATCTTTGGTAGAATTGTGGATTTCACCTCTATTCTAACCAATTTCCCCATTACAAAATGTAGTTCACTCCAGAAGTGGGTTGTTTCTGGTTTGGACTGCTTTGCCTGAACTGGTAGCAAACCGCTGGCAATGTCACAATGATGACATGGAACCGTTTCAGTTGGTGCCATCATATTTTTTATTTTTTAAGTTAATTTTTCCCCAGGTCAGTTTTCTTCTGTGCATGCTCAGAAGCTGAGTTTGCATGGGTCACCATCTTATTTTTGGCTTTTGGGAAGGGCGCGGGATTTTATTTTTTGTGGCACTACGCATGCTCGTGATGTGATTGCTTATGTGCCCACGAGGCGAGTCCATGTGGTGTAGGAGGAAGTGAAGAAGCAGCAAGGTAAGTTAGAACCCAACCCTGATTCACTCTAAATATTTATGTCTCTGTCCATAAATGCGTGAATGAAGGAATAACCATAACTGATTGCAGAAAATATGATGACAGAGTTATCAATGCCAAGACACTGGTTTCTTCAACCAACCCCCAAAACTTTAACATTAGACTGTCTACTGTCATCCTCACCTTTTTCCTAAGAGGTCTGTAAGGGGTATGCATAAGCACACTAGGATACCTACTGTCCCTGCCTTAATATTTCCTTTTATTCAAATCCATATTATGCATTCATAATCATGTTTATACTTATACAGTGGTACCTCTACCTACAAAGTCTCTACTTATGAACTTTTCTAGATAAGAACTGGGTGTTCAAGATTTTTTTGCCTCTTCTCAAGAACCATTTTTCACTTACAGACCCGAACCTCCGAAACTGTAACCGGAAAAGGCAGGGAGAAGCCTCCGTGGGGCCTCTCTGGGAATCTCCTGGGAGGAAATAGGGCTGAAAAAGGCAGGGAGAAGTTTTCGTGGGGCCTCTATGGGAATCTCCTGGGAGGAAACAGTGCCGGGAAAGGTGGGGAGAAGCCTCCATGGGGCCTCTTCAAGATTATCATGGGAGGAAACAGGGCCTCCACCCTCCCTGTGGTTTCCCCAGTCGCACACATTATTTGCTTTTGCATTGATACTGATGGGAAAAATTGCTTCTTCTTACATTTTCTACTTAAGAACCAGGTCATAGAACGAATTAAGTTCGTAAGTAGAGTTACCACTTTATCTGTTATGTAATACAAGCTTGACGTACCTCTCATTCCCTGGGAACCCGCATGAACACTATTCATGTTCTACCATCTGAGATAAGGTAGATGATAATTTCTAAAAAAGTATTTTCTACTGTGGACCTTGGTTGAGGAACACCTTCCCCTGATAGACAAATTTTCTGCTTGTTTTCTTGATATCTCAATACCAGAGGAAGTTTTCTCCCCATGAAAACATCCCCAGATAATTCTAATATATGATTTTCCATTCTCTTAGCTCCAAACCACCAGCCCACAATTGTCTGCTGGCTGTGGATGCAGGGAAATGTACCCAGAAATAATATAAGCCAGTACGAAAGGAATGAATAATTGCAAGGAAGATTTTGTTATTTTGCCTGCATTCTCTTGTTCTGAATTACAGCTCATGTCCTAGGAGACCTTGGACAAAGCAGCAAGTTTTAAGCAAGGATTTCTTATCCAGCAAGAACTCCACACTAGGAAGGTTTTTCAGTCCTCTGTAGCAAAATGGAATTTTGGAAAGAGGTAAATAAGAAATCAACTACTCCATTCCCAGCCAGTAGTTTACAACAGGAAAAGAAGGATTAAAAAACGCTGTACATTTCCTACTGAGGAATGAAATACTCATGTTGTCAATACTTTTCATGCCCAACTCCTTCTTATTATTACCTTTCTTTCCTTTCTTTGTCCCAGTTTTACAATGCTATGAGGTAGAGGTCTCCTTCACCAATTACACATCACTAAATTATCACCCAGCGGCAGAAATATCACAAACATCTGAGAAGAACTTGCAAAAAAAAAATCCAAAATACAGTGGTACCTCATCTTACGAACGCCTCTTCTAACGAACTTTTCAAGATACGAACCCAGTGTTTAAGATATTTTTGCCTCTTCTTCTGAACTATTTTCACCTTACGAACCCAAGCAGCTGCTGCTGGGATGAATCTGTTTCTTCCCCCCCTTTTTTTGAAGAAAGAAAAGGGAGGGGCTGCTTGGAGTAGGAAAGATTTTGCAGAGAACAACGTGCTTGCAAAGGCACTGAAACGGTGCCTTTTGAAGAAAGAAAAGGGAGGAGGGAGGGGCAGCTTGGGGGAGGAAAATTTTTGCAGAGAACAATGTGCTTGCAAAGGCACTGAAACGGTGTCTTTTGAAGAAAGAAAAGGGAGGGGCAGCTTGGAGGAAAGATTTTGCAGAGAACAACGTGCTTGCAAAGGCACTGAAAGGGTGTCTTTTTAAGAAAGAAAAGGGAGGAGGGAGGGGCAGCTTGGGGGAGGAAAAATTTGGCAGGGAACAATGTGCTTGCAAAGGCACTGAAACGGTGTCTTTTGAAGAAAGAAAAGGGAGGGGCGCCCCCTTGCCTTTCTTCCTTCCTTCCCACTCACCCTTTAGCCTAGCCTTGCTTCTTCCACCCGCCGCCTTTAGCTGCTCCTCCCTGCCCTCTGTTTGCCTCCCTTCTAAAGTTTGGGATTTTCCTGAAGGATTTGCACGCATTATTTGCTTTTACATTGATTCCTATGGGAAACATTGTTTCATCTTACGAACTTTTCACCTTACGAACCTCCTCCTGGAACCAATTAAGTTCGTATGATGAGGTACCACTGTACAAGTATTTGGTGCTTATTGTCCACTCACTGATCATTACAATGGTGCTGATCGAGGAGGATTTACAATAGGTCCATATAGTTGCAGCTATTGAAGCACCCTCTCCCCCATTGTCTCACAGTCACAATTAGATGCGTAGCAACCAGATAAAAATGACAGCGTCATAGTACTGTGCCAAGCAAAGTCAATGTTGGCAGGAGATACAAATAATGACCACATGACTGGGGGGATGTTACAAGCCTGCAGAAATCAGCTAATGACTAAGACTTCTATAAGTTGGACCAGTCATGTGACATTGTGCTTTATGACTGAGTTACTTAGTAAGGGTTCGTAGTTCCAAAACAAAGACTTCCTGTTCTCTTTACTCAAGGAATACCTTAGTAGGGAACGTTAATCCAAAAGATGATTTGAGATGATGTAACAGGGCTGAATGCAGTTTGCTTTGAATTTTTGGATGTCTTCTCATTGTTTTATTTCCTTTTTTCCTTCCCCACCCATGTTTAGATCCCAACATTGAGAGAAAGCTTCAGAGAAAAACATGCTCAAGAATAATGTGAACTTACATATCTGGAAAGAATAAACATTTTCTGGACCCCTTAATCAAGGAGTTTCATCTGGTTTTGAACTTCTCCCTTTCAACCCCCCCCCCCTCCCAAAAGAGGAGGAAGAAAAATGCTATCAGCAAACATTTGCAACCCTCTATGTATACAGTATATCCCCCCCCCTTATATGTTTCCATGCAGTTCTGAGATATTGGCAATTATTATTTAAGTCAAAAGGGAAAAAGAAGAATAATTTACACCATCCATCATTGTTTCCTTGTATGAATAAATTACAAGACACCGCAGCAAATCAATTGTGGGGAAAGAAACAGCCCATGCCAAACACCATGCTTATGTGTATAATTTCCTTAATGTTTTCCATCCTCATATATCAAAAAATACAGAATGAATTTGGCAAACCTGATGCAGGAGGAAGCTCATTATGCCAAAGTCTCGCAGCCAGTTCACATAATAAGAGAAAAAAATGGGGAATGTCTAATCCTCTAGAAGTAGCAATAAGATCTTCGGGGCCTGATTGTCCTTCCCAATTTCTTTTACCAAAGAGGTTCATACAGTAGAAAATAACCTGTTACGTGATGAGATTTAGAACTCACAATTTCACAGTTCATGGTTTGTCTAAGAACTTTTTAAAGCAATGGCCGATTCAAATCAACTTGAGGCCATATATGAAACGCTGCCTCCTAACAGATCAGATTTTCCATCTAAACCAGTATTGCCAAGAGACCTGTTCTCTTGAGTCCTTTTTATTGAGAAATAAAAAGAGTTCTCCCATCTCCTGCCCTGATCTTGTTAAAAACACTACTTTAGAAGGAAACGTGTCAATTTCTGGCAAGCTGCAGTCCCTACACATAATATTATCAGTAGAATATCACCCCTGCCAAAGTTTTGAAGTGGGAGATTCATAAAAAGTATAGGACAGTGATGGCGAACCTACGGCACGGGTGCTACAGGTGGCACGCGGAGCCATATCTGCTGGCATGCGAGCTGTTGCCCAAGCTCAGCTCCAACATGCATGTGTGTGCTGGTCAGCTGATTTTTGGCTCACACAGAGGCTCTGGGAGGGTGTTTATAGCTTCCAGAGAATCTCTGATAGGATAGGGAGGACATTTTTACCCTCCCCTGACTCCAGGGAAGCCTTTGAAGCCTGGGGAGTGTGAAACACGAGCCTACTGAGCCCATCACAAATTTTGAAATAGGCCATATTTCAGGCCTCCAGAGGGCCTCCATGGGGCGGAGGAAGCTGTTTTCACCCACCCACAGGCATTGAATTATGGGTGTGGGCACTCACACATACGTGACAGCATGCGTGCGTATTCTTTTGTCACCCAAGGTAAAACAGGTTCGCCATCACTGCTATAGGATAATCTCTAAAATAAATTTAACATTGTCAAAAACGAAAATTAGATCTTCTAAAATTCAGGAATAATCTTAGTCAAGCTATATGAATAAGCTAGTTTCACATGTTTGATGTGATTCTTTCTCCACAAAAGCATCTCATATCCCTATTGCCCTATTGTCTCTGACCATCAAAAGTTACCCATCCCTGTTAGTATAAAAGATACATTTTGCCAGACAATGTTTCTCAACTATGACCATTTTTATGATGTGTGGACTTCCTCTCCCAGAATGCTGGCTGGGGAATTCTGGGAATTGAAATCCACACATCTTAAAGTTGTCAAGGTTAAGAAACACTGTTCAAAAGTCTTTACTAGACTTTACAGCATACATTCTTTATGCATGTACAACGCTACTTCTACCTTTGAAGTCTGAAAAAAGAAAAAACTCCAGAAATGACCCAATTTTGCCAATATACAGCTCATAATTTAGTGAGATTACACCCTTTCTGACTGCCTTCTACATATTTCCTGATAACACTAAATCATACATCACATGCACATTAAAATTAGGAGATAATTTGTGCAAGGTGTATCAGTTAATATTAATCAGCTATTAGGCATGCTCAGTTTTGAATTCTGGGGATATTTTATGGCTCTTTAGAACAATAGGTTCCTGTTTTTCAATTCAGTTTGCCATTCCTGTTACCTCATTCAGTTATCTTTCCCTAGCTAACCCTTTCCTCTTGCAGTTGTTTTTACAGCTTGCATTCTTCCTTTTTCTACTTTGAAGACACAGGTAATTTTTGCCTGTCCATCTTATAAACTGCCTTTATACCACCTTTACCTCTTTCCTATGTGTTGTAGTTTCTTTGACAGGCCATGTTTCTTCACTCAGTAAGCTTCCACTAGATAGTAGGAATTTTAAAATTTTCTTTCAATAATAAAATTTAAAGACCATTCACTTTTTCCTATCACCTGGTAGTCACCTGCTTTGAAACTCATCAAATTTGGTACTCTGTTCTGTCTGGGTTCCCCAAGACGTCAACACCAACTAAAAAGAGTATCCAGACACGCTGGTAAAAAGCAAAGTCATTTTATATCTTTGAAAACAAACACAGATAACAAAAACTGTTCTTACAAACTGGAATGCTGTGAAGCTTCACAGAAGAGTCACGACAGCCAGACAATACAACAGGCTTCTTGCTGGCACACACACCACTGTAGATAATAAAACCCACGCCTCCCCCAAGTTTTCAGCCTTCGAGGCCACAAGCCAGAATCAGAGACGCCAAGGATCGAAGCAAGGTCACAGGACTCCCAAAAGATAACTCTCCACAATACAGGAAGGGCGGGCCTGCCTTTTCAACCTTTCTGAGGAGAACCACACCCAAACCCAGCTGTTGCCTATTAGGGATGGAAATACCTGGCTAATTGTCCCCTTCTTTGTGCTGCCCTTCTCTGCCTCATATCTATGATGGCTTGTGCATTCTCATCTAATGACTCCAGGCTACTCGCTGGGGAGAGCTCCCCCCCAGGGGTCTCAGGCTGTTCCCCCTCCTCCTCGTCCTGACATTCCTCTTCCCCATCTGCCTGGTCCTCCTCCTTCTCTTGTTCCTCGTCCTCCCCCTCTGAGCATGGAGCCGGCAGAGTTCCAGCCGTTCCCCGAGGAGCCTCAGACTGAATCAAAACAGTACTCAATACATTCTCATGTGAAAATGTTGTCCCAGTACTCATTGTTTGTTTGATACTTTGTGCATAAGTTAGAATTTGTTGTATTGTCTGTCTTGTGATTCACTCCATTATTCCTTAGGAGAAACATTTGTTTGATACTTATCATTTTTGAAACTCATTGTGCGTCCTGAAACCAATTAATGATGAGCACCGAGATACTTCTGTACAAGATTTAGAATGTAGAAGTGGCCCAGATATTCTCTTCTTCTACAAGGTATCTTACCTTCAACTGCAGGTAGGAATAATAATCTAGCAACACTTTTGGTTGAGAAAATTTGCACTGATTCTTCTGTTGTTTTAAGAAACGGCAGAAAAAACTGACTAAAAAAGAGAAAACAGTCCAAAGATAATTGTATATCATCGTCATTTGATTCTTTTTCATATAACGATTGCATTGCTGTAATTTTATAAATATTGGGAAAAATTGTATTTCTTTCTTTCTAAAAGAGAGCCCGATTTTTAATGTTAACCACCAATAAATCACAACCAGGAGGTGAGTCCATTTTCCACATAATGGAAGGCTCATTCCAAAGACTTACCATGTGGTGTTTCTGATTGTGTGGAGAGGCGGTGATCTGTGGCATCTAACCAGGTGCCAAACTGGGTGTTACAACGCTCCTGCAATCGGTGTGAGATCCTGGGAAGCAGCGTATGAACCCATCCTGAATTCTCTGCTGTTGAAAAACAAAACAAATATCTCATTACTAAAAGACAATGAATATCCAAACTTACAAAGTTGCTTTTTCAAGAAGCATCTGGACTTAAATGATTTTATAGGCACCAATTCAAAGAAAAAACAGAAAGTCCAGGTGCCTCTTGAAAAAGCACCTCTGGTACAACTTGGATGACCGAGAATATCCATAGACATCCAATTTTACATAATATAGCTGTAGCAATAGCAGAAAAAACATATAGCCCCTCCCTGGTACAAAGCTGAAGCGATCAGATCCTGTGGCCTAGAGGTTAGTCGAGTCAGTCGAGGTGACTGGGGCTAAACGTCTTTGTCCATCAGTCTGGGGGGAGTCCTTCCCCCTAGGCCATTACAAGTTATGCATGGTATGTTTGTGTGTATGTTTGGTTTTTATAAATAAGGGTTTTTAGCTGTTTTATTATTGGATTGTCACATGCTGTTTTTATTATTGTTGTTAACCGCCCCAAGTCTACAGAGAGGGGTGGCATACAAATCCAATAAATTATTATTATTATTATTATTATTATTATTATTATTATTATTATTATTATTATTTCTCTGCCTTACAAGGCAGAAGCCCTAGGATCAAATCCCAGTAAGGGTATGGCTAGCTAATGAGGCCAGAACAAGGCCAAAATAGAGCTATCGTAGTCTCTGTAGCAATATATATATATTGCTGCTGAACCCACGGGGGGCACACACTGGAGGTTGTAAGTTTATGTACTAGTTATTGAATACTTAATAGGTTTTTTTTATTGTCCTTCCTTCTCTAATACCTTAGAAAGATCCTTAATTACTTTTAAAATAGCAAATAATTAAATAGTATGTTTTTACCCATAAACTCTTTAATCATTTTAATCATTATATAGAACTGAACTTTTATAGTAATTAAAGAAAATTGAGCTGCTTGCCTAATCTGTTGTCATATTAAACCTTGAAGATTCAATACAAAACTTTAAAATGTTACTGGGCTCCTCAACAAGTAATGCTGTCTATCTTTTGTCCTTTTTTGTAGCTATTCAAATAATGTGACTTAATCAACTGAAAAAGAGTACAAGCACCTATTTGAAAACTTATCTTGGTCGGTAAGCCACTCCCACCCAGTCACATGACCTTTACGCTACCCCGGTCACATGATTGTCAAGCCACTCCCACTTGGTCACATGGTTGGCAAGCCACTCCTACCGGTCATATCACCATCAAGCCACAACCACAAAATAAGCCATGCTCACAGGGTGGTAGTAAAAATTTTGGCAGCCCATCACTGCTCCACAGTGCTTTATAGGACTCTCTTTCAACTTTTTACTTTTATTTAATTAGTAAGTACTAGCCACTTCTATAACAACAAGCTAATCTAAACAGTCAAAATTACACTTTTTTCTTTTTCAAGCAGAAAGTCTAGAAGCAGTCTCTAAGTAGAAACAAAGCTGGATGGATACAGTTTTCCCTTAATCGAAACAATTTTATTATATCTGCCAGTTCTATTCCTTTCCCCATCCATTCTTTCATAGTGGGAATTGACATACTGTATCATTCCATTTTGGCACACATAAAATTCTCACTGAAATGATTTAACATAAATAGTAAGAAGGTTCAATTTTCCCCAAGATGTTTATCCAATAATGCTAAAAGGAAAACTAATAAAAGTCTGAATACAATATATTTTTTACCCATCCTAGTCGCATCTAACTATCTGGGTGGAGGAATCCTGCTCCAATTGTGCTGTAGATATTCAGATGATGCATCCAATAAATAATAAGACTGACTTTTGCCTACTAGGCTTGAGGTTTCTAACTAGTGGGTGATTAACTTGATTGCTTATTTATACCAGAATTATCATTAAGTGTTGTACCTCATGATTCTTGACAAATGTATATCTTCTTTTACGTCATATGCATCAAGATAAACTCCTTGTGTGTCCAATCACACTTGGCCAAGAAACTATTCTATTCTATTCTATTCTATTCTATTCCTTTCCATTCCATTCCATTCCAGTCCAGTCCAGTCCAGTCCAGTCCAGTCTACTCTAGTCTACTCTAGTCCAGTCTAGTCTAGTCCGATTCTCTTCATCAAGAGGAAAATTTTTCCACTCTGTATTAGCTTGCAAGTAATCTGAGTTTCAAAAAGGATGTTTGGGCAATTCTCACCATAGCTAAATTAAATGCAAGTGTGACTCTAAGCAGGTAGCAGCTTTGATTTGAAATAGAGGTTACTGTGAGATAGTAAAAAGTGAAGGCTTGACACCAAAGGGAATTAAAGGACCGATTTCACTTATTGGAGTACATTTATTTCAACCCTACATCCATTAAGGGCACTATACTGACAGTGCACATAAACCTTTTAAACTGAAAAATTGTAGGTTCCATGAATTCTAAGGGGTTGGCTTTGTCATTATACTGATATAGAAATTCCAGGAAGCAATTGATTTGAAGAACCCTTCATCATTTCACTCTTACTAGATAAAAAGATACATATTTCAGTGCCAGAACAGAAAGCCAATGGCATGAAGACTCTGGATTGAAAAAAAAAATCTGAACAAAGGACATTATAGCAGTCATGGATGAAAGCATATTAATTAGCAATGGAGCATCATGGGCTTCCTTCTTGGAAAGTTTTTAGGAAATTAAAACTGGGCTCTCACAACTCATGATTTCTGAGGTCCAATAGAAGGCATTATAAACTTGCCAGCTTCTCCTGGAATTGCATGAATAGGACATTTATCAAATCTTTGACGTGCTCCTAGCTCAACAGAAAGTTTTTAAATGACATCTTCTGTTGTGTATATGTCAATGAGTAGAGAAGATTTTGAGAATGAACCAGTGAGATTCATCTATGGAATCTCATTTGGGATGCTGGATCAGTCACTCTGTTTCTGTACCTTGAAAGATTGTTAGAGTAACACTCTGTTATTCTACCTTGAAGGATTGTATGGGGAGAAGTGTTATATTTTGAAAGGCAGAATATTAATCTGATAAAGAAATAAAACCACACATACTCATTCATCACTTTCCCCAATATGAAAAAAAGTTCTCTAGGACAGGGGTATCAAATTCAAGGCCCGTGACCCACATATGGCCCACAAGGTGCTTAGATCTGGTCCATGGGGCCACCATGGAAACAGCAAAGAACAAGCCTGCAGTGCCTTTGCCGGTAAAAATGGAGCCCGTTTTGAGTTGCAACGGCTTCCTGCAGTTTTCACTGGTAGAGGGCAAGAGGAAGCTGTTGCCACTGGAAACAAGGCCCCGGGCTATGTTTTCACTGGTAGAAATTAAACAAAACAAACAAAACTAACTAAAAACAAAACAAAAGGAGACATGTTTCCCCTTTTGCATTTGAACATGGAAGAAGGGACAAGAAAGAACAAAGGGAAACAAGAAAGAAAAAGAAAAAAAGAAGGAAAGTTGGGAAAAGAGCAAGGAAGGAAAAATAAGGAAAGTGGGAAAGGAAGAAGAAAAGAGAATGAAGAGGGAAGAAAGGAAAAAGGAAGGGAGGGAGGGAGGGAGGAGGAAAGGAAGGGTGGAAGGAAGGAAGAGAGGGATATTATTTATTTATTATTTATTTATTTATTGGATTTCTATGCCGCCCCTCTCTGAAGACTCAGGGCGGCTTACAACGCATAAAAACAGTAAATTACAAAAATGTTAATCCAATTAAATTGAAATTAAATAGCTATCTAAAATCTCAAATATTATAATCAATCACACCCATTTGTACAACGATCATACAAACATTCGTTTTCAAGGGGCCAAGATCTAATCTAATCTAATGAAAATGAGGTAGGATCTGAAAGAAATAGGATCTGAAAGAAGTCCTGCCTTAGCACTTGGCCACCACAGGTTTCCCTGACACAAGTGATGTTGATCTGGCCACATCTCCCTCATCCCCTGTCCCTCAAGTCAAACACCAACCCAATGTGGCCCTCAGTGAAATTGAGTTTGACACCTCTGTTCTAGGAGACTGATTTCGAACTTTCCAAAAGATGCCCTAATTAATCCATGAGCCATGAGCCAAGTTTCAAAAGAAATCCAGTAATTTATTATGAACAAAATTCTAACAATTACTCAGATGGAGCCAACAAACGTTTCTACTTAAGAACCTGGTCACGGAGTGAATTAAGTTCATAAGTAGAGGTACCACTGTATATATAATTTTTAAAAAGAAGTTTGTCAATAAAGGATAGATGTCACATAAGAAGTGACAAACCATTTTTATTTTTGACCTATTTCTAACATGGCATTGCTCACATTACTTTTAGGAAGGAACAGGTTCTCATACATGCTTCTCATTCCTTCTTCTATCTTTATAGCAAGATAGGAAAGTTGAAAAAGGAAGAAAGAAAACAGTTCCATTAAGGTTCATGGCTGAATAAAGGATTTGAAACAGTGGCCACTACTGCACAATTTATACATTTGTCTGAAACGGTTTAGCAGAAACCAATGCTTGAGCTGAAGGTTGGATTAGAAAATCTCCAATGTCCCTTCCAAATCTTCATTTCCATATCTCATAGGAATATCACTTTACTTCATAGGACCACAGCAGTTCATAGCAGTGTATCATCTTTTGCTTTGATTGAAATTGTGTTAGTAGAATGTAGAATCCTTGAGGAAGAACACAAATCCTCTTCGTAGCCAAGTTCACACCTGAAGACGATCACTTGTGCTCTAATTAAATGTGCAAGTTCTCAGAAATGCTTTTGAACACGGATGACATAAAATCCCATGATACCGATACAAAAAAGACCTAGGAATATGACATGCTAGCAACTGTCTTTATGAAAATGGACTTGGTGTCTGTGTTTGTATGTGAGCAAGATTTATGGCTTTCTGAAAATAAAAGGGTACAGAAATATATTGGAGCCGATGATGCTAAAGTATGATTATGGTTCATTAGATTTTCTGACATTTGAGCTATAAATTAAATACAGAGTACATTGTAATGTAAAGTCCGTGTCTACTTATTTAATCTAATCAAGTCTCAAATACTTGCTTTAGCAGGCTAATAGCCTCTTGAAGAAACACAGGGCTGTTCTGCATTTCATTTATGTGATGGATGGGATGGGAAGATAAATTAAATAGGAGATGAGTACCTTAGGACAAGGAAAATTGTGGCTTTTGTAGTCTGTATCACTGATAATTTGCTATCATGATGCTTTTTCCAAAAGTTCCCAATGGTTTCCTAGATCTGCTGGATCAAAATATGGGTCCTAACTAGGCTGCCTGATTCTAAGAATAAATGGAAAAATACTCATTGAAACTGAGTAGTGAAATCTGTAAATTACAGTTTATTCATTTGTGCCCCACAATGGCTCATATTCAGATATATTTGTCCTCTATTCAATGAACACTGATATCAATTGCACTATAAAGCAGACAGCCATTAACACACACTATAACACAAAATGTGGCCAATAAAATATGCCTTATACAAAGAAGCTTCTTTCTTCACATTGGTTTTAATGTGCAGTCAAGGTTGTGGTCTGATAAAAGGTAACCAAACAACCTGTTTTTGACTTTTGGGGAATTGATCAGAAATTGTGAACTCCATTAAAATTCGGTCTTTCTCCTTAGTAAAAGAATTGAAATATTTTAGGTTTGCATTGTATAAGAAGCATTCAAACTACTTGCTTATTTTCATAATTTTTTCTTAGCTGTAAGATGTCTTGCTTTGAACTCTTTGAATTTTCTGACAGTGAGAACAATTGATCAGTAGAATAGCTTGTCTTTGGAAGTTTGTGGGAGCTTCCTCACTGTAGGTCTTCAAGAAGAAATTGGACAGCCATTTGTCAGAAATGGTGTAGGACAGGGGCATCAAACTTGATTTCACATGAGGGTTATGTTTGACCTCAGTGGCCAGGATGGGCGCAACAAGGGTGAGCATGGCCAGAATACAATATTTTAGCTTTGTATTGTATATGAATGAACTCATATTGAGTTCATTGAGTATATGAACTCATATTAGGGGTGTGCCTGTGGTGGCCTGAGCACTCTGCCAGCAAAAACAGCCTCCCACTCCACTTTCAGCTAGAACAGTCTCCTGCAGACCTCTGCCAATGGAAATGGAGCTCAGAGTGGGTCACACATGGCCCTTGCAAGCTCCATTTTTGGTTGGGATGGCTTTTTGCAACCCTCTGTCAGAGAAAATGGAACTCGGGAGGGCCGTGTGCAGCCTTCTTGAGATCCGTTTTTGCTGGCAAAAGCACTTCAGGCTAGAGCCTTGCAGTTTCCAGGGTGGCCCCGCAGGCCAGATCTAAGCACCTAGAGAGCCAGATCTGGCCTCAGGGCCTTGAGTTTGAAATCCTAGTACAGTAGTACCTCTAGATACGAGTTTAATTCGTTCCAGAACAGAGCTCGTATGTCGATCAACTCATATCTGGAACAAATGGCTTTAGACTTTGTTTTTCCCCATGGAGATAACCAGAAGCAGGGGTCCTTGCACCACCTAGTGGAAGCTCGGCTCATATCCCGAATTTGAGCTCGGGTGTGGAACAGAAATTTCGCTCCCGTCGTGGCTCGTAACTTGGAATATACAGTGATTCACTTAACAACTGTGGCAAAAAAGGTGGGATGCAACTCACTTAACAACTACCTCACTTAGCAACAGAAATGTTGGGCTCAATTGTGACAATAAATTGAGGACTATCTCTATTTAGATCACTATGACACAGTTCTGATATTGCTACAGAGCTTCTGTTTAGGAATTTTGGTAATTGTAATCCCAAGGAATATCAATGATGTCGACTTGTCGTATAAAACCCTATGTTCTCATGGGGGAAATCATTATCATCATAATTGGGGCACACCAAACACAGCTTCACAAATTGTGCATTTGAACTAATCCCCATTACCAAACATCTGTGGTTAGCTTCCTCGGCTGCCTACAATCTAACAATAAGGAGGCAGTGGAGAGAAATAGGCTAAAAGAGTTGTGAAGGATTAGCAAAAGATTAAAATGTTGACATTTTCAAATTAAAAAAAAAATATTAAAACAGATCCTCCATGAAATCAGATTTTTTTTTTACAGTGATATTTGTTTTACCCTTGTCTATACCCACACTAATATCAGTTTAGGTGTCCAGGGGAATGCCCTCTGCAAGTTTCAGCCTTCTCAATGCTTGCTTGCTTCAGCTGCTATAGAAACACGAAGGGAGAGGTGGAAGGTGAGGTATTTGGGTGGGGCTTGGATAAGCATGCTGGAGATGTCTCTACTTGTGCGAGGGTTGCCCAGAAAGTAAAGCACCATATTTTTTCTTCAACAATTATTTATTGAACACAATGAAACTTACACAAAAGAAAGAATGACATTACACTCCCTATTTTTCCACGTAATCTCCATCTCATTCTATGGCCTTCCTCCAGCGAGACACAAGGGCATGTATGCCCTGTCAGTACCACTCCTTTTTCTGATCACAAAGCCATTTCTGCACTGTAATGGCCTCACCTTCTGTACCCAGCGACTAACCGTACTTCTGTCGACTGTAGATTCTCCATAAACAGTACACAAACATTTGTGAATGTTCCCATCAGTTTCTTTCTCTGCAGTGGGAAATTAAATGACAACACACCGCTTGTAACCTACATCACTTACAGATGCACACTGCTGCAGCTGCACTATCTGTCTGGAAAAATGCAAAATTTACACATGCACTCCTGACAATTCAAATAATATATATCTAAAGTTTTGCATTCGTATCATTACTGTAGGCTGAGAAAATAGAAAAATGTGGTGCATTACTTTCTGGGAGACCCACATATTTGATTATGAGGATATAAGGAGGGAAGTTCTCATCACACTGCCAGACTACATGGACATGTTTACAGCCTGTTCAAGGTCAATGGTTGTGATGGACCAGATGTCAAAGCTAAAACAGTTGGTGTACCCACCTGACATCTTGGGATATGGGGATTGGGGCAGTATTGGGTTCCTACCTGGATGGTAAGAGGGCGGTGTACCAGTAGCAGAAATGAGGCTGTATGTGCAGCTTTGGGTGACCAGCGCATGCATGCACATGCCAGAGCAATATTTGGCTTCTGCACATGTGCAGGAAGCAAAATCTTGCCAGAGGATGTGCGCATGTGCAAGATATTGGTGATTTTCTGTGATTTTTTGCTTCCATGCATGCTCGGAAGCAAAAAAAAATTGCCAAAATTTCATGTGCCTGCATGTCTTCTTGCAAAATTTGCTTCCTGCGCATGGGCAGAAGCCAACTATCGCTTCGAGCATGTGCACCAGTCACCTAGAGCTATGCACACATCAGAAGTAGTAGTGATGGTAAATTTGAACCCCCACCTAGATTGGGATAGTGTTTTGGAATTCTTTGTATA
The DNA here is from genome assembly GCF_031021105.1 of Erythrolamprus reginae. NCBI lineage: Eukaryota > Metazoa > Chordata > Lepidosauria > Squamata > Dipsadidae > Erythrolamprus > Erythrolamprus reginae. Next base: position 15,170,889 of record NC_091963.1, read on the forward strand.
TGTATTTGCATGTCTTTTGCTTCAGAACTTGATTTCCTTTTGCTGCAATCAGTTCTTGTCTTACTAGACAAGTACCCATCTATATTCCTTCCCCTAGGCCATTACAAGTTATGTATGGTATGTTTCTGTGTGTGTTTGGTTTTTATAATAAGATTTTTTAGTTGTTTTATTAAATTGGAAAAACATGTTGTTTTTTATCATTGTTGTTAGCCGCCCCGAGTCTGCGGAGAGGAGCGGCATACAAATCCAATTAATAATAATAATAATAATAATAATAATAATAATAATAATAATAATAATATCAGCATGGAATTGTTTTTTTTCTTTCCTGGACTTTTAATGGAGGTGCACCAGACAGTTATTTTAGATGGACAGGTGATCAAAAGTCTAAGACACTACATCACCACTACTGAAAATTGGTGTAGTCGTACAAAATATTTTCATACAAAATAGTCGTACAAAATTGGTGTAGTCGTACAAAATATTTTCCATTATCACAAACAGTGTGGTGGGACAGCACTGATTTTAATTAAAGTAATGGAAACGAATATTGGCACAGGTAGTCCTCAACTAACAACATTTCATTTAGCCATTGTTCGAACTTACACTGAAAAAATTGGCTTATGACAATTCTTCACACTTATTGAAGTGTCTGCATAGTAACAGCTGGCCGCTAGAGCTGTGCGAGCCGAGCCCTATCCAGGGTGCTGATTGGGTGCGTGTGCCCCAGTTACATTGTAAGCGGGAAGTTTCCTCTGTTTGTATTGGTTGCTGCCTCAGACAGCTATTGATATAAAAGCCTGTGTATTGTTTTTCTGTTAAGCCTGTACCTGCCACTGCCGGCATGTGTTTTGATTAAATCTTTCTTGCCAACTAAAGGCCTCACTTATTATACTTATGATCACTGCAGCATCCCTATGGTCATCTGTTCAAAGTTCACTTGGCAATGAGCTCATACTCATGATGGTTGCAGGGTCTCTAGATCACATCAGCTCCTTTTGCAACCTTCTGACAAGCAAGGTCTGTGGGGAACTTACTCCACACAAGGTCAGCTGTGTGACTGTCTTAACACCAGCAAATGATTCCCTTAAACAACTCTCTCAAGAAAAGTCATAATGGGGCAAAACTCACTTAACAAATGTCTTGAGTTAAACACACACAACTTAAAAAATGTCTTGAGTTAAACACACACAAACACACACACACCACACAGTTAGTAAAATGTATCTCTATGCAGTGAAGGGCTACTAAAATGTTTACTACCACGCTGTGGGCGTGGTTTATGCAGCATGCCCTGCATTTTCTTTCAACATCTTTCAGTGCAAATTGGGTGCTCTGGGGTGGAGCTCCATTTTCATTACCCCACTGCCTTCCCCCCTGTCCGGGTAGCAGCCCAGCTCTGTCTCTATGGGATGAGTGCAAAGGAATGTATCTCAATTCATAGTAAGAATGCTGCTGGTTTGGGCAGACTACCTTTTAAGCTGAACTAATGACAATTTTACCTATAAATAAATAAATATATTTATGTTTCATGGCAGGTAGTGTCTTTCATGGTTTTTGACCTGAAATTATCATCAATTCATTTGCAATGGATTATCAACTAGGCTTGGGTTATCTTTTTCTCCTGCTGAAGCAAACACCAAGTTTCCATTTAAAAAAAATAATAATAATCCCCATAAAAGAGTAAATTGAATTATTTTTCTGTTAGTACAATTTACATTTTAATGAGCTCTAAAATGGAAATAGAACAAGTTAAATGAAATCAATATATAGACCACTATTTTTCATTTGAACAGGAATTATGCAAAATATTGTAGTTGTTCTCGACGAGCGACATTATTTGGCTTCAAAACAATATGTAGGGGCTATAAATTTTCATAGGAATGCTAGTTCTATAAAAAAGGACACCAGTTTTGGCAGCAGGATAGAAATGAATGAGACTTTTTTCCTGCTCGTTTATTATTATTACAGATTATTGAATGCTAAAATGGTAAATAAATATTCAGGTTGCATGACTAAGAACTCTAACTCCACTGAAGTTTCTTCTGCTGTTATGATGCACAAATAAAAGTCTTAACTCTGTCCCTCTATTTTGAATATAACTTATTAGAGAATTCATATCATATAACTTATTAGAGAATTAATCTAAGGTAAAAAGAAAAAGTTGGAATTAATTCCAAGAAGAATTATCATATTAATCACAAGCAAAATAAAGCAGAATCTAATTAAACACAAAACTGTATCTAGATCATTGCTAATGAATAAGTAATCCACTTCACGTTTATTTTTAGAAATTGATGGTGGTGGTTTCAATCATACGTCTTTCCCATCCAACATGCAAACTGTGCACGTCTGCCTCTCAGCAATGACTGAATTTAGGGCACTTAAGTTCTGAATCTACCCCTCAATCCTCTAGAACCAAAATGAAACCAAATCATGATTATCTAGGTGTTGTTTATCACCTTTATTTTATTTTATTTATTTATTTATTATTTAGATTTGTATGCCGCCCCTCTCCGCAGACTCGGGGCGGCTCACAGCAAGATACAACAATTCATAACAAGTCCAAATATAATTTAAAATATTTAAAAAGAACCCCATTTTACTAACAAACACACACACAAACATACCATGCATAAATTGTACATGCCCGGGGGAGGTGTTTCAGTTCCCCCATGCCTGACGACAAAGGTGGGTTTTAAGGAGTTTACGGAAGGCAGGGAGAGTAGGGGCAGTTCTAATCTCTGGGGGGAGTTGGTTCCAGAGAGTCGGGGCCGCCACAGAGAAGGCTCTTCCCCTGGGGCCCGCCAACCGACATTGTTTAGTTGATGGGACCCAGAGAAGGCCCACTCTGTGGGACCTAATCGATCGCTGGGATTCGTGCGGCCTTTATGGTATACGACCAGTTTATGAGGAACTGTCTTGCCCCAAAGGGATTGATTTGTCCCACTCTGGCAGAAGAGCCTTCTTTGAAATTAGTTGGCCAAGGAATTTAGACTAGTATCAAAGAGAAAAGCCTCCTCTGCCATGGCTCCCAAGCTCTAAAACTTCCTGCTACTGGATTTAGGATCTGCCTCCATCTTTCTGGCTTTTCAGAAGAGCCTTAAAACCTGACTCTGCTGGTTGGCTTGGTGGCCCATTGGAAATGCACGAGGTTGGAGACCACTGAGAGACATCTCTGTACTGTCCATGCTGTTGGTTTTTAATCTTTATTTCATTGTTGTTAATTTTAATATTTTGAATGCTTTTAAACTTACATTTTTATGCTATTATAGGCTATCCAGACACTCTAGAAAGTAAGACAGGTGGTCTATAATGTAAACAAAGATATAAAATCTACAGACCACAAAATAGTGAAAACTATTTTCAAGTGGATGAACCTTTGGAAGAGAAGTAGAGGAAAGAGCTGGGAACCAGGATGAACTGAGAGATCCTGCCTATAGGAAATCAGATTGTTTAGTTGCTGGTACTTCAATGTCTCTTGATTTCCATCAGAACTGCAACTTCTGCTGCCCTGAACTAAGCCAGCAAGAAATACACTTAACAATGTATGGTTGGACAGTAGATTCTGAACTAGCAGAAGGACAATGTAGAAGCCCTATGATGCCTTTGCTCTTTCTCACTTGAAAAATAAGGATCTGTAATTTATTTTATTTGTTTATTTGGTTAAACGTGTGTACGAGAACAGAAAAAGTATAAACATAATTGTGAATACAGTACATAGAATGTATAAACATGGTTATGCGTACATGAGATAGTTATGAATACATGGGGACATTAGGACATTAGGACAGGGATGGTAGGCATGTTACAGATTTCTTAGGAATGGGTGAGGTCAATTGTCTTACCTCATTTCTTCTCAAATACACAAGGCATGAGTGAAGGCAAATATACGTGTCCCAAGATAATGTTGCAGGATCCACTCTGGGTCAATCACCAGGACCAGTTTTGTCTTCTGAGCTTTTGGTGTCCTGAAGATGGACTCCAGCACAGGTGCGAAAGATTGGAAGACAAAACGTCTGGTTCTGGTGACCAACACAGATTGGCTCCTGCAACACAAGGCATGATCTGGACCATGGATCAGCAACCTTAAACACTCAAAGAGTCACAAAGGACCTAAACAGAAGTACCCCCATTCAATTCCGGAGCCGATCAAAAGTCTGGTTCCCAACCATAGAGTCTCCTCCTAGCACGGCATCAGTGAAGGGCTGTGGGCGTGGCTTATTTTGTGGGTGTGGCTTGCTGGGCATGTTACCAGGAGGGAGTGGCTTGATGATGATGTGACTGGGGGAGGGTGGCTTAAAGGTCATGTGACTGGCTTAAAGGTGGCCAACTTTATGTCACTCACATCAAGGGTTTGGATTAGGGTGCCTGGCCTCTCCTTGCCTCAAAGAGATACAATTTCCCTATTTACTATTACTGAACATCGAAAATATACTATTTAATTTTATGAATATATGCCATATGTGTACATAAATATTACACACAGGCACACAAAACTATAGATTATCCACTATATTAAACTGTATATGTATGTGCGCACACACACACACACACACACACACACACACCCCTCTTCTAAAATTGTACACATTCAACCACATTTACTCTGATAGGAAAAACATACCAGAGCTCAGAAGGGGGGAAAAGAAAATAATTCAAAATTTTTCTACCTGTACTTCAGTATTACTTCAGTATTAGAGACTGCTTAGGTTATAAATTCTCAAGGGATTGAGGAAGGCTTCTGGTGAGATATGAGATCATTTAAGTATAGACCACCAAGTATAAAACAAATGTCAACTTATTAGAAACTATGGAATTTTTTTCTTGTTTGGCAAGGTTAATATGAAAGAAAGATAATCTCTCTGCTCCTGTGTTCAGAAGATAAGCTAGATAACATTTGCAGTGATGCCTCTACGTGAACTTTTCAGGTACTCCTTGTGCATAAAGGAAAAGTCCCATTTGACATGACATATGGAGAGAGAAATAACTCTTAGAATTAAATCTCTCATGATAGACAACTGGCAAACCTTGAACAAATAAAAAGAAAATACTTCTTTGAATCTGAAATAAAAAATTCTATTTACTTCTTGCCCTAAAACACCAGACACAATGTTTTTTAAAACTGTTATTCATTTCAAAAGTCAAGATAACATATATATTTGGAAAAAAGCTTTTGATAAATGGTCTTTACACAACAGGTCAAGAAGGTTTCTGTTTGCCCAAACTTTTGAAAACCAAACCAAGTGATTTGTATGTTTTCCATTTTAAAAAGTTCACACATGGTGTCATGTCTTTTTTTTTTTTGTTTTAAGCTGTCATTTTGAAAATATGGTGGTGTTTCAAGTTAGTGGAGATATATTGAAAGAAAGAGGAACCATGCACATAATTTTAATGTGTTCTTCAAGGTCTGCTGGTATTTGCTACATTTGTTTTTTTAGTGAGAAGAGAAAATGAGATGGGAAACAAAAAGTAGAATTGGGTGAATGGTTTACAAAATTAGTTTGAACTAACCTAAACTGAGTGGTTTTATGGATCTTAAATCTCACTTTTTCTTTCGGATTCTAGATTTTCCTCCTTGCTTTTGTTATCTCCTAGATTTGTTCCTTATAAAAAGTGAGATGGGAAAATTTCTAAATTTTCCAGAGGCATCATTCACTAAGGTGCTGTTTTCTCAGGTAAACACAGTCAATTGTATAAATTCCAATTACTACCCTGTTTTCCCGATAGTAAGACACCCCCGATTGTAAGACGTATCGGGGGTTTCAGGGAGGTCGGCTAATATAAGCCGTACCCCGAAAGTAAGACATATGTCTTACTTTCGGGGAAACACGGGGGTATTGCCGCCTCCCTCTCATCTAGCTGCGCGCCACCTCCTGCCCACGTCCGCACCGTCCCCCTCTCCATACGTCGCCACGTCTGCCACCTCCCTCTGATCTTAATGAGCGCCGCCTCCTGCCCACTTCCGCGCCGCCTCCCCTCCATACGTCACCGGGTCTGCCGCCTCCGTCTGATCCAAATGAGCACCGCCTCCTGCCCACTTCCGCGCCGCCCCCCTCTCCATACGTCACTGTGCCGTCCCCCTCTCCATACGTCACCGCGCCGTCCCCTGCACTTGTCACTGCCGCCTCCTGCTTAAAATACGGTAATGCACACAGTATTAATCATACATCAGTAAAACATACACACTGGCATACTGGGGTATCATCTGTTGTTTTGTGGTGAATACAATACTGTTCAGGTTGTTAATAAATGTTAATTTTATGGTTAAAACAAAAAATTCGACAATTTTTTTCCAATATAAGACATACCCCGAAAGTAAGACATAGTGGGGCTTTTGGGGATAAAAAGAAAGTAAGACACTGTCTTACTTTCGGGGAAACATGGTACTAGAATATAAAACTTTAGTGTTGGGGAAGACTTCTGAAAATTTTCTGGACAGCCAAGAAGACAAACAAATAATGGAATAACAGAGTTGGAAGGGTCCTTGATGGTCTTCAGATGCATATGCACTGTCCAACTCTTTTTTGAGCATTAGTGTTCTGGCATGCACGAAAACCAGTATGCATGACATTGGTTCGCTATCGTGAGTATAGGGCAGTGATGGCAAACCTATGACACAGTTGCCACAGTGGCACGGAACCATTTCTGCCAGCACATGAGTCGTTGCCCTAGCTCAGCTCCAGCACGCATGTGCACACTGACAGCTGATTTTCAGTCTCATATAGAGGCTCTGGGAGGGCGTTTTTGGCTTCCGGAGGGCCTCTAGGGGGATGGGGAGGGCTTTTGCACCATCCCCAGGCTCCAGGGAAGCCTCTGGAGCCTGGGGAAGGTGAAAAATGGGCCTAATGATGTTGTGGTTAGCTCTGGCCCAGCTCCTGCCCCAAGGAATGTGCAGGTGGATGTGGGGGAGACATCCACATGCTGCAGGCCTGTTTTGCTCCGGATGGAATCTGCCGATGAAGCCTCCTCTGACCAAGGAAACATGAGTGACAGGGAAGAGGGGAGTTTGGCAGACAGCCCCGGAGGAGATCAATCATCTGTATCAGCCTTGGATTCTGTACAAAAATTAATGACACATCCACGCATGCGTAGAGTGATGCATAGGAGACAACAACTGAAAGATTATTACAAGAGAAAATGAGGTCACCTGTGGTTGGGTGAGGCTCCAGTAATTATGGCTGCTGCTATAAATAGCAGTGTGTGGGTTTAGCCATTGTGAAAGAGTATCTGATGGCAGTTTTTCAAGAGTCATGTGTTGCTGTTTTCTGGACTTTGTTTGTTTATTTTTCACGCCTTTAAAACCAAAGCAGAGCAACGTGTGTGTGTGTGTCTCACTTCATTGAAAGAAGAAGGGGTGTGAAGTTTCTTCACAGCTGCTAGCTAAGTACTTAATGACTGCTTAAGGGAAATTGTACAGACTACCCGGTTGTTTTGGGACGAGTGCTCTTTGCAATACAAAATTTTGTATTTTGTGAAAAAGAACATTGTTTTGAATTTTCAAACGTGTGTTTGTGTCTGAAATTTATACCCTTGAATTTTCGGGAGGCTCCTACCAGATAGCCTGGCAGAACAAATGGGCCCATCAGAAGTTGGGAAATGAGCTGTTTTTGGTCTCCGGGGGGCCTCTGGGGGCAGGGGAGGCAATTTTCACCCTCCCCAGGCATTGAATGATGGGTGTGGGCACTCACACAGGTGCAATAATGTGTGCCCACACACTTTCGGCACCCAAGGGAAAAAAGGTTTGCTATCATGAGTATAGGGTTTCCTGCTTGATCAGGGAGTACGACTAGAAGATCCCCAAGGTACCTTCCAACTCTATTCATCTGTTATTTAGTTTTCTCTTAGCCAAGGGTAGGCAAAGCTGGCTCTTTTATGACATGTGGACTTCAAATCCCAGAATTCCTAAGCTAGCATGATTGGCTCAGGAATTTTGGGAATTGAAGTCCATAGAAGAGCTGACTTTGCCTGACCATGCCCTAGGCATGCAGCCAGCTGATTTATCCTGAATGTCAACCTTTTTTATATATAAGGGCAACATGGTCTCTACCCAAATATGGGATGGAGCATACTGCTTCCGCTTTCACCTTTCAGCTCCATTCCAGGATCCTTTGCAGGCAGTCGCTTTTGCAACAAACTATTTTTGTGTCAATATAAAAATAACAATTGAGCCAGTTACTTTTTCTCATCCAATAAGGCTACTAAGACCTGGCTTTACCGGCAGGCCTGGGTGGGAGTAGGGGCATGAATTAACAACTTTCATGCCCAAGTCGTATGAATATTTTGTATGCATGTTGTTGCTTAATTTATGGGTGTTTTTTAATTTATGGGTTTTTATAATTTTTTAGATTTTAAATCTGACTTCTTTTTATCGTTTTGTATTTATATTGTTGCTGTAATCCGCCCTGAGTCCTTTGGAATTGGGCGGCATAGAAGTCAAATTAAATCAATGAATGAATACATGAATGAATGAATGAATAAACAAACAAACAAATCAACAAATAAATAAACAAATAAACAAATAAACAAACAAACAAATAAATAAATATACAAACAAACAAACAAATAAATAGATAAATAGATAGATAGGCAGACAGACAGAGAGACAGACAGACAGATAGATAGATAGACAGACAGACAGACAGACAGATAAACAAACAAACAAACAAACAAACAAACAAACCCTAGGAAGGAAGCAATGGCAAACTACTCCTGGAAAATCTTGCTATGAAGTCCTGGCAATCCTGAGACACATTTGAAAGAGGGAAAACAGATGCTCTCTCATTCCTGTTTTGTTCTTTTGTTTTTTCCAGCACTACAATTTTAGCGAAGGCTTGGTTTCTAAGAATGGACAAGTGAGCTACTAAAGGATAATAAGGGCCATTAGTGTTGGAGACTGCAGAGCAAATGAATTGAGCTCTTACAGGAACAGCTATTCTACAGAGCTGAGTACAAAGCTTCTGACTATAGATACATCCACTACCGCAAAAATGACCGCTACAGTTCTAGATAGATATTCACTCCTGAGAAAATCTATCTAGAATCAGGAGAAATTTCAGGAAATTGTTTCAGAGATATTTCTTCCCTTGTATTCCCTTGTATTTTTCAAAAGCAACACAGAAGTACAATAAACAAAAGAACATTTAACATAGAATTTGCATTAATCTTCACCATGATGAGAGAAACAGAATAAAATTAGATCTATTAAAAGAAATACACGATCCAAGAGTTGCAATGTGCCCATGTGAGGAAGAATAGTCTCTAAGTTATAACCCCCAGGGGCATAATGGTTGTTAAACAGGTCAGTCACACAACTGATATGATTTTATGACTTTTTTTTGAAGCAGATGTTAAATGAATTGTAACTCAAGGATTACCTTAAATGAATTAAAAGCGAAGGAAGAAACAAATTTGCTCAAGAAGTAGCATGAAGGATGCAGTTGAAAATAGAGCTCTTAAAGGTGAATTAAATCCGTAACAGAATTATGCCATTTATTTATTTGTTTGTTTGTTTATTGATTGATTGATTGATTCATTGGATTTATATTCCGTCCCTCTCCGAGGACTCGAGGCAGCTTACAACATATAAAAAAAGGAAACAATACAATATAGTAGCTTAAATCCAATTTATTTAAAATTAAATACAGTGGTACCTCTACTTAGAAACATCTATAATTACGAACTTTTTGAGATATGAACTGTGTGTTCAAGATTTTTTTGCCTCTACTCATGAACCATTTTCTACTTACGATCCTTCGCTTCTATCTTGGCTGCTGCTGCTGTTGCTGCTGCAAGCAGTGGCCAAAATGGTGTGTCTGAGGAGCTCTCCGCAGCTGCCCCATTTTGCTGCCAAAATCCCCCCTCGCCTACCGCTTCCTTTGCCCCATCGCACTGCCAAAATCACCCTTCCAGATGCTTCCTATGCTGCCCCAAATCGCTTCCAAAATCACCCCTCCAGATGCTTCCTATGCTGCCCCAAATCATTTCCAAAATCACCCCTCCAGATGCTTCTTACGCTGCCCCAAATCGCTTCAAAAATCACCGCTCCAGATGCTTTCTTCGCTTCCCCAAATTGCTTCCAAAATCTTTCCTCCAAATGCTTCCCTCACTGCTCCAAATCACTTCCAAAATCACCCCTCCAAATGCTTCCTTCGCCGCCCCAAATCGCTTCCAAAATCACCCCTGGGGCACCGAAGGAAGCATCTGGAGGGGTGATTTTGGAAGCTCCCTGTTGGCAGAGGGCTGCAGGAGGCCATTGCAGATGAAAACAAAGCCTGGCAGGGCCACACACACTGACAGAGGCACCACAGGCTGGTTCTTTGGTGTTTCCATGGCGGCTCCAGGGGCCAAATCTAAGCACCCTGCAGGCTAGATATAGCCCCAGGCCTTGAGTTTGACCCTCCTGCCCTGGACCAATCTGTCTCTCTTCAGCAGAGAATTTTATAATGGTTTTAGAAATACTAAAAGTAAGTCTTTCAAAGATATGAATTCCAAATTGAATTTGGATATTTCCACGTAGGACCAGCCCTAAATTCAGTGACATGAAGAACAGGATTATTTTATTTTCCGAGTTCTGCATCAGGTTATCAGAAACTGGAGCAATCCTGCAGTTCTCCAGAGATAGTGAACAATTTAGTTTCCCACTAATGAGAATTCTTCCAACTTCCTAATTATAAACTTTAATGTCCTATAGGAATTGTTAGAAGGTATTTCCCTTTCTTCGTCTCTGTGTCACTGTAGCAACTGAAGGAAGCAAATGAAGGAAGACATAATGTAGTTGCCTTACGGAAACTTGGTGGGATGAAACTGACAAATGAAATATACAGCTAGAGTGGTGGTTCTCAACCTAGGGGTTAGGATCCCTTTGGGGGTCAAATGACCATTTTACAGGACCATGGAAAAAGACAAATTTCCCATGGTGTTAGGAACTAAAGGTTCCATTCTGGCCCCTTGGAACATATTTTTACAATTTGACCAATCAGGAGTTTATAGTGGAGGGGTCCCTCTGACCTGCCTGCCAATCAGATTAAAGCTCTGTTGGGAGAATTGGCACTAGACGTATGGTTGGGGGTCACCACAATCTGAGAAACTGTATTAAAGGGTTGTGGCATTAGAAAGGTTGAGAACCACTGAGCTAGAGGGATTTAAATTATTTAAAAGAAACAGATCAAAAGAGGTGAGTTGCACTAGATATAAGAAATAACTACATCTCTACAGAAATAGAGCACAACAATAATGAAAATCATCTTGAATGCATTTGGGTAAACATAAAAGGGGGGCAAAATGACATTGCCATAGATCTATACTATAGGCTACTCAACCAAACAAAACAGAGGAAGTAGATGAACTTTTTGCTAGTCAGCTAACTAAGGTATATAGGAAGCATATCACAATAATAATGGGGGAATACTGACATCAACGGGAGACAAACTCTGCACCAAGTGGAAGATCCAACAGGTTCCTAACAAACCTAGCAGACAATTTTGTTATCCAAAAAATAGAGAAGGGAACAAGGGGATCAGCCATATTGGGCTTAATTCTCACTAACAGAGATGAAATGATAGAAGACGTTGAAGCTACAGGAACCTCAGAGTTCTCAGAGAGGGACAGGATACAAATAAAATCAAATAAATCAAATAAATAAATAAAACTTGGGGGCAAGTGATTATGCAATACAGTATTGGAATTCAATATTATGCAAACATAAACAGTAGAACAAGGTCAAACTAGAGTCTTGGACTTTAAAAGAGCTAATTTCAATAAAGTTAGAGAGAACAAATACATAAATAAACAAACAAATAAATAAAATAGAAAAAGTAGGAAAATGTAGGATAGACAACACCACCACCAGATGGGTTCAAAACTGGCTAAACAACTGCATTCAATGTGTAGTGCTCAATAGAATTGCATCTAGATAGAGGGATGTATGCAGTGGAGTACCCCTGTTCCGCTGGCGTGTCCCAACTGCCCGTAATTACAGGGTAATTAGTCCAGAAAGACACACACCACACAATAGAAAGAAAACCAAAAGTCTTTATCAACAGAAAAGCAGAAAAAACTCCCTTTTTAAATGTCAAAGGGATTTTCTGGTACACACAAGGCACAGGTTAAATGCAATACAATTTCTCACCCAGTAACTGGGAAATTGAGTCCAAATTCCAAAGTCCAGAAAGTCCACACACAGTCTTGAACAGGGAAACAGCAAAACCACGATCTTGACGAACTATGAATCAGATAAACTTCCACAAGGCTAAACCAGCATGCTGCTCTTTTTATCTGTAGCACTAATTACAGCAGCCCCACCCAACCACAGGTGGCCTCACTTATCTCCTGTAATAATCCTTCAGTTGTTCTCTCCTATGCATCACTCTATGCACGCGTGGGTCTGTCATAAGATCTTGTTCAGAATCCAGGGATGATAAGGATGATTGATCTCCTCCTGGGCTGTTTGCAAAACTCCACTCTTCCCTGCCACTCATGCTTCCTTCGTCAGAGGAGACTTCGTCGGGAGATTCTATCGGGAGCAAAACAGGCCTGTGACATGTGGATGTTTTCCCCACCTCCACCTCCACATTCCTTGGGGCAGGAGCTGGGCCAGAGCCAACCACAACAACCCCAAGGCTCTGTTTTAGGCCCAGTGCTCTTCAACATCTTCATCAATGACTTGGATGAGGGGATAGATGGGGAACTCATTAAATTTACAGATGGTAGGAATAGCCAACACTCCAGAAGATAGACTCAAAATACAGAAGGATCTTGACGAACTTGAACTTTGGGTGTTATCTAACAAAATGAAATTCAACGGTGAAAAAAGTAAGGTTCTACATTTAGGCAAAAAACCGAAATGCACAAGTACAGTATATGTGGTACATTGCTCAACATTAGTAACTGTGAGAGGGATCTTTGTTTCCTTCTTAAATATGAGCTAGCAGTGTGGAGCAGCTGCAAAAAAAGCCAACAGTTTCTGGCTGCATTAACAGAGGGATAGAATCAAGATCACGTGAAGCGTTAATACCACTTTATAAGGCCTTGGTAAGGTCACACTTGGAATACTGCATTCAGTTTTGGTTGCCACAATGCAAAAAGGATTTTGAGACTCTAGAAAGAGTACAGAGAAGAGCAACAAAGGTGACTAAGGGACTGGAGGCTAAAACACTAATTCTCTAGTTATCAAGTTTGGAGTTACCATACTAGACTAGTGTGTGTGTGTAGTGAAAACAAAAAAGAAACACAGAGGATTCACAGAGTGGAAGTTGGGTTAAGATTCCAAATAGATTAATAGAAACTCATGATAGGAAAAAAATGGCGTACAAAGAAGGGAAAAGGAATGAAGGGAAGGGAAAGGAAGGGAAGGGAAGGGAAGGAAGGAAGGAAGGAAGGAAATGGAGGGAGGGTGGGAGAGAGGAAATCTATCATTTGTAGATCAGGAAGGAAGGAAGGTTTTAAAAATCCTTATAGTGTCAGTCCTTGATTATTTTGGCTACAATATCTATGCCTTTTTTGTTACTTGTCAATTAGACTAAGACATTGTCATGGCAACTCAACACATGCCAAGTTGAAAAGGTAGAATCCCTTCCATTCTTGAGGTGGTTCAAATCCATTGAAAAGCTAACTTGTAGTAGGATGGAAAGATACAAAGTAGAGAGTGTATAATTAACATATTCATAAAGCAACAACTTAACAGCAGTATGGAATAAAATATTAATTTCTCTCGAAAAAGAACACAAACTGAGTTTGAAAGTGAACTGTTTTTCAACGAAGTGAAAGGATTTCCCCTCCTTTTTGCAGTTAGCAAATAGAGAGACATAGGATTTAATTTATGAATTAATTATGAATTAAATTATTTATTAGTGCCATATAAAACTAAAGATTATGCAAACTGTATTTGTAGTTTTCAAACATTTCTGAAAACAGGGCTAATTATACTAAATGTTGGTCGATTGGATGGATGGATAGCAATAGCAATAGCATTTAGATTTATATACTGCTTCATGAAGTTTTACAGTCTTCTCTGAGCAGAAAAGTCAGCATATTTCCCCCAACAATCGGGGTCCTCATTTTACTGACCTTTGAAGGGTGGAAAGCTGAATCAACCTTGAACTCTGTTAGTATCAAACACAAGATTGTTGGCAGAATTAACCTGAAATACTGCATGCTAACCACCGCACCACCTTGACTCAGGAAGCTGATGTAAATGCAACAGTTCTATGGCAAACAGAAAATTAAAGGGTGTAAAAAGTTAGCACCCACCCCTCTCCCAGAAGAATGAAATATTCTAGGAAATATTTAAAAGGCAAAATATTATATTTTCCTTAATGAGAAAAGGAGAAACACATTTTAAAAGATATTTGGTGCACATTAAGACTGGGCCAGCCTATCTACATCTACATCTCCAACCCCGCCCCTGTCATAAGCGGCGTTCCCCAGGGAAGCGTACTAGGTCCTACTCTCTTCATTCTCTACATCAATGACCTCTGTGACCATATCGAAAGCAACTGTGTTCTTTTTGCCGACGATGTGAAACTTTTCAACACCACTGATAACACACTCACTCTTCAAAAAGACCTGGACTTTGTCTCAGACTGGTCTTACACCTGGCAACTTCAAATATCAACCAACAAATGCTCTACCCTCCACATCGGCAAAAAGAATCCAAACCGCACATACGAACTGAATAAACAATCTCTCACTGCTAACCCACACTCAGTAAAAGACCTTGGAATACTAATATCGAATGACTAAAGCCCACTGCAACAATATCGCCAAAAAAGCTTCTAGAGTTGTTAACCTGATCCTACACAGCTTCTGCTCAGGCAATCTCACACTACTCACAAGAGCCTACAAAACTTTTGCCAGACCCATCCTAGACTACTGCTCATCTGTCTGGAACCCATACCACATCTCAGACATCAACACCCTTGAAAATGTCCAAAGATATTTCACCAGAAGAGCCCTTCACTCCTCCACTCGAAACAGAATATCCTACGAAAATAGACTAACAATCCTGGGCCTAGAAAGCCTAGAACTATGGCGCCTAAAACACGATTTGAGTATTGCCCACAAGATCATATGCTGCAATGTCCTACCGGTCAATGACTATTTCAGCTTCAACCGCAATAGCACAAGAGCATGCAACAGATTCAAACTTAATACGAACCGCTCCAAACTTGACTGTAAAAAATAAGATTTCAACAATCGAGTTATCGAAGCGTGGAACTCATTACCAGACTCAATTGTGTCAACCCCTAACATTTCTCCCTTAGACTCTCCACAATTGACTTCTCCAGGTTCCTAAGAGGCCAGTAAGGGGCGTACATAAGTGCACTGGTGTGCCTTTCGTCCCCTGTCCAATTGTCTTTCCTCTCTTTCACCTATCATATATATTCTCTTCCTTTCATATATCCTCTCCTCTAAGTTCACTTTTACCCTTATATATATTACCACATGTCTATTTTCTTCCTATTTGTGTATTGGATAGACAGACAGACAGACAGACAGACAGACAGACAGACAGACAGACAGACAGACAGACAAACAAACAAACAAACAAACAAATGAGAACTTCAGTTTTGGGCTAATTGGATTAAGACATGACCTTCAGGGCATAATAGGATTAGCCCTCTACCCATCTATCAGTAGAGATCACTGCATTGAAAATCACCTTAGAATATCACCCAGCAAGGTTCAACCAACCTCAGCTGTGACCCTTGCATAGTCCCCTAGGAGTCTGATAGCCAATAAAATACATGCCCTTGCCACAGGAACAGGAAGCTTAAGTTCAAAATCCAAGAGAGCGTATAAATAACACTCGCTCTCCACTCAGTAATGGGCAGCTCCCAGGAAGAGGCAGATGCCATTCTGGTAGCGGAAATGGAGCTGCACAGCTCCATCACTGGCGGCCGTGCATGTGCTGTGCATTCATGCAACTGGCAAGATTTTGGGGGAAATTTCCATTTTTTTGCTTCCGTGCATGCTCAGAAGCAAAGAAATTGGCAATTTTCACCAAAATCTCACTGCACAAGGGATTTCACATAATATTTCGGTTGCTGTGCATGTGCAGCAGCCGAATCTTGCAGAGCCCCAGCCAGCAGCAACAGTGGCGGCCATGAGCTCCAGCCACAGGACTTGCTCTGTGCTCTATTGAAACGCAGGCATCTTTCATCGCGGCAATGGCACTTGAGCAAGTCATTGCCTTTGGGAGCACAGCACTGGAGGTCTGGCCCAGTGGCACACCACTCATTGCCAGACAACAATAGATGGTCAGGAGTGCTGCTTGGAGGTCCCAGCAGACAGAGCCCCTCTGCTGAGCGAGATCATCCCTCCTCCATCCTCCTGCACAGCATAGGATAGACCTTCGGTTGTCGAGTTCCCTTTCGGAACAAGGGAGTGGGGCAGCCAGATGCATGTCTAAGAGCCCTAGGCAGCAGCAATAGCGGCTTGGTGTCTTACTCATTAGACCAAATTGGATCTGTTATGACATATCATATATTTCTAGGTGTTAATTACAGCTTTAAATTTGTAATATCTGGACTAAAAAAAATGAGGTCAACTCTTTAGATTGACTGACAGATTGGAAACAAAACCAGTTTCTTCTTCTTCTTCTTCTTCTTCTTCTTCTTCTTCTTCTTCTTCTTCTTCTTCTTCTTCTTCTTCTTCCTCTTCCTCCTCCTCCTCCTCTTCTTCTTCTTCCTCTTCCTCTTCCTCCTCCCTGATCATGTAATTTGGTGTGTTAACTTTTTGGTGCTGAAAATTCTATAGTTATTACTTTACTTACAGCCATTCATTTAGAAACTGTTCCAAGTCACTGTGACTCCGAAAAAAGTTCAGGCAGTCCTCAGCTTTCAACTTTCATTAGTAACTACTTGAAGTTATAACAACACTGGAAATAAACTGACACCACCATTTTTTATGCTTACGATCATGTCACATAATCAAAATTTGGATGCTTAACATCCAGCATATATGTATGATGGTTACAGTGTCTTGGGGTCATGTGATCACCATGTTTGATCTTCTGACAAACAAAGTCAATGGTTAAGCTAAATTCACTTTACACCCTTGTTACTGATTTAACGACTACCATGGCAAGGAGGATGGTAAAATGGAAACACTCACTTAACAGCTGTCACACTTAGCTCTGTTTTCTCTATCAGAGGGTTGCTGAAGGCCATCCTAGCTAATAATTGAGTTTGTGAGGGCCATGTATGCCCTCCCAACTCTGTTTTAGCTGACAGAGGGCTGCAAGAGACCATTGCAGCCAAAAATAGAGCTCAGGAGCCCATTTTCACTGACAGAGTGGCCAGGTCACCAAAGGTGCCCCTCCTGACACAAGTGACATCATGCTGGCCATACCTACTGTACCGTGGCCACACCAATCCTGGTCCCTTGAGATTAAACCCAACCCTGACGTGGCCCTCAATTAAATCGAGTTTTACTCCCTTGTTCTAACTGCATCATATTTAAAGGGGTTTGATTTATAATTATAGCAATCTACCCACATCCTTTTAATGGGGAAATTCAGAAATGGATCATGTATGGTAGATCCATAAAAAGGAACATATAGAACCACAGTGATTACGGTGACATCAAAACCAGATGCTGGAAACAACTCTGTTTTTCCACAGCCAGTGATTGTTATAGGAAAAATATGATTTCTGTCATCTTACAAATCAGAATAATCATGTCTTGCCTCTTCAAAGCCTTTTTTTCATTAGACCGCATCTCAAGGGCCAGGCCATATATTCCCTGTGCTCTCATCTTAGGTAGTTTTATGAAATGCTTCCTTTGGAATAAGAAAACCATGACACAGAATGGCCTAGGAAATGTAAGTCATTATCAGCTGCTGCATCTTCTTCTTAGCTTTGTAGCAATTTGCTCAGCCCAGGCTATTTTTAATTTAATGGAAGGGGCCATCTGAATATGTACTACAGCAATTTGCAGACTGGCAAAATAACATTGCTTTATTCACTATTATTCAAATGGAAGGAGGGGAGACAACTTTGATAAGGAAAAGAAGTAGCTTTTTTTACTACGGAAAAAGTGGCATGCCTCTTAACTAGTCCTCTAATTCATGCAGCCTCACATTCACACATACAGTAGTCCCTTGCTATATTGCGCTTCACCTACTGCGGCTTCACTTCATCGCGGGTTTTCAAGAAATATTAATGAGAAAAATCATTCGCGGATCTTCGCTGGTTCGCAGGTTTCTGAGGAACTCGATCGGCAGGTTTTTTTTTAAAAAAAAATAATCTAAAATTGTAAATACTGTATTTAAATACTGTATCTAAAATAAATACGGTGTGGTAAGGGTTTATAAACACTTAAAACAATGAAAACGTACCAAACAATTACAATATAAATACTTAAATAAGTACTATCAGTCGATAAATTCCCCATCGCGGATTTCACCTATCGCGGCCGGGTCTGGAATGTAACACCAGCGATAGGTGAGGGCTTACTGTACTACTGTCCTGGTTGACCAAATTTGGCACAACCAAAATATCTGAAACCATACTTCAATTTCATTGAAAAAGATACCTTTATTTCTATGTCTACCTTATTTTTAAATATCACCCTTACCTATTAGAAGCTGAAGGAATAACTTTTCTCTTCCCCAAAACAAATGTGTGACAGTAGATTCCTTTGAAGAATAATGATTTGCCTAAAGTTACTTCATAGTCTTGAATCTGTAATTCCAATGTCCTAGTTTGATCAGCTAAGCCTAGTAGTTAAGGTGCTAGCCTAGAAACCAGAAGACTACAAGTTCTAGTCCTGTTTTAGGCATGAGATGTGGCTGGGTAACTTTGGACTTAGTCCAGGGGTGGGCTACTGCCTGGATGGTGGTGGTGGTGGTGGTGGGAAACGCAGCAGGGTAGAGAAAATGGAGCTCCACCCCAGAACACCCAATTTGCACTGAAATATGTTAAAAGAAAATGCAGGGCATCCTGCATAAACCATGCCCACAGTGTGGTAGCAAAATTTTTGGAAGCCATTAACTGGGCCAGTCACTTTCTCTCAATCAAATGTATCTCACAGAGTTCTTTTTGTAAGGAAAATAGGAGAATAAATGTTATGTATGTTTGCCACTTTGGATTACACTGTTCCCTTGATTTTCACAGGTTCGAACTTCGCGAATACTTTATACCAAAAAATATTACTTAAAAAATAGTTTGCATTTTTTCTATACCACGGTTTTTCCCACCCGATGACATCATACATCATTGCCAAAGTAATAATTTTTGCAAATAAATAACACAAAAAATATTGTTAATAAATAATTATGTTTATAAATATCAGGATCACTAAGTGTCTTATTCAATGGTGAGTATCAGTAATAATGGTGAATAAATTGTTGTTAAGGGAATGGGAAATGGTAATTTAGGGGTTTAAAGTGTTAAGGGATGGCTCGTGATACTGTTCATAGCCAAAAATGATGTATTTACTTTTGTATCTCTACTCCACAGAAATTCAACTTTTACGGGTGATTTCGGAAGGCATCCCCCACGAAAATCGAGGGAACACTGTACTTAAAAGTAATAAAGGCAGGTTAAAAATTCAATCAATCAATACAACTAGACCATTCCCTTTGCTGGCAGAGCCAGGTTTTAAAGGCTTTCAGGAAAGCCAAGAGGGAAGGAGCGATATGGCTCTCCATGGAAAGCTCATTCCAGAGAACCGGAGCCGCCACAGAGCAGGGCCTCCCACACAGCCCCACCAGTTGGCATTGTTTGCCCAATGGGACTGGAGTAGGCCAACCCTATGGACTCTAATCGGCTGCTGGAAAGTGTGAGGCAGAAGATGGTCCCCTAAATAGTTAGGCCCTAAATCATGTAGGGCTTTATAGGTGATAATCAACACCTTAAATTGCGTCTGGAGACAATTGGAAGCCAGTGCAGCTCACGGAATATTAGTGTCATGTGTGTGTACCTAGGTACATCCACAATACCTTGCGTAGCTGCATTCTGGACTAACTAGTTTCTGAACACTCTTTAAGGGTAGCCCCATGTAGAGTGCATTGCAGTAGTTGAGCTGCGAGATTCAGATTGCGGACCCACTATGAGGAAGTTAAGATTCTACATGTGATGGAATTCTTCCCTCCCACCTTCCCTCCCTTTCCCTCCCTCCCTCCCTTCCTTTCTCCCTCCCTTCTTTCTTTCCTTCTCTTGCCTCCCTCCCTTCCCCTCCCCACCTCTCTCTCTCCCTTCCTTCCTTCCTTCCTTGTTGGCTCTAGCAACTTCCTGGAAAAATCGATAAAATTTTCTTATGAAGATTAGTCCAAAGTCACTCTTTCGTGTCTTAAAGTAAAACTAAAACTCACAGTCTCCCAATTTCTAGATTGGTACACATCACTATATCAAATTCACTCTCAGATATTGGCCTACAACTTCCACAATTCTAGACACGATAGCCAAAAGTTTGGGATTTTATGATTTACCATCCCTAAAGGGTGAAGGAAGGGGTAAATAACCTCACTCTCTCTTAAAACATTCAAATAAATTGAAGACTTGTCACCGCCTTACTGCAGCTTTTTCAAATGCCAAAACATCTGGATATTAGAGCATTATCTACCGGAGAAGATTAAAAGTTATGTGACTATTTCAGTCTTATATTTCCCGGGTAATAACTTTCTCCCAACTAAAAAGAACAAAACATAATTTGTGACCTTTCAAAAGATTTACACAACATATGTTGCACAAGTCACTAGGTAATTGTTGTTATGCTGATGATTAACACGATATTGACATTTTCAACAAGCTGATACAAAACAAAGCTTAATTGCCATTTCCTTATTAGAAGGAGTGTAACAGTTCTTTTGAAGATGTGAAAATAATAAATCAAGAGTGCGAGTTTTACAGGATGATTATGCTTTACCCTATTAGATACGATTCCTAGTCATTAATTTATTATCCCCAGGAGACAAAGATAACATTGCGTGTTTTATCTCTATTCTTCTTTGTCTGTGTAAAAACGGTGCTTGATAATGGGAGGATAAATAATGATAGGAAAATCTACTTCTTAGCTGGAAAAACTGGAGAAAAATGAGCAAAGTCAGAATTCAACTCAAACATGCATCTATTTTCTTTTATTATCCAGTAAATTGGGAAAAAAACATCACACATCCCTACCTGAGAATTTTCTTCTCTGTAAGGAGCTTCTATATTAACAGATTTTTATCAAAATGAATGAAAATGGGTTAGGGGGGGGAAATGCAGATTTTCTCACCTGGCACTATTTCTATGTAATTTTAATGTTTTGTTTGCTATGTTTATATGGCAGGCCAATTTGCAAAAAGAGACTCAGCCTATTTGTAGGAGCATAAAAGGAAGGAACTAGTAAAACATTGTTAAACAATCTACTTTGTGATGTCTGATTAGCACTGGTGATGCCACCTAATTTGGGTAATGAAACATCTGCAAGAAAACGTCCGAACTCAAAGAGCACTAGGTACCATTCATTTCAACCCTGAGCTACAAATATATTTTTATTGGTGCTCTCTACTTTCCTGTTTATACATGTTTTAGCATGCATCTATTACCATAAAAATATTTTTATATTAGAAATCTTTAAACAAGTATTTGTTTGTTTGTTTAATTTGTCAAGCATGTATAAGGTACAGTGGTACCTCTACTTAAGAATGCCTCTACTTAAGAACTTTTCTAGATAAGAACCCGGTTTTCAGGATTTTTTTGTCTCTACTTAAGAACCATTTTCTACTTAAGAACCTGAGCCCGGAAAAATTTCCCAGGAAATTTGAGAATGGCACGAAGGCCTGGCCAGTTTCCTGCCATTCCCCCTTTAATCCCAGCCATCTCGGGCTTTTCTCAGCTGCCAGAGGAGCCTTTCGGTGGTGCTTAAGGGAGCTTTGGCAGTCCAGAGCGACCAAATCATTTTCCTTTCTCTGGGCGCTTGGAGAGGGAATAAACCTCTGCTAACGCCCAGAGAAAAGAAACATTCCCTTTGCTCTGGGCTGCCCAGAGTGAAAGGAGCATTTTCCTTTCTCTGGGCGCTGCCTCAGAGTCCCTCTTTTAAAAAAAAACTTAAAAGTTTTGGATTTTTTTTATTCCCCTCACCTTCTTCCTGTGGCAGTGACTGTCCTCCTCCTCCTCTTCTTCCTCCTCCTCCCACCCAAATTCCAAGCTTTTATTTCTTTCCTAATGGGTTTGCACGCATTATTTGCTTTTACATTGATTCCTGTGGGAAAAATTGCTTCTACTTAAGAACGTTTCTACTTAAGAACGGAACGAATTAAGTTCTTAAGCAGAGGTAGGTATGTAGGTACAGGTAAATTAGGCAATAGGACAGTAGGACAGGGATGGTAGGCACAATGGTGCACTTATGTATGCCCCTTAAAGACCCCTTACAGAGAGTAGGACAGGGACAGTAGGAACAATGGTGCACTTATGTATGCCCCTTATCTCGATTGTCTAGGGTTAAAGTTTTTGAGGTTTGCAAAAGTAGTGCATTCCAGGTATTGATTAGCCTGTTGCTGAAGTTGTATTTTCTGTAGTCGAGTTTGGAGTGATTTACATTAAGTTTGAATTGATTGCATGCTCATGTATTGTTGCGGTTGAAACTGAAGAAATCACTGATGGGTAGGATATTGTGGTAAATGATTTTGTGAACTACATTTAGATCAAATCAAAGGTGATGAAGTTTTAGCTGTCTAAGCCCAAAACTTCAAGTTTGGTGGAATAAGGTATTCTGTTGTGAACAGAGGAGTGGAGAAATATTGTGAAATATTTTTGGACTCTCTCGATTGTATTGATACCTGATATGCAGCGCAGGTTCCAAACAGGTGAACTTTATTCAAGAATTGGACTATTTATTTTTATTTTTATTTATTTATTTTGTCCAATACACAATGAGGGTTTTAGTGGGTGTGTGTGTGTGTGTGTGTATATATATATATATATATATATATATATATATATATATATATATATATATATATATATATATATACATACATACACACACACACACACATACACATAGTAAAATACATGATGAAGGTTATAGAGGAGATACTCATAGTAAAATATATCTATGAAAGAATAGAAAAGAAGACATAGTAATAGAACATATAATGAAAAAATAGAAGAAGAGATATAGGAATAGAAGAAAGGTATAGGAGATATAGGAGAGCAATAGGACAGGGGACGGAAGGCACTCTAGTGCACTTGTACTCGCCCCTTACTAACCTCTTAGGAATCTGGATAGGTCAACCGTGGATAATCTAAGGGTAAAGTGTTGGGGGTTTGGGGATGACACTACGGAGTCCGGTAATAAGTTCCACGCTTCGACAACTCGGTTACTGAAGTCATATTTTTTACAGTCAAGTTTGGAGCGGTTAATATTAAGTTTAAATCTGTTGTGTGCTCTTGTGTTGTTGTGGTTGAAGCTGAAGTAGTCACCGACAGGCAGGATGTTGCAGCACATGATCTTGTGGGCAATACTTAGATCTTGTTTAAGGCGTCTTAGTTCTAGGCTTTCTAGGCCCAGGATTGAAAGTCTAGTCTCGTAGGTATTCTGTTTCAAGTGGAGGAGTGAAGGGATCATCTGGTGAAGTATCTTTGGACATTTTCAAAGGTGTTAATGTTTGAGATGTGATATGGGTTCCAAACGGATGAGCTGTATTCGAGGATGGGTCTGGCAAACATTTTGTAAGCTCTGGTTAGTAGATTTGTTAGTACTAAATGTTTTGTATGCTCTGGTTAGTAGATTAATATTGCCGAAGAAGAAGTTACTCAGGATTAGATTAATAATTTTTAGTGCCTTTTTGGCAATGTTACAGTAGGCTCTGGCACTTAGGTCATTAGATATGAATACCCCAAGGTCCTTAACAGAATGAGGGTCATCAGTAAGGTCATGCCCTCCAAGTTTGTAAGGGAATATGATACAGAGTTGGTATATTGTAGCTTGTTCTCTAGTAATATTTTTTTGAAAATCAATGTGCAAATTACCAAAAGCTGTGATCTGACTTAACTGGACATTCTTTGGAAATGAAACTGTGAGACTGATAATTGATTATATGTCAGAGGAGTAAATTTCAATATTATCTATTGATATTGATCACCCCCAAATCTCAACTTTTCTGAAGTAAATCTGTCTATTTTGTAAAATCCTGCTAAAAATCCATCTCCAAGATAACTTTTTTTCTCCCGGATTAAAGCCTTCTCAGCTAATTCTTCTGTGGAATGGCTTGTCTCACCATAAAATAGTCACTCCCTCCATAATGAGTTTCAAAAAGAGATTTTAAGACTTGGTTCTGAAAGAAAATATTTGGAAAAATTCCTTTTACAATCTACTTCCCCCAATTAGCCTTATTGTAGTATTTTTAAATAGCACTGTTTTGATGTCTTGACCTCTATTTCTGCCAATTGGAATCATTATAGTATAGAGTGGCATAGAAATACCAGTGCAAATGAATAAATTTAGTGTTCGTTTTAAGAGCAGCTAAAAAAGAAGAGAACGGGGAAGAATACTTTTGCGTAATTTAACTAGAGCCAGTTTGGTAGGGTGGTTAAGATGCTGGTTTAAAAACCAGGAGACTGTGAGTTCTAGATCTTCTCAGATATGAAAACTGACAAAGTAATTTTGGGCCAGTCGCTCAGTCTTAATCACTTCATAGGGTTGTCACCGAGGGGAAATTAGAAGGTAAGAATAATAGGTATATTTGCTGTCTTGTGTGGTATATGAATAAAAGGTGGAAGATAATATTGATGATAGATAGATGGAAACAGAGAGAACAATTAATCATGGAACAGGTCCTTCATCACCTGGTTTTTAAAAAAAGACTGAGCAGTCACCTGTCTGAAGAGGTAGTTAGACTAGAAGGTCTCCAATATCCCTTTCAGTTGTATTCTGATTGGTTGAAAGACAGGCAGATGATAGAAAGATATGCATCTTGTAATATTTATCATGTTTCCACTAATCGGTCCTCTCCTTCATTCTAAAATAAAGTTTCAATATTGTGCCTCCACACAATTGTCCTAGAAGAACCTGCAGTCTCTCCTTTCATAGGAATATTTTTTACATCTAGAAGATCTGGAAGGAAGGAGAGAAACTATAGTTTGTTGTTGTCAAATGACATTAATTCCCCTTTAAAGCTCTCTTGTTTTGCTTAAGGCAACTTAAGTACCATGTATAAATGGATTAAAAATGACAGTTTCTCCAGCAAGGAGATAGGTGACCATGTTCTTTTCTTATACGGTACATACTGTGGGAGAAAAAGAGAATTAAAAAGGCAGCAGTTTTACAGTGTGCATGTTATATAAAGGCCATCCCTCGCCCCCTGCTCAGCTTTGTGAAAGCTTAACAATCCCAGTGAAGTATGCAAAAAGACTTTCAAAAGACGAAAAATAGGACTTCAGATAACACTAAATTAAGTTCATGACAATAAATACGTTCCCACTAGTTACTAGTTCATAGATGGGTTCTTTAAAAAAATACCTCATTTTTTAAAATATACAAATTTATAGTGTGTAAACTCAAAAGCCTCCCCAGGCGAAGGGCATTGAAGCGATTCTCCAAAGTGATTGTACACATGTAACAATGCTTTATAATAACCTAGTGGTCCTTTTGTAAGACTGGAAGATGTAGTATGTGGTGCTTGCGATCAGACAGAGGCCTTAAAAGTGTGTTTCTTAGGTAATTCTAGCAGCAAATTGGAATATTATTCAGCTGGCCATAATTTTCTACATTGGTCTTTTATAGCATTTTCTTCTATTTTCTACCTACTGTATATAGACAGTCATCTTAAACTATTCCAGATAAGGATTATAGCAGAATAATTTCTACAGTTTACAACCATTTAAAGTCTTTGCCATAAGATAAGATCCAAACACTACGATTATAGCAAAGTAGAGACCCTAGAGAAATAAACACAGAAAAATAAAATAACATGGTTAACTCAAGAAAATTGTGTTTTTGGGGGGTAGTCCTACAAGATAATGGTGTAGTCACCCACTGGATATAGCTGGAAAGGAAAAGGTAGTGTTCATCATTCATTCATTCATTCATTCACTCACCCACTCACTCACTCAATCACTCAATCAATCAATCAATCAATTTCTATGCCTCCCTTCTCCTGAAACTTTGCAGTGTGAGGCTACCAATGAGTTTGGGTCTCCTCATCTGACCTCTCATCTGACTGCCCATTTTAAGTAGCAGTAGACTTCAATTAACAATCACAACTGGGACTGGCAACTCCATTGCTAAATGACAACATCATTAACCCATATACAACTATGTTGGACTTAGAACTGCCATGATCATTAAACAAATCTTACTTAACTTCATAGTCTTTAAGCAAGACATCAGGTGACATGACTGTGATTTTACTACTATAGAACAGTGTTCCCCCTAAGCTGTGCTGTGCACTATAGTGCAGGAGGTTTGAGACCTCCAGGCAGGAGTTTGCAACTCTTGTGCAAATGTCTGACCAATTGGCAATTAGAACTGTTGCTGATCTGTAACCATAGGGCAGCAACAGTTCCTCTCTAGTAAAGGCAGGAAAGAAAGGAGCCAATTGCAAGCCCGCTTTCCTCCCCACCCCTTTAACTCCAGAATTTCTTCTTTAGCTTGCCAGCTAAGGTAAGTAAGCCTGCCAGATCCATAACTCTGCCCCCCCAGCGGCCATGGAGCCCGATCTTGGACAGCACTTGCTGTGCCCCTCCCGCCACTGCCCAGGCCCAGCCCCTTACCAGCTGCTGCCGCTGCTGCCCGCCGGATCCATATAAAAAAGAGAGGGGGAGGGATAGAAAAGAAAGGAAGAGAAAGAGGGAGGAAGAGAAAGAGAGAAAAGAGAGGAAGGAGGAGAGGGAAAGAAAGAGAGAGAGAGAGAAAAGAGTGGGGCAGAAAAAGGAAGGAAAGAAAGAGAAAGAGGGAGGGAGAGAAAGAGAGATAAAAGAGAGGAAAGTGGAGAGAGAAAGAGAGAGAGAGGGGAAAAAAGAGGGGGGAGAGAAAGAAAGGAAAGAAAGAGAAAGAGGGAGGGAGAGAAAGAGAGGGAAAAGAGGAAGGAAGAGAGAGATAAAAAGAGATGGTGATAGATAGAAAGGAAAGAAAGAGAAAGAGGGAAGGAGATTTGGGTTATCCTAGATGTGCCAATAGGAGATCTCTTATAAAAGGGAACTTTGAAGAATTTCTAGCCTTAGAGTCTTCTTTTGTTGGGTGTGTTACTTGGAACCCCGACATTAACCCGAATCTCTTGTGACCAACTTTCTCCTGGAGTCCTTTATGCCTAACATTATATATAAGATGAATATATTGGCTAGGAAATTTTGGGAGTTGAAGTCCACGTATAGTAAATTATTAAAGCTGAAAAGCACTGACCTAATAGAAGAATTGATGACTTATTTTAGAGATCAACTAAAATTTCCAACTTCTCTTTAGTCTGCCATGTTTTGCAAACGTCCTTTTTCCTTTCCACGCTGAGATTTTCTTTCCATATTATTTCCGCATCTCCACCTCAGCAATTGTGAGAAAGGCAGGCATGAAGAAACAACAATTTTAACTGATAAGAATTACAGAAATAAAAAAAAGTGCTTCAAATCTGGAAGAAATGAAACACGGGTTGATTTGCATTATTAGAGCATTGTGAATAATGTAATTATATTATTCTCAACAGTACCCAGAAAAGTGCATTATTTTATGAAAAATGTTATGTTAATACTGTATTGTAGGCTGGAGATGGATGAAAATCTTTTTAGGTCCTCACCCCAATTTGTAAGATTCCCTCCCCCCCCCCATAAACACGATAGAAAGGCATTGAGTAAAAAAAAAATGAATGGAGCAAAAAATAAAACTCATTTCTGCCAATTTAGAATTTATTCCCTTTGGCATTTATCACTCTCAAAAGATTGAGAATAATCATATATAATCAGTTCATGGCAATGGAACTAAAAGTTCAATATTTAATTTCATTCAAGGGCATAAAGCTAAATTAAAACAGAATCTCAAGAATGATTTTGGTATTTTGGGTTTATCTACATGCTCTGATTTACTGGGCTTTTGATTTTAATAAAAAAAAAGAATTTAAAAAAAATTATCCTGACACAGAATGCAAAGAGAAAGAAGTGTATAGCAATAGATAAAATGAACATTATATCTTTGAATTTTTAAAATGGTTAAAACATCCTGCCTACCCCTATTTTGCTCCCCAGTCCAAATTTAAACAAATGTGAAGTGGATTGCTCTGTGCTAGTAACAGCAATACTTCTTAAATTAGAGCAGTATAAATGGGAATTTTTTTGAAATACAGATGGTCCTTGACTTACAATAGTTCATTTAATGACTGCCCAAAGTTACAACAGCACTGAAAAATATGACATGAGCATTTTTCACAATTATGACCTTTGTAGCATTCCCCCATGAATCATATGAACAAAATTCAGATACTTGGCAAGTGGTTCATACTTATGACCACAAAGTTGCAGTGTCCCAATGTCACATGATCATCTTTTATGACCTTCTGACAAGCAAAGTCAATAAAGAAGCCAGATTCACTTAACGACCAGTTACTTAACTACTTAACAACTGCAGCAATTCACTTAACAACTGTGGCAAGAAAGGTTGTAAAATGGGGCAAAACTAACTTGAAAACAGTTTCACTTAACAACTGAAATTTTCAGTTCAATAGTGGTTGTAAGGACTACCTGTATTAATTTTTACAAGCATTCACAATTTTTTCAGACACAATGATTTTCTTATCTCCAGGAAAGACAACTTGAGTAATAGACTGAATATTGGACCCTTTAAATTAAAATTTGATTACAGTAACAAAGAGTCCAGTCAATTTGAGCTCCAAATGGTTACTTTTTATTCAATTTATAAAAAGCAACACTTAGAACTACATTAAATTTATTTCAAGCTATTCAGGTTGGCTTTCAGTAATAGAAAAAAAATCGGAATGTTAAAAAACATAAAACATAAAAAAGAAACCATCCAAAATTAACTTAAGCTTCCCAGAATTGCTTGTGGTGAGATAAATGAACAATAAATTTAATACATAAAATAAATAAATAAAATAAAACTGGAATAAGATACAGTTAACATAAATTGATGAGGTTAAGAACATAAGAAGAGCCATGCTGAATCGAGTCCATCGAGTCCAGCATTCTGTGCCGCACAGTGGCCCACCAATTGTCCATGGGGATGTTGAGCAGAAAGAGAAGGCAAGACCCTCCTTTTCCCTTGACCCCCAACAAGTGGTACTCAAGGGAATCCTGCCTGCCTCGACCAACATAGAGGCAGCACTTGGACATCCATTTCAATAACCATCTATGTGCTTGGCATCCATGAATCTGTCTAATCCTGCTTTGAAGCTATCAAGTCTGACAGCTGTCACGACCTCTTCTGGAAGTGAATTCCATAAACCAACAGCCCTCTGGGTGAAGAAATATTTCCCTTGATTTGTCCTCACTTTCTTACCTATGAGCTTTAGGGAGTGCCCCCTCGTCCTAATATTTTGTGATAGAGAAAAGAATTTTTCTCTATCCACCTTTTCTATCCCGTGCATGATTTTATACACTTCGATCAAGTCACCCCTTAAACGCCATCTTTCAAGGCTGAAGAGACCAAGGCGTTGCAACCTGGTATCATAAGGGAGGTTCTAAGACATATTCTAATTGGCAATGATTGACTGTGGATTTTAGGATGTTTTTTAAGTATAATATATTGAATTTTACTCTTTATCTATATTATACAGATATATCATACTATATACTATATATATACTATATATACCAGTGATGGTGAACCTTTTTTCCCTCGGGTGCAGAAAGAGTGTGGGAGCACGCTATTGCACATGCCCGAGTGCCTACACCCATAATTCAATGCCTAGGGAGGGTGAAAACAGTTTCCCCTGCCTCACAGAGACCCTCTGGAGGCTGGAAACAGCCTGTTTTCCAACTTCTGCTGGGCCCAGTAGATTCGTATTTTGCCCTCCCCAGGCTCAAAGGCTTCATTTGAGCTGTGGGAGGGTAAAAGCACCCTCACCCACCCTCCCAGAGCCTCGCTGGAAGTCAAAAATGCCCTCCAGAGCTTCTGTGCAAGCCAAAAATCAGCTGGCCGGCACACATGCATATTGCAACAACTCGCGTGCCAGCAGATATGGCCCTGCGTGCCACCTGTGGCACCCATGCCATAGGCTCCCCATCACTGATATATACGATACATAAAATACTAAAATCTGCAGTGTAATTTCTCAAACATTTTCTTCCACTACGGAAAAAATATTTTTGTATTTCTATCCCTTTTTCTGCCGTGCCCAATTATTTCTCTCCCCTCTTTTTTTTTAAAAAAAGTATTATTTTACTGCAGGAATTGGAAGAAAGATTTTGTAGCCGGGGATTGTAAGATGTCACACATCTGTATAGGGACTAGACAGATATTACAAATATCACATTTTGCACATTATCCATTTACGAGAATTTCATCGAAATCCTCCTGTCTTTTCAAACAACTTGCAACAACCAATTCTCTTTGATCAAATTGATGACGGGGAAAAAATATCTCTCTCTCTCTCTCTCTCTCTCGTTCTCTCCGTCTTTTTTTTTTTTTTTGGCATGGCACTATTACAAACTGTGATTCAGACCATGTGTTTGCTTGTGCAATTTAAGAACGGCAATATTATGGCACCATGTGCATGGCAGTGCACTTTTGATGCCGAAATATGGCAAGTGAGTAAGCAGACGTTTATATGGATGAGGGAAACACTATGGTGGAGCGGCAGAAGGGACAAGCGAATGCTGTACAAATGAAAATTAATTGCGCCCAAAACCTGAAGGAGACAAACCTGTAAAAGAAAAATATCACATTGCAGCCAAGCCTGACCCTTTTCCTTGAAAACCATTTTTCCGATTTGTTCAGGTCATCAGCAGGATGGAAATGAGTCTCCGCACAGCTTCTTCACACATCCGGATTTAATAGACTTTTTTCTAGTGATAAAGGAGCACTAATGAGTTCATTTTCAAGCTATTAAATTGGCTATAATAGCTAGTTCTTCTGATGATTGTGCAGAGACCTGCCTGTCACAATGGGTTTTCTCTTTGGCACTTAACCATTGGCTGTCCTTGGGCTGAGAGATAAATACATAATTTGAAAAGAAGGGGGTTGAGAGAAGGAGGAAGCTAAGAAAAGGATAAGGTGTACAGAGCAGGATACCTTAAGACAGTGATTTTCAACCTTTTTGGAGCCGCGGCACAATTTTTACATTTACAAAACCCTGGGGCACATTGAAGTTGGGACAAAAAAAATCTCTCTCTCTCTCTCTTCCTCCCCTTCACTCTATTTCTTTCTCCCTCCCTCTTTCTCTCCCTTCTTTCCTCTTTCTTTCTCTCTCTCTCCATCCCTCTTTCTTTCTCTTCCTTCCTTCCTCTCTTTTTTGCACTCTTTCTCTCTCCCTCCCTCCTCCCTCTATGTCTTTCTCTCTCTCTCCTTCCCTCCCTCTCTTTCTCTCTCTCTCTTGCTTTCTTTCTCTCTCTTTCTCTCTATCTCTTTCTCTCTCTTTCTTTTGTTTTCTCTCTCTCTTGCTTTTTTTCTCTCTCTTGTTCTCTTTCTCTCTCTCTCTTTTTAGCTTTCTTTCTCTCTCTCTCTTGCTTTCTTTCTCTCTTGCTTTCTCTCTCTCTTGCTTTCTCTCTCTCTTGCTTTCTTTCTGAGCTTCGCGGCACACTTGACCATGTCTCGCGGCACAGTAGTGTGCCACGGCACACTGGTTGAAAAACACTGCCTTAAGATACAACCAATGTTTTCCCTTCCTTTTGTAGAATGAATTGGTTGCTCTGGATTTCTGCAGGAATACAAAATGGGCTTATTGGAAATACCCTTTTTTTTTACTTTAACATAAGCAATGATACCTTTACCCCCAATTCACAAAAGAATCAGAGATGTCCAAAATACAATATTACAGCTTTCAGAAAGTTGGAACGTGGATTTTCATCTCTCTCATCTGAAATACTTCAAAGGTTTCCTTGCTCTTCATGAAGAAATTAATATTTTTCCTTTTCTTTCTCCCATTTCCCCCCTTCCTCCCGCCCCTGCTTTAAATGTACACATTTCAAGACTGGAAGCTATTTTTTATTCTTCTTTTTGGAGGGGGTGGCAGAGCCATACAAATGAATGCAATTAGGGAATTACTAGGTGATTTTATGTCTGGTTTAAGTACATATCACTTGCATTATTTCTTCAATCTATCAGTCTCTTTAAAGGCAGGTAATTAAAGGCAATTCAGCAGGCTGGCATAAACTCTGCCCTTCTCATTACTTTGGTAAGGCAGTGTTTGGAGCTTTTTAATAGCACTGTCTATTTTCTCCCAAGCTGTGTGGTCTGGAGGCATGCAACATGGTAAGAGAAAGAAGTGACTGCCATCCTTGGTAATTTATTTTAATAAGGTCTCTTTCCTATAGAATTGCCCACTATGAGCACAGGGAATATAAAACCATCTTGTCTATCTTACCCATAGATTCAGAGAAAGAGCTGGCCAACAATGTGACCAGGTTAAAAACATTCCAAAGTCATAATGTTAAGTAATGCAATTCAATTAAATTCTTAAAAAAAAAAAATCATTTATGTATTTTCTCTTATATACAATAAGTGCTATTGTAAATGAATTGTATGAATCAATTCATTTACGTAACAATATTAGTTTCTACCTCTGTTATCCAAACATTAGTAAAAGAAGTCCAAAGTTTGAAAATATTCTGTTTCTTCCTTTTCTTTTATCTTCAATGTTAGTCTACCCATTTCTGTACAATCTAATTTTCTGTGGGTATTTCCTCATTTTTTTACAGTGTTGGCAAATACAATTCTTAATGCTGTCAAGACATGTAATATTAAATACATATTCCCTTTTTCATACTTCTCTGGTAATATGCTTAAGAAAAATAATTCTGGCTTATTAGTCTATGTGCTACATCAACATTTTTAATAATTACATTTTATTTATTTATTTATTTATTTATTTATTATTTACTTATTTATTTATTTATTTATTTATTGTTTATTCATTCATTCGTTCGTTCGTTCATTCATTCATTCATTCATTCATTCATTCATTCATTCATTCATTCATTGGACTTGTATGCCACCCCTCTCTGTGAACTCTGGGTGGCTCACAGCATATACCAAAAGCACAACAATACAGTTTATCCAATTAATATACTAAAAGATTCCTAAAATTCTAACTTTAAAACATTCATTTTCATTCATTCAATAATCACACTAATGACATTCGTTGGACAGGGGAAGGTTTAATGTCCCCAGGCCTGATGGCAAAGATGAGTTTTTAAACTATTTTGGAAGGCAAGGAGGGTGGGGGCAGTACGAATCTCCAGCGGGGGGGAAAGCTAATTCCAGAGGGCCAGGCCCCCCACGGAGAAGGGTCTTCCCTTAGGTCCCACCAGCTGACATTGTTTGGTCGACGGGACCCTAAGGAGACCAACTCTGTGGGACCTCACAGAGTATGTATTTTCATCCCCCTTTTTTTTGCTTTTGCACATGTCCACCACATGTGATAAGATGCACCCTGAGTTTAGCAGATGTGGGGGTTTTTTTACATTTTGGCTAATCTGGCCGTTGTTAACTGCTACCTACAAAATATTTTGTACACATTTTCCTAATATGTAGTTGCCATCATCAATGTATAGTTTCTTTCCCAGATCTTTTGCCAATTTTCTAATTCAATTTAATTCTTGATTAACTTCATTGGGATCCTGTAATTATATTCATAGGTGATAGCTTCTACATCTGAAGACAAATTTGCCAGAACTTCCAAAAATGGGACACGGGGAAGCAACTGCTAAGTTAATGCCACATGTCATCAGGTTTTAGAAAGATTGTTAGGAAAAAGGTACAACAGACAACAATTGTGCATCAATAGAATCAATGCTGATTCCGTGATTTGGGCGGAAACAGAAGAGTTGTCTAAATGTTGATTTAATTGTCACTAATTCATCCTAAAACTGGTTTTGTAAAATGACTTTATAGTGTTTCAGATTATATTGTTGTAAAGTAAACTCACCTAAACAACAATTTACTGATAGACAAAAAAATTAGGGTGGGAAAAGAAAGGTAACTTAATAAAGTTGCTATGCTTTCCGTTGTCAACGCAACACCTTGAAAATGCAGTATTATATTGTTTTCACAGTTGTAATTTTGCAGTTTGACACTGAAGATCTGCTTAAGAGTGTAGATTTGTTCCTAAAAAAAACCCCAACCTTCCAGTTTGTTACTCTGTTTACAAAAAGGAGTCAGATTCAGAAGAAGTTCTTAGCCTACTATTTGGTTGCAACCAGAAATAACAAGGAAGAAAAGGATTTCATAATTTCTGCAAAATGTGGGCCTATCTGTCAGTCTATCTACAGTGCAGAATAGACATAATGTCAATATAATATAGGACCATAATTGATGTCATGCTTACTGAAGAGCCATTTCTCTGGGCATTGCTCTTCTGGTTTCCAGCACACTGGCCTGCTTGCTGGTATTTGGTCTTCATGTGCACAGGAGTGCTGGAAACTCACCTCGAGGTTCGACTACTGTAACACTCTCTACATGGGGCTACCTTTGAAGAGTGTTCGGAAACTTCAGATCATGCAGAATGCAGCTGTGAGAGCAATCATGGGCTTCCCTTGGTATGCCCATGTTACACCAACATTCTGCAGTCTGCATTGGTTGCCGATCAGTTTCCGGTCTCAATTCAAAGTGTTGGTTATGACCTATAAAGCCCTTCATGGCATCGGACCAGAATATCTCCGGGACCGCCTTCTGTCGCACAAATCCCAGCGACAGGTTAGGTCCCACAGAGTTGGCCTTCTCCAGGTCCCGTCAACAAAACAATGTCATCTGGCAGGACCCAGGGGAAGAGCCTCTGGAACCAGCTCTCCCTGGAGATTAGAATTGCCCCCACCGTTCTTGCCTTTCATAAACTTCTTAAAACTCACCTCTGCCGTCAGGCATGGGGGAATTGAGACATCTTCCCCAGGCCTATATAATTTATGTATGGTATATTTGTGTGTATGTCTTGTTTTTAAATAAGAGGGGTTTTAGATATTTTTAAAATATATTAGATTTGTTATTGTACATTGTTTTTATTATTGCTGTGAGCCGCCCCGAGTCTACGGAGAGGGGTGGCATACAAATCTAATAAATAATAATAATAATAATAATAATAATAATAATAATAACAACAACAACAACAACAACAACAACTGGAAGAACAGCTGCCCAGTCGCATGCATGCATCTGTACATGTGCACTGGCCAACTGGTCTTCACGGTCACATGTGCACCAAAAACCAAAATATGAGGTGGCTGGTGGGCATGTGTGTGCATGCACTCCTATTTCGACACTCAGTGTTAAAAAGTTTTGTCAACACTGGTATGGTAGTCAATAATATCTATCTATCTATCTATCTATCTATCTATCTATCTATCTATCTATCTATCTATCTATCTATCTATCTATCTATCTACCTACCTACCTACCTACCTACCTATCATCTATCTATCTATCTATCTATCTATCTATCTATCTATCTATCTACCTACCTACCTACCTACCTATCATCTACCTATCTATCTATCTATCTACCTACCTACCTATCATCCATCTGTCTGTCTGTCTGTCTGTCTGTCTGTCTGTCTGTCTGTCTGTCTGTCTATCTATCTATCTATCTATCTATCTATCTATCTATCTATCTATCTAGTTGTTTAATATATTTATAATTATTGCCCTGTTATTAGTATACTACATACTATTACTATAATAATAAACCATATCCAAAGCAGCATGAAGCAAATAACTTCAGCCTGATGATGACGAATGTGATTTCCCTGAAACATCGCAAAGACACTCAAAATATTACACGGGGTAAAACCCGAACTCAGAACAATATACCCGTGAAAATCTATGAAAACAAATACTGTATTACTGTAATACTATATACTATTAGTATATAGTATTATAGTATGTAGTCATTATATATTGACCTATAATGTATATTCATTGATCTATTATAGGCACTAATTGGAAAATAAAGGTCAATTGTTGACAGATGGAGGGAGAGAAAGAGAGAGAGGGAGGGAGATGGTAGGTGAAGAACCACAATTGAATTCTAGCTTCTGATTCCATTCCCAACTTTTCAAAAAGTGTCTGAAAGGTCACTAAATACTAAGATGTTAGCATTTAATAGCTTGACACATTCAAATTGTGAACTTGTGTTACTGTGAATTTCATGCTCATTCAGCGTCTTCCTTCAAGCTTCACTAATACTTTTTCACAGACAATCAACCTGCCTTCCTAATGACGTATTCTTAGTTCAGCTTAATATATACAGTATATATTTTAAAGAAAATAAGTGGATTTTCTGATACCATTCAGTCATCTCCATTTATTTTTAAGAAAGTTGATTGGGCTACCAGAATTTTTTTTCCTTCCTGGCTAAATAGCCACTCTTAATCGTAATCATTGCAGCTAACTTTAAATTCATAACAATGGAAGAGATTATTAAACCCAGAGATCAAATATGTTCACCGTAAAGTTTTAATCTGAATATGAAAATAGGCAGATAAATTCAAATTAGTGGATTTTTCAAATGAAATTGCATCCCATGAAAAGAACATAGTAGAATTATTAATTTCAACATTAATTAATTATCAATTGTAAGTGGGTTTAAAGCTGTAATGGAATGTTTTATTTTATATATATATATATATCGTCTATGTTCTATTGAGAATTTCAGGACAATACAGAACCATATTTTCTCTGCATTCTTCCTTCCCTAATA
Source organism: Erythrolamprus reginae (assembly GCF_031021105.1). Classification (NCBI taxonomy): domain Eukaryota; kingdom Metazoa; phylum Chordata; class Lepidosauria; order Squamata; family Dipsadidae; genus Erythrolamprus; species Erythrolamprus reginae. The sequence continues at coordinate 15,207,670 of NC_091963.1, forward strand.
ATGGCAGAAAACTGAGATGATTTTTTAAAAAAATCCTTGCACAACACAGTAAGGGCAACATCATGCGGAAATGTGAATATACGATGTCCCTATTTAGCAGAAAAGATGCTCACTCTATGGTACAATTCCATCTCAACTACTACAATAATTTCCCCATGATGCTACTGCTTAAAAGAGGCAGCTTACTGGAGCAAAATGCAGCAGTTAGCCTTCAAAACTGGTGCAAAAGACAGACATCAAATAATTCCTAGAACTGGACTAGTGGTTTTCTGGATGCAGTTTAAATTGTTGGTACTAATCTTGAAAGCCCTAAATGGCTTCAAAACTGACAGAGATTACCTTTCCCATTTAGGAGCTGTCTGGCTGAAGATCTGCAAATTCAGCCTTATCTCTCCCACCACATTTATCACCAGTGAGAAAGCAGCTTAGTCACTCTGCAAAATTTTATTGTACTATTAAATTGGAAGAAGATACATACATAATAATCTTTCAACCCTAATGTGCTTCTGGATAGTCTTTCTCAGACCAGGATACTGTAATGGCATCTCCCAACTGTCAGAATCAGTGGATGGATATTTGGAATTTTGAGAATATATTTTGGGAATTTTCATAGCTACTGACAATGATTGGTGTTACCCATCACAAGACAGCCAATAACAGAAACAAAAACAAACAAACCAAATCCAGTTATTAGCTTGTAGGAATAGCCACTTATTAGCTTGTAAGAATACCTCTGAGGTCTTGTGAACCTTGGAGACATGCTTCAAAATTACTGTGATGCTGGATGCCAATAGAGATGAATATTTATAGTTCAGGGTTGAATTGTGGAATCCTTAGTGCTCTCTAAGCTTAGTGGTTTTGTTGCAGATGCCAACTAAGTAGCATCTTCTGGAGATCTTCTGGAGATTTTACCTTCTCTGTGGCGGCCCAGGCCCTCTGGAACCAACTCCCCCCAGAGATTAGAACGGCCCCCACCCTCCTTGTCTTTTGCAAATTACTTAAGACCCACCTTTGTCGCCAGGCATGGGGGAGTTAAGTTATTCTTTCCCCCTAGGCTATTACAAGTTATGCATGGTATGTTTGTGTGTATGTTTGGTTTTTTATAATAAGGGTTTTAGTTGTTTTTATTAATTGGATTGTTCATGTTGTTTTACTACTGTTGTTAGCCGCCCCGAGTCTACAGAGAGGGGCGGCATACAAATCCAGTAAATAATAATAATAATAATAATAATAATAATAATAATAATAATAATGAAATATCTTCAAGAAAGCAGTCAAACTCACAGAAAGAACTTCACATTGATTCTTAACAACATACTTATTGGTCATTCATTTTTAAATTAAAAGGATTAGAAAGTTTTTATAAGTCAGATACCAAGAAATCTGTTTGAAAAACTCATTGTGGCTACCATTTTGGAGATTTTTAAAAAAAGGATGAATGATTTCTTAACTAAGGACAATTCAGAATTATTTCACAATTATTAGCTTTTTGGTTCAACTGAGTGAGTGGGTAAGACTGAGTGAGTGTGTACGAAAGTCACAACTCAATCTGAATATTTACTGCAATTTGTAATTTGCTATAAAAGCAAATGTCTTAAAAATGAGTTTCTAAAGAGGTAGATGTTTTAGTTTCCTAACAGCAGCTACCTGCTTGAAAAAAGAAGATTTTTGATGACCACTTTTGTTTTAATATAGATCTAGTCCATTTTATCAGATGAATGAAATCAATAAAAAGACAGAGTTGGAAAGGATCTTGGATGTCTTCAAGTCAGGCAGGGGACACTATACCATTTCAGACTAGTGGCTGCTGTCTAGTCTTTTCTTAAAAACCTCCAATAATGAAGCAAACAACTTCTGGTGGCAAGTTGTTCCACAGGATGATGATGATGATGATGATGATGATGATGATGATGATAATAATAATAATAATAATAATAATAATAATAATAATAATAATAAGCAAATCTTCAGCAATGACATCAGCATGGAGTTTGGCCTGGATAAATGTGCCACAGTGGCACTGAAAAAGGGGAAAATCACTGAAAGTGAGGGCATTGAAATGCCAAATGGTCAAACCATCAAGTGCCACCAGCCAGAAGCCTACAGATACTTGGGCATCTTGCAACTGGATAATATCAAGCATGGCCATGTGAAAACTGTGATCAGCAAAGAGTACATCCAGAGGACCAGAAAATTTTTGAAGAGCAAACTGAATGGTGGCAACACTATCAAGGCTATAAATACGTGGGTCATACCTGTCATTAGATACACAGCTGGCATAGTGAACTGGACTCAAGCAGAGCTGGACAACTTGGACAGGGAAACCAGAAAATTAATGACGATCCATCATGCACTACACCCCCGCAGTGAAGTTGACAGGCTGTATTTACCAAGGAAAATAGACGGCAGAGGACTTTTGCAAGTGAAGCAGACAGTAGAAGAAGAGAAGCATGCATTAGCTGACTATGTGAAGGGGAGCAAAGAGTCAGCGTTGATGGAGGTCAACAATAGGAAGCTTCTCAAGGTGAAGCAAACTAAGGACCAGTACAGAAAAAATCTAACTCAATGTCGTATGGACAGTTGGTGGAACAAAGCATTGCATGGACAGTTGTTGGAGAAGATTGAAGGCAAAGTGGATAAAGAAAAGACCTGGTCATGGCTTACAAGTGGAACACTCAAAAAGGAGACAGAAGGACTAATACTGGCGGCACAAGAACAGGCCATTAGAACAAATGCTGTCAAAGCCAGAATTGAAAAATCAACAGATGATCCAAAGTGCAGACTCTGTAAAGAAACAGATGAAACAATCGATCACAATACTGAGCTGCTGCAAAAAGATCGCACAGACTGACTACAAGCATAGACATGATGCTGTGGCACAGATGATCCACTGGAACTTGTGCCGGAACTACCATTTACCAGTGGCAAAGAACTGGTGGGAACATAAGCCGAAAAAGTGGTTAAAAACAAGCAAGCCAAACTACTGTGGGACTTCTGACTTCAGACTGATCGAATTCTGAAGCATAACACACCAGACATCCTGATTGTGGAGAAAACGAAAGTATGGATCATTGACATCCTAATCCCAGGGGACAGCAGAATTGAGGAGAAGCAGCTAGAGAAATTAGTGAAATACGAAGACCTAAAAATCGAGCTGCAACGACTCTGGCATAAGCCAGTGAAAGTGGTCCCAGTGATACTTGGCACGCTGGGCACAGTGCCAAAGGATCTCAGCGGACATTTGAAAACCATTGGAATTGACAAAATCTCCATCTGTCAATTGCAAGTAGCTGCTTTACTGGGATCGGCGAACATAATTCGCCGCTACATCACACAGTCCTAGATGCTTGGGAAGTGCCCGACTGGTGTTGAAATATGAAATCCAGCATAGTGATCTCGTTTCTTGTGTTGTATTGACATAATATTAATAATAATATTAATAATAATATTAATATTAATATTAATATTAATAATAATAATAATAATAATAATAATAATAATAATAATAATAATAATAATAGTTATTAATTAGATTTGTATGCCGCCTCTCTCCGCAGACTCGGGGTGGCTCACAACAAGAATAGTGACACTATAACAATGTAACATATCTAATATTTAAAAAACACATCATTAAAAACCATACAATACAAGCATACCATACACAAACTATATAAGCTTGGGGGAGGTATCTCAGTTCCCCCATGCCCAGTGATACAGGTGGGTCTTAAGCAATTTACAAAAGACAAGGAGGGTGGGGGTAGTTCTGATCTCTGGGGGGAGTTGATTCTAGAGGGCCGGGGCTGCCACAGAGAAGGCTCTTCCCCTGGGGCCCGCTAGATGACATTGTTTAGTCGATGGGACCCAGAGAAGGCCAACTCTGTGGGACCTTATCAGCCACTGGGATTCATGCAGCAGAAGATGGTTCTGGAGGTATTCTGGTCCAATGCCATGTAGGGCTTTATAGATCATTGCCAACACTTTGAATTGCGACCAGAAACTAATCGGCAGCCAGTGCAGGCCACGGAGTGTTGGAAAGACGTGGGTGAATCTAGGTAACGCCACGATAGAGCTCTCGCGGCCACATTCTGCACGATCTGGAGTTAATTGTTCTCACTGTCAGGGAATTTCTCCTTACTTCTAAATTACTTCTCTCCTTGGTTAGTTTCCATCCATTACTTCTTGTCCTGCACACTGACCCCTGCTTTCTTGTGGCAGACTCCTAAATATTGGATCACTGGTATGATATTTATTTATTTATTGTATTATTTATGATTTGGATTTCTAAGCTGCCCTTCTCCGTAGATGCAGGGCGACTTACCTTCTTTTCATTTAACTAGACATAATTGACATTTTAAATAAATTATCAAACTTGGGGAGGGGGGAACGACACAAAAATTGAAGGGTCATAGGGTCAAGCTTTGTGACCTTCCCAGCCAACTTTGGTCAAGTAAAGTCAATGAGGGAAGCTGGATTTGCTTCATGATCATCTGACCCATATAAAAATGATCTTGGCTGGTAATAAAAATCCAGGTTCCAATTGTGGACATAAATGGAGAATAAATATATTGCAGAGGACAGATGCTGTGTTTTGTTATAAACTATGTTCACTTGTGTGCCATTGCAGGGCCTGGTAAGAACTGTACTTTATCTCATTTCTCCCTCCCTGTGTTCCCCAAAGAAATCAAGTAATAAAGAACAACATAATATAATGTATCAATCAAAATTCAAGGAAAGTAATGTTTTTTTTAAAAAAAGGACAGACTTCCCTAAGTCCTTGATAGGCTGGGTCAAATGAGACCAGGGATCTTAAGAGATATTGTTGTGTACATGGCAATTTGTCATTATTGTTGAAGACTGACATGGGCCCATATCAGGGAAAAACATCAATACAATTGACATTAATTAGTGCCTTTGGCAGACATTCAATTCCCAGCTATTGTGCTATTTCTTAGTAAATATTGCAGCCAATCAGATTGGGCATTGACTCAAAGCCAATTTATAATAACTGCTACCAAAAAAATTGCAAAAGTAGAAGCCAAGCTAAAATTACAAAGACCTCTGCCAGGCTGAAATGCTGAAGGAAATAATACCTCTTTTCCAGTCTGTTCAAATTACTGTGGAAAAAGTTAGTGTTTCTCTCCATTAATTTTTTCAGGTTGCTTCTAGCTTTGTCATTCTTGCCATTTCCTGGACATTTAACACAATCTAAAATCATCCATGAATAGAAAAATGTGGGAGGAATTGCAACCAAACATTTCCTGCACTGACAAACAGTTGAGTGTTTTGAAAATAGTAAAGGTGATGGATGATGAATTATTTCAATAAGAAGAAAATATCATTTAAACCAGTGTTTCCCAACCTTTTTTGAGCCGCGGCACATTATTCATATTTTCAAAATTCTGGGGAACACTGGGGGGGGGGGGGGGGGGCTAAAGAAAAGTTTGGACAAAAAACCCCCCTCTTCCTCCATTTCACTCTATTTCTCCCTCCCTCTTTCTCTCCCTTCCTTCCCTTCTTTCTCTCTCTCCATCCCTCTTTCTTTCTTTCTTCCTCTCTTTTTTGCTCTCTTTCTCTCTCCCTCCTTCCCTCCCTCTATGTCTTTCCCTCTCCCTCCTTCCCCCCTCTCTTTCTCTCTCACTCTTGCTTTCTTTCTCTCTCATTCTCTCTCCCCTCCTTTCTCTCTCTCTCTCTTTCTCTCTCGTTCACCATGCCGGCAACAGAGAGAAAAAGAAAGTGAGAGAGCCGGAGAGAGTGGAGGGAGAGAGCCGGCGGCTGTTGTCTTCGCCTCCGCCCGCCGGCTCTGCAACTAAGAGGCAGCAGCCATCAGCCCCCTCGCCCTCCCAGACGTCCCCAGCGCCCAGCCACACGCCGCCTCCCGTTAGCCCGGCTGACTTTTCCCTGCTGCCGTTTTCTCTTCATGGCGCAAAGCCACACAATCCTGGACTCCCGGATTGCTCGCCCCAAGGCAGGAAGCGGCGGCGGAGGAGAGGGGACAGATCGTGCCCCAAGACAGGAGGCGGCGGCGGAGGAGGAGGAGGAGAGGGGGCAGCTTACAGGGAACGGTGCTCGCAGCTGTCCCCCGGCTACTGCCAGATGCCGCTGTTTCCAGTGCTTTCCTGCTGGGCCCCAAAGAAGGAAGGTGGGAAAAAGGAGGCGCGAATAATGAAGCTCTCCTTTTTCCCGCCTTCCTTCTTTGGGGCCCAGCAGGAGAGCTCCGGAAACAGCTGCATCGGGCAGTAGCCGGGGGACAGCTGCGAGTGGGAGCTCCAGGTCCGAAGCACCGGCGGTCCGGCATCGGCAGCGCCCCGCCCAGCTGGAGCTTCCCTAGGCTTCGTGGCACATCTGGCCGTGTCTCGCAGCACACTAGTGTGCCACGGCACACCGGTTGGGAAACACTGATTTAACCCATACAGTGGTACTTCTACTTAAGAAGTTAATTCATTCCAGGTTCTTAAGTAGAAAACTTTATAAAAGCAAATAATGCGTACAATTGGGGAAAGCACAAGGAAGGTGGAGGCCCTGTTTCGTCCCAGGACATTCCTAGAGAGGTCCCACGGAGGCTTCTCCTCGCCTTTTCCGGTCCTGTTTCCTCCCAGGAGATTCCTA